>NC_137332.1:90505943-90829697 GCF_965287045.1 Carcharhinus amblyrhynchos | reverse complement strand
ATGTGGCTATCTTTTTGTTACAAGTGACACAATTGAACCTGTTGAGCCCACCTCACACTTGTTCACCCTCTCACCTGTAGGAATGAGTCAGTGGTTCATGAAGCTCAATGATTGATTGAAGCTCTCACCACAGTTGGAATCCACTTACATTTCTTCCCAGCCTCACCTGACCATTCACCCACAACTGAACCCATGGAAAGCTTCGTTCTAATGGAAATTCGGTACCACTGACCAGTTTCAATCAGATGATCAGTCAAAGCTCCCCTGACCTGACCAATTATAGATGGTGGTTTCACTGCCCAACCTTCTCTGTGTTGAGCAATGCTGTGAAGGGACTGGATGTCATCCCACAGTTGTGCAGTTCTTTGGGTAATGGTCAGGATCTGTCTGTGGCGTCTATTTTCTCTGCATTTTCTGGTGTAGCATGGTGCAATCCTTCTGTAAAATAGGAGAAAAGAAACGTGATTTCCTCCAACTCCCTCTCCTTTGCTGAAGGGGCTAACTGCTCAGTTAGAGACTGTTCCACAGTGAGTGCCAGTCTGCTATTCCCATGTGGGGGATCAGATAATAGTCCTTTCATTTCCTCACTTGACTGTCACACACCCTCTGTTTCCAGCAGCACAGGATAATGACCAGGAGCAGACAATGTGGCTACTTTTTATCTTCCACCCAGGTCCCATTTTCCCAGGCACCGTGAGGGAAATGGAAAAGATAGTTCGGAGGAGTGTAAAATGTGTTATCAAATCACTATAAAATCATGTCACATAATATATTAATCTGGAAACATGCCAGACTCCTCCATCCAAGTATGTTTCATCCCATAGGCACTTGGAGAAGTCCTCAATATTGACTTCACAGAGCCACATGCCTTCAGGTCAAACAGGTTCAATGAAAACCACCACCTCCCTCCAAGCTAATGAATGAGTCCTTCACCATATTCATCATAATTGGGAAAGTAGACAAAGTAAGAAGTATCACAACACCAGGTTAAAGTCCAACCAGTTTATTTGATAGTAAACCCACAAGCTTTCGGAAACGCTGTTCCTTCTTCAGATGTGTGGAAGGTTCTGATCAGAGAACCTGAACAAAGGAACAGCGTTTCCAAAAACTTGTGGAATTACTATCAAATAAACTGGTTGGACTTTAACCTGGTATTGTGAGACTTCTTACTGTGTTTACCCCAATCCAACGCTGGCATCTCTACATCAAAAGTAGACAAAGGACACATCCCAAGGTGCAGTGAACCCATCAGCAGCAATCGGATTGTATTCCACCACAATCTCACAGCCCGGCACAACCCTGATTTCATGATTATTGCCAAACCAGTGGATGGAGGTATGAGGAGCAGTACAGGGTATACTTTGAAGTCCAGGTTTGAACCTAGTAACAGTTATTATTGAATCTGAATCCAGACAGTGCATTCCAAATCCTAACCACATGTTGTATAAAAACATTTTTCATCAAGTCACCTCTGATTCATTTACCAATCTTTTATCTGTAACCTCTAGTTCTTGACGCTTCTGTCATCGGAAACAGTTTCTTTCTTTTTATTCGGCCTAAACCCTTTCTGATTTTAAACATCTTGAACAAATTTCTTCTTAGCTTTCTCTGTTCGAAGGGAAACCATCCCAGTTTCTCCAGTCTATCCACATAACTAATTCCTAAACCTTGGATCCATTCTAATAAATCTCTTCTGTACCCTCTCCAATATTCAGAGATGGGAGTGGTGGGAGAAGGTGTGGGTGGGGGGTGTTTTGTGGGAAGTCTTGGAGAGATTTGAAAGTACAGGAAACATCCAGATCCCATCACACAGACATAACTGTCCCCAGGATCATAACCAGCTCCCAACACACACACACACACACACACATACACAACACACACACATCTTAAAAATAGGAAATCGGGAAGAATCCTCAGAGACTCTGCCCCTCCCAGATAATTATACCTCACCTTCTCATATTCAGCAGTGACCCAGCATCAAAACTCAGCCTGTAAATCAGAAGGGAAATGCTTCCAATAAACACACTCAATATCCAACACACAGCTCCAATCAAACAGCTCAGCACAAAGCACCGAGTAAACAGGTCTCTCAGCTGGATCTTCTCACACAGCATAAGGGGAATTTCCACACCTGATTCCCCACAGGATAGTCAGGCTGCCTGAACATTAGTGTGGATGTTATGCAATGTAATTAGTATAAATTCTGCTCCTTCACTCACCATCTCCTGACTTGGTTTTCAGTCCCTACAGGAAGTGAAGTGGCTGTGAAAGAGGAAGAGGAGAGAATGGGCAGAGTGGGTGGGCTCTCTGATTGACGTCTCTCACAGCCAATCCAAATATTTCTGGAGTAACAGGAGTTTCCTGAAGCTTGGGAAACTGACCGGGGAAACGGAGGGGACTTTGAGCAGTAAATCAGGTGGGGATTTAAACTTGTCATTTCCCATCTGAATAAAATCTCACTTATTGCAGCTGTGGGGTGGGGTGGGGTGGGGGTGGGGGTGGGGGTGGGGGTGGGGGTGGGGGGGGTGTGGTGGGAGTGGGGGTGGGGGGGGGTTGGTGGGGGGGTGTGTGGTGGAGGGAGACAAGTTAAGTAATTTACTCCATCTGCTCTCCTCATAACCGTATTTCTTTCTTCACCTCTTTCCTACCTCTGCGCTTTCATACCTCTGCGCTTTCATTTTTTCTGTTCTTCTACCTCTCACTCTCTCTTTACAGAATTAGGGAGGGGAGAGGATATGGAGAGATTTGAAAACAAACTCAAAAACCTCACTAAAGCTAATAATGAACTTTCTGCGAGAGAGTGGATTATTGACAGACTGTTAGGACTGTCCCGAAACAATAGAACTTTCATGAGTAAATGAAAGCAGAATGGTTAATCAGTAGTACTGATTGAAGGCAATCCCTTCAGATGTCCATTCCAGCTGACACCAGGGACTTTATCACCTTTCACAAACGTGCAATACTGCTGTTGAACTGGGGTGGGCACAGTAAGAAGTCTCACTGCACCAGGTTAAAGTCCAACAGGTTTATTTGGTAGCATACATTTTCAGAGTGCTGCTCCTTCATCAGCTGAGTGAAGAGTTGAGTTCACAAACAGGGCATATATAGACACAGACTCAATTGCAACATAATGGTTGGAGTGTGAGTCTTAATAGTAATCAAGTCTCTCCAGCTGCAGACAATGTGAGTGGAGAGAGGGTTAAGCACAGGTTAAAGAGTTGTGAATTCATAGAATTATAGAAACCCTACAGTACAGAAAGAGGCCATTTGGCCCATCGAGTCTATACCAACCACCATCCCACTCAGGCCCTACCCCCTTATCCCTCCATATTTTACCCACTCATCCCTCTAACCTACATATCTCAGGACTGAGTTGTCCACTTTGGTAGGAATAATGGTAGGAAGGACTATTACTTACATGGCGAAAAACTGCAACATGCGACGGTGCAGAAGGACCTCGGGGTCCTTGTGCATGAGTCGCAAAAACCCAGCCTGCAAGTGCAGCAGGTGGTCAGGAAGGCAAATGGGATGCTGGCCTTCGTAGCAAGGGGGATTGAATATAAAAGTAGGGAGGTCTTGCTGCAACTGTACAGGGCACTGGTGAGGCCGCAGCTGGAGTACTGTGTGCAGTTTTGGGCGCCGCACTTACGCAAGGATATTTTGGCCTTGGAGGGAGTACAGAGGAGGTTTACTAGGCTGATGCCGGAGTTGAGGGGGTTGAGCTATGAGGAGAGGCTGAATAAACTAGGCTTGTACTCGTTAGAGTTTAGAAGAATGAGGGGAGATCTCATTGAGACGTATAAGATGATGAATGGGATGGATAGGATAGAGGTGGAGAGGCTCTTCCCGCTCAGAAAGGACAGTAGGACTAGAGGGCACAGCCTCAAGGTAAAGGGGGGGCGGTTTAGAACAGAGTTGAGGAGGAACTTCTTCACTCAAAGGGTGGTGAATCTCTGGAATTCTCTGCCCGTTGAAGTGGTGGAGGCTGCCTCGCTAAATATATTTAAGACGTGGGTTGATAGGTTTTTGATAGGCAAGGGGATTAAGGGTTATGGGGGGAGGGCGGGAATGTGGAACTGAGACACGACAGATCAGCCATGATCTTATTGAATGGCGGGGCAGGCTTGAGGGGCTAGATGGCCTACTCCTGCTCCTATTTCTTATGTTCTTATGACACTAAGGGGCAATTTTAGCATGACCAATCAACCAAACCCGCACACCTTTGGACTGTGGGAAGAAACTGGAGCACCCAGAGGAAACACACAGACACAAGGAAATGTGCATACTCCACACAGACAGTGACCCAAGCCAGGAATTGAATCCAGGTCCCTGGAGCTGTGAAGCAGCAGTGTTAACCACAGTGCTACCATGCCGTCCTGCTCAAGCTAGATCAGTTAGTAAGATTTTGCAAGTCCAGGCAAGTTGTGGGGGTTACAGGTAGTTTGACATGAACCCAAGATCTAATTGAGGCTGTCCTCATGTGTGTGGAACTTGGTTATCAGTTTCTGCTCGGCGATTCTGCATTGTTGTGTGTCTTGAAGGCCGCCTTGGAGAATGCTTAGCCGAAAATGAGAGGCTGAATGCTCTCGACTGCTGGAGTGTCTCCCAACAGGAAGGGAATAATCCTACCTGGTGATTGTCGAGCAGTGTGCATTCATCTGTTGTTTTAGTGTCTGCACGCTAAGTACCATGCGTGGCATGGCAATGTACCATGCCTCGGGACATCCTTTCTTGCAGCGTATCAGGGAGACAACCTTGGCCGAGTAGCATGAGTACGTACTGTGTATCTGGTGAGTGGTGTTCTCACGTGAGATGATGGCATCCGTGTCGATGATCCAGCATGTCTTGCAAAGATTGCTGTGGCAGGGTTGTGTGGTGTCGTGGCCGCTGCTCTCCTGATGGCTGGGTAGTTTGCTGCAAACAATGGTCTGCTTGAGATTGTGTGGTTGTTTGCAGGCAAATAGTGGGGGTGTGGACCTGGCTTTGGTGAGATGTTTGTCTTCATCAATGACATGTTGAAGGCTCTGAAAAAGATGGCATCACTTCTCCGCTCCGGGGAAGTACTGGGCGACAGAGGACAGTAAGAGTTTTTACAAATATATAAAGAAGAGGAGGCTGGTTAGAGTGAATGTTGGACCCTTAGAGGATGAGAGGGGGGATTTAGTGGTGGGAGATGGGGGAATGGCGGAGGCCTTAAATAAGTTGTTTGCCACGGTCTTCATGGAGGAGGACGCGAATAGTTTGCCGGATATTAAAGATAGAAGGATGGTGGGAGTTGAGGGCCTGAATGCGATTACTGTCACTAGAGAGGTAGTGCTCGATAGACTAACAGGACTGATGGTGGACAAGTCCCCAGGACTGGATGGAATGCATCCCAGGGTTCTGAAGGAAATGGCAGACGTGATGGTGGATGCCTTAGTGATTATTTACCAAACCTCGCTGGATTCCGGGGAAGTGCCGGAAGATTGGAAAACGGCTAATGTTACGCCGCTGTTTAGAAAAGGTAGCAGGCAAAAAGCAGGGAATTATAGGCCGGTTAGTTTAACGTCTGTAGTTGGAAAAATGCTTGAATCCATCATCAAAGAAGAAATAGCGAGGCACCTAGAAAAGAATGGTTTGATCGAGCAGACGCAACACGGATTCGTTAAGGGGAAGTCGTGTTTGACAAATTTATTGGATTTCTATGGGGATGTGTCTAGTGCGGTAGACAGAGGGGAACCGGTGGATGTGGTGTTTCTCAATTTTTCAGAAGGCGTTTGATAAGGTGCTGCACAAGAGGTTGCATCAGAAGGTTAGGGTGCATGGAGTTGGGGGTAAGGTGTTAGTGTGGATAGAGGATTGGTTGTCTAATAGGAGGCAGAGAGTTGGTATCAATGGGTGCTATTCTGGTTGGCGGTTGGTGACTAGTGGAGTGCCGCAGGGATTGGCGCTGGGGCCTCAGCTATTTACCATTTATATAGATGATCTGGAGGAGGGGGCTGAGTGTAGGGTGACGAAATTTGCTGATGACACAAACATGAGTGGAAAAGCAAATTGTGCGGAGGGTGTGGAAAGTCTGCAGAGGGATCTAGATAGGCTGAGCGAATGGGCGAGGACCTGGCAGATGGAGTACAATGTTAGCAAGTGTGAGGTTATCCACTTCGGCAGGAATAATAGTAGGAGGGATTACTATTTAAAGGGCGAAAAGCTGTAGCATGCTACGGTGCAGAGGGACCTGGGGGTCCTTGTGCATGAGTCGCAAAAACCCAGTCTGCAGGTGCAGCAGGTGATCAAGAAGGCGAATGGGATGCTGGCCTTTATAGCGAGGGAGATAGAATATAAAAGCAGGGAGGTCTTGCTTGCAACTGGACAGGGCACTGGTGAGGCCGCAGCTGGAGTACTGTGTGCAGTTTTGGTCGCTGCACTTGTGCAAGGATATTTTGGCCTTGGAGGGAGTGCAGAGGAGGTTCACTTGGCTGATACCAGAGATGAAGTGGTTAGACTATGAAGACAGATTAAATAGACTGGGTCTGTACTCGTTGCAGTTTAGAAGGATGAGGGGGGATCTTATAGAGACGTATAAGATAATGAAGGGGATGTATAGGGTAGAAGTAGAGAGATTCTTCCCACTCATAAAGGACAGCAGGACTAGAGGGCACAGCCTCAAGATAAGGGGGGGCAGTTTAGAACAGAGTTGAGGAGAAAATTTTTCACTCAAAGGGTGGTGAATCTCTGGAACTCTCTGCCCATTGAAGTGGTGGAGGCCATCTCGCTAAGTATATTTAAGCCACGGGTAAATAGGTTTTTGACAGACAAGGGAATTAAGGGTTATGGGGAGAAAGCAGGAAAGTGGAACTGATCCACTTCAGATCAGCCATGATCTTATTGAATGGCGGGGCAGGCTCGAAGGGCTAGATGGCCTACTCCTGTTCCTATTTCTTATGTTCTAATGTTCTTATGATACTCTGTCCTTGAGGAGGTTGGTGTGGTTTTTCGCTGTGGCACATCGGAACTGTTGATCGATGAGTCAAGCATCATGGGGCATCTTTCAGCATTTGTAGGTGTCTGTTGCATTCCTCCTCCTCTGAGCAGATCCTGTGTATACAGAGGGCTTGCCCACAGGAGATGGCTTCTTTAACATGTTTAGGGTGGAAGCTGGAGAAGTGGAGCATCATGAGGTGATCCATGGACTTGTAGTACAATGAAATGCTGAGGTCAGTGTCCTTGATGGAGGTGCATGTGTCCAAGAATGCAACTGATTCTGGGGAGTAGTCCATGGTGAGTCTGATGGTGGGATGGAACTTATTGATGTCATTAAGTAGTTGTTTCAGTGATTCTTTGCCATGCGTTCAAAGGAGGCAAATATCATCGCTGTATCTAGTGAATAGCATTGGTTGATGGTCCTGTACGGTGAAGAGGTCTTGTTCGAACCTGTGCATGAAGATGTTGGCATATTGAGGTGCGAATTTGGTCCCCATGGCTGTTGCGTGTGGCTGAATGAAAAACTGGTTGTTGAAGGTGAAGACATTGTTGTCCAGAATGAAGCAGATGAGTTGTAGAATTGCATCGGGAGATTGGCATTTGTCGGCATTGAGTACTGAGGAAGTTGCAGCAATGCCATTGTTGTGGGGGATGCTGCTGTAGAGTGCCGAGCCATCCATTGTGATAAGGAATGTTCCTAGTTCAGCTGCTTTGTGGGTGTTGAGTTTCTGTAAGAAGTGTGTAGTGTCACAACAGAAGCTGTGGGTTAATTGTTCGATAGGTTTCAGGATGCCTTCGATGTAGCCACAGAGGTTCTCACACAGGGTCCCATTGCCTGACATGATGCGATGGCCAGGTGTATGGGCCTTGTGTACCTTTGGGAGGCAGTACAGATCTTTTACGTGGGATGAGAGCACGGAGGGTGCTCTGAAGGTCTGGATCAAAGGTCTGTTGACGGGTGTGCTGTTTGGTTGGATTTGTGGGTAACTGTGGTGTTCCTGGTTGTTCAGTTGTCGGTACACTTCTTTGCAGTAATCGTTCAGTTCAGTATGACAGTGGCCTCTCCTTTGTCCTCACGCTAGCAGATAATGTTGCGGTTGGTCTTGACAGCATGGATGGTGTTGCATTGTGCTTGGGCAATGTTTGGGGCTGTCTTGTGAGTGCAGATGATGAATCTGGCATTGACACATCTCCTGACGGCCTTTCACAGCTTCAGTAATCCAGACACAAAGACAACACTGATACTTGCAGCTCGAACTAGTTACCACTTTAAATCAAATCAAACTTTCAGGTTGTTGGTTTAATGGGAAAAAGCATTCTGTGCACAGCCTTGGAACTTAACTTGTTAGAAAATGACTCTAATGCAATAAAAATATTCAAAGTTATTGTCAGCCACGGTTTAGGTAGCATTCTTGTCTCTGGCTCAAAGTTGTTCATTCAGGTCTCACTCCAGAGACTTGGGAATTGAGGCTGACTCTCCAATGCAGTATTGAGGGAGTGCGGCACTGTCAGCGGTAAGATCTTTCAGATGACTTACATCAAGGGCCTGTCAATTCTATCAAGTGAATGTAAAAGATTACATATATTGTGTATGTGGTGACTTTCTCCTTGAGATAGTAAACAGAACCATAAAATCCCTACAGTGTAGAAAGAGGCCATTCAGCTCATTGAGTCATAGAACATAGAACATAGAACATTACAGCGCAGAACAGGCCCTTCGGCCCACGATGTTGCGCCGACCAGTTTTTTTAAAAAAACACTGACCCACTAATCTAAACCAATCCCTTTTCGTCCATAAACCTATCCATAGATCTCTTAAACGCTCCCAAACTAGGCGCATTTACAACCGCAGCAGGCAGGGCATTCCAATCCCTCACCACCCTCTGGGTAAAGAACCTACCCCTGACATCCGTCCTATAACTACCACCCCTTAATTTAAAGCCATGCCCCCTCGTGCTAGCATTCTCCATCCGAGGAAAAAGGCTATCACTATCCACCCTATCTAAACCTCTAATCATCTTATATGTTTCAATAAGATCCCCTCTTAGCCTCCTTCTTTCCAGCGAAAACAACCCCAAATCCCTCAGTCTCTCCTCATATGACCTCCCCTCCATACCATGCAACATCCTGGTAAACCTCCTCTGCACCCTCTCCAAAGCCTCCACGTCCTTCCTGTAATGTGGGGACCAGAACTGCACACAGTACTCCAAGTGCGGCCGCACCAGAGTTGTGTACAGTTGCAACATGACGCTGCGACTCCTAAATTCAATCCCCCTACCAATAAACGCCAAGACACCGTATGCCTTCTTAACTACCTTATCTACTTGATTCCCAACCTTCAGGGATCTATGTACACATACACCTAGATCCCTCTGCTCCTCCACACTATTCAAAGTCCTCCTGTTAGCCCTATACTGAACACATCTGTTACTCCTACCGAAATGAATTACCTCACACTTCTCCGCATTAAACTCCATCCGCCACCTCGCGGCCCAGCTCTGCAACCTGTCTAAGTCACCCTGCAAACTATGACACCCTTCCTCACAATCTACCACACCACCGACTTTGGTGTCATCAGCAAACTTACTAATCCACCCAACTATACCCTCATCCAGATCATTAATAAAAATTACAAACAGCAGTGGCCCCAAAACAGATCCCTGAGGCACACCACTCGTAACCGAACTCCATGACGAATATTCACCATCAACCACCACCCTCTGTCTCCTATCTGCCAGCCAATTCCTGATCCAAGTACCTAGATTACCCCCAATCCCATACATCTGCATTTTCTGCAGAAGCCCACCATGGTGAACCTTATCAAATGCCTTACTAAAATCCATATATACCACGTCAACTGCCTTACCCCTATCCACCTCTTTGGTCACTTTCTCGAAGAACTCAATAAGGTTAGTAAGGCACGACCTACCTGCTACAAAACCATGCTGACTGTCTCTAATCAATTCATTACTCTCCAAATAACTATAAATCCTATCCCTAATAATTCTTTCTAAAACCTTGCCCACAACAGAAGTAAGACTCACCGGTCTATAATTCCCGGGGAAGTCTCTGTTCCCCTTCTTAAACAATGGGACAACATTCGCTGTCCTCCAATCTTCCGGTACTATACCAGAGACCAACGATGACCTGAAGATCAGAGCCAGAGGCTCTGCAATCACCTCTCTAGCCTCCCAGAGAATCCTAGGGTAAATCCCATCCGGACCAGGGGACTTACCTATTTTCAAGCCCTCTAGAATATCCAGCACATCCCCGGTTTCAACTGCAATACTTTCTATTTTACACCCCTGCACCCCAGTGTCCTCCACAGCTACATTCATGTCCCCCTGCGTGAACACCGAAGAGAAATATTGGTTCAATGCCTCTCCAATCTCTTCCGGTTCCACACACAACTTCCCTCTACTGTCTATAACTGGCCCTAATCTTGCCCTAACCGACCTTCTGTTCTTGACATACCTATAGAACGCCTTAGGATTCTCCTTAATCCTATCAGCCAAAGTCATCTCATGTCCTCTTTTAGCCCTTCTTAACTCCCTCTTCAACTCCCTCCTAGCCAATCTAAAGCTTTCTAATGCACTACCTGAGCCCTCAAGCCTCATCCGAACATAAGCCTCCTTTTTCTTCCTAACCAACGAATCAACTTTTTTAGTACACCACGGTTCCCTAGCCCTACCAAATCCTCCTTGCATCGAGTCTGCATCGACCACAGTCCCACCCAGGCCCTATCCCCCAAATCCCTTTGCATTTTATCCTAACCATTCCTCTTGACATTAAGGGACAATTTAGCAAGACCAATCCACCTAACCCACACATTTTTGACTGTGGGAGGAAACTGGAGCACCCCAAATCAAGGAGAGAATGTGCAAACTCCACACAGACAGTGACCCAAGCTGGGAATCGAACGCGGGTCCCTGGTGCTGTGAGGCACCACTGTTGCTTCAGTTCAACAAGTTCAAATGCTAAAAAAGGGAAAACGGGAAGAAAAGCCCCAGAGAGCTATTGCAGGTCCCCCAATCTGAAGAGTCTGCAGAGTCCAGGGAGAGAGAATCCCTGACAGAGGGACTTGCAGCAGATAGGTTGTTTATTTCTCCCCAAAACTCAAGAACCTATGTTAAGCAAATGGATTGCACTATGTTGCAGTCATTTTTCAAAATAAACCATAGCAATAGCAACCAGAGACACTTTGTACCTGCATTAATACATTATTGTAAAACACACCTGCAAAGGGAAGCCAACTATATTCAAGCAGCGACACCGTCTTAAAGCAGTAATGCATTTAAAGAGGTAATGTATTTAAAGTTCTGCAATATTGAATGCAACAACCACAAGAAGGAACAAAGTACGAGGAGAAGAAAATCAGAGAAGATACCAGATTGATGACAGCTCTAAAAAGGGGGTCCTTAAGTAATGCAAGACTTCAGCGGAGAAAATAAAGACCCAAACAAAAAGAAAACTCTGGAGTTCAAAGGAGGTAATAATCTCTCAATTAAGAGGCAACACCAAATTCAGAACAGGCAGTGAAGGACTTTCCAAAAGGAGCGCTCCAATAGACTCCCCAGAAGGATAGCACTGATAGACTCTGTAGAAGAAGGGAACTGATGAGCCAGTGAAGGTAATGCATCAAAAGATCTGAAATGAATAAATGAAGAGCTGAATACAAGACACAGTTGTGTCTTATCTTTATATAAAAGCTAAGAAAAAACGTCACTATGAGAAAGTTTAAAGTTTATTTATCAGTCACAAGTATGTTTACATTAACACTGCAATGAGGTTACTGTGAAAACCCCCTAGTTGCTACATTCCAGCGCCCATTTGGGTACATTCAGAGATAATTTAGCATGGCAATGCACCTAACCAGCACATCTTTTGGACTGTGGGTGGAAATCAGAGCACCTGGCAGAAATCCATACAGACACGGGGAGAATGTACAAGCTCCACACTTTCACCCAAGCCAGGAGTCAAACCCGGGTGTGCCACAGTGTCGCCCCTGGTGAAAATAGCTAGGAAATCTATTAGGGCTGATAAGAAACAACATAACATTTACCAGCAAGCGCTGAAGGAACTGGACTTAGAGCTTGAATTTGTGAATAAAAGGTAAAAACAGTTGAGAGAAAAAGCACAAATGGAACTCAGTGACAGAGGTCATAACATGGAACTTGAGAAGAGCTAAGTAAATCCCAAGTAATAGGTGCTATCACTTTTGTGATTGGTGAGAGAACTACGAGTCTCAGAGTAAGAAACATCAAATATTTGATCTATGGCACTCATGTTGGATAACCTGTATGATCTTGCAAGAGTTTTGTTGAAGCAGAAATTAGAGCACAGGCATCATTTATTAGAGTCATTTTTGGAATTCTCTGGAGATCCAATTGAATGGCTGAACTACCAGTCATACGGAAAACACAAATGAGTTGCAGAAATTGGCATTCTGCAGAGAGGCAGAAACTGGTGTTTGGCGGTGCTAAGGAGGACTTAACAATGGACAAACCCAAAGAGAGGACATAACTGCAGGAACAAGCTAGCGTGCAGGAGAATTGTCCAATTAACAGAAAAAGAAGGAAGAAATGATGAGTGTAGAAGTAGAGTTTGTTACAAATACAAAAAAAGGAACGTGTCAATTCTCTGAGAACACACAAAGCATGAGAAGGCAGAGATTGTTATTGAATGTTGTTAAAGGGAATGATGGATTCATTTTGGAAGAAACTCAGAAAAGGATAAACTGAACCGGTTGCAAAAGCAGAGCAATGGACCAAAGAATGATTGTGATTCTCTTCGACAAGAGAAAGTTATGCTGACAGAAAAAAGCTGCAGTGATTGTTGGAAGAATTCTGATATGCTCAACAGCTATGGAACTGAAAATGGCCCAGACCAAACTGCAACTGGTGGAGACTCTGTGCCAAATACAGATGGAGGAAAAAGTAGCTGCATTAAATGAAGAACTACTCAGTCTAAGCAGAAGATTGGTTCATACAGAAGTTGAAAGGAAGAGATTGCCTTCAGCTGAGTGGCTTAATTTACCAATGTGCTAGAGAGAGCTGAACAAAGCAGTAATTCAGACAGAGAAGGAAAGTGAGATTATATGCCAGAACAAAATTGCTGAATTAGTTACATTAATAGAAATGCACAAGAACAAAAATGATAGCATGGTCAATGAAACACATCCAAATACAAACACCAGGGAAGAGAAGAATCTAAGTACCAATCTAAGTACCAGAAATAGAATACCACAACCACTTCCTTCACAAGGGCTGGCATGGTGGCAAAGTGGTTAGCACTATTGCCTCACAGCACCAAGGATCCAGGTTCGATTCCTGCCTTGGGTGACTGTGCAGAGTTTACGTATTCTTCTCTTGTCTGCGTGGGTTTTCTCCGGGTACTCCAGTTTCTGCCCAGTCAAAAGATGTGCAAGTTAGATTGATTCGCCATGTGCCCCTTAGTGTCCCAAGATGTGTAGGTTGGGGAAATGGCGGAGCAAATATGTAGGGTTAAGGGGATAGAATGGGGTGGAGGCTACTGTATAAGATGTTTGTTGTAGACCCAGTGGGCCAAATGGCCTCATTCTGCACTGTCAGGATTCTATGACTGACAAATTAAGATAGTGCAAGAACTGTCAAGATGTAAGACTGTGTTGTATTTCATTGATGTGCCTGCATTGTAGGGTAAGGTGTTTGACAAAGAAAAGGATTAACAGTTGATTAGAGAATGGCACCATCTGAAACCCATACAAGGAGCTATTTGGAACTGTGCATTGTTGAAGCTTTCTAGAAGAAGTGATATGTTAAATGGGGTGGCACGGTGACACAGTGGTTAGCACTGCTACCTCACAGCGCCAGGGACCTGGGTTCAATTCTCGGCTTGGGTCACTATCTCTGGAGTCTGCACCCTCACCATTCTCGGGTGGATGTAGCTGTTACTAGGGGGCATAACTATAAAGTTCATGGTGAGAGATGTAGGAGGGATGTCTGAGGTAGATTCTTTACTCAGAGAGTGGTTAGGGTGTGGAATAGACTGCCTGCTGTGATAATGGAGTCGGACACTTTAGGAACTTTCAAGCGGTTATTGGATAGGCATGCCAGAATTATAGGGAGGGGATAGCTTGATCTTGGGCTTGGATATAGCTTGGCACAACATTGAGGGCTGAAGGGCTTGTACTGTGCTGTAATGTTCTATGTTCTCCCCTGTCTGTGTGAGTTTCCTCCAACACTTCAAAGATGTGCCTGTTAGATGGATTGGCCATGCTAAATTGCCCCTTACTATCAGGGGCATTAGCTAGGGTAAAATGTATTGGATTATGGGGTTAGGGCCTTGGTGGGTTTGTGGTCGGTGCAGACTCGATAGGCTCAATGGCTTCTTTCTGCACTGTAGGATTCTATGATAAATGCAAGCTTCAAGATCCCACCACTGAACAATTGCTACATTGACTGATATATGTCTAATCTGTGTATACAATATTTATTTAGATTGTGGGTTGAGGAAATCAATTTTGAAGAATTTATAAGAAAGTTAAAGGGGGAGGGACGTTGTGTCTCTTTAAGGCTGTACAAAAGATGAAAGTCACCTGATTTGAGGGGCCAATGGGAACCAAGAGTCAGTGATCACTCCAGAGAGAGCGTTCTCTCTGAGGCACATACTTTGGGAAGCATGTAGTAAACATGCAAAGACTAGAGTTCTGCTCCATAGCAGCCTCATGCTGCTAAACCTTCTGTTTCTAAGCTCTGTTTATTAATATAAATACCTACTTGTTCCTAACAAAGTTTGAAGCCTCTTGTCAGCGCCAGCCATGCAAAATACATAACATGACATTATGTTGTGGAAAAGCAGGGGTTCAATCCCCAATATCCTGGTGAATATGGATCACAAAATCAATGTCACAAAACAGATAATCTAGTCATTGTCACATTTTAATTAGTAATGAAGGGTAATGGACAATGGGCAGGAAAGTGGAGTTGTGGGTGATACAAGATCAGCCTTGCTTGAATTGAATGGTGGAGCTGCTGTGCACAAATTGGAGCAACATGCTGGCACAGTGGTTAGCACTGCTACCCCAGAGCGCCAGGGACCCAGGTTCAATTCCGGCCTCGGGTCATTGGCTGTTTGGAGTTTGCACATTCTTCCCGTGTTGGTGTAGCTTTCCTCCTGCAGTCCAAAGATGTGCGGGTTAAGTTGATTGGCCATGTTAAATTGACCCTAACATCAGGGGATTAGCAGGGTAAATATGGGGGGGTTACAGGAATCGGACCTGGGTGGGGATTGTGGTCAGTGCAGATTCGATGAGCCAAATGACCTCCTCCTGCACTGTATGGCTTTTATGATTCCATGACTACACATTTCATGCATTATAACGGTGACTATATTTCAAAAAACATTTAATTGGAGTAAAGTGCTTTCAGAAACGAAGTTAATGAAAGTGGTTATAAAAACACAATGCTTTGTTTCTCAGGAAATATTCTGCCTGTGACCTGGAAATTATAAACCCATTGAGGGAGAAAGTGCACCCAGCCCACAGTGACATTGACCAATATATTGTGTACAGGACTCTTATTGTAGGCTCCTGAGTGTTTCAGTGAATAGGAGCACACCATGCTGACAAATCAGATCATTGTGAGTTGGAAGATTGAAAAATCAGCAAAGAACAACACAATATTCAGCTTACAACAAACATTGAATCAACCAAAATAACAAAGCATTTTAAAATGCTTTCCCAGAACATGAAATGAATCTTGGAAGAGTGTAAGGTGAACATATCACACCATTATTACATCAAGGTGTGATGGGCTGAGGGAACTCTAATCTGTAGAGACTCAGCCCCACTCCCTCACCATGTTCAGGATAGTAATCCTCCCAGACAGGAGAGTACAAACATTACCCATGGTATCAGCCAAACACCTGTCACCTGAAGAAGATGTCTATAATTCACATCACCAATTCTACCAAATATCTACTCCTGGGAGCTGTCTCAGTTTACTGACACACACTCAGATCAGTTGAAACTCTCTCAATACTACAGACAGAAGGTTCTTTAAAACCCCTGTGTTTTAGTCCGGCTACCAATTCTGATAGTCTGATATTACACTGAAGTATACCAGAGCCAAGTCTATCTGACAACAGCTGGATCAGGAAAGCACAAAGAAGACTTAATGAGTAATAGCGACTCCACATTATATATTCATAAGAAGCAGACAGGTATTTCTGTGACCACACACATGAATCCAGTACAGTACATTTCCTCCCTCTTGCTAAGGTCAAGGATGTCACTGAGCAGCTGCAACACACCCTGAAGGGCATTGGTGAACAGCCAGACGTCCTGGTCCATACAGGTACCAACAACGTAGGATGTGATTGTGTGGTCAGCGTTTAAGAGTTAGGTAGGAAATCATCAAGCAGGATCTCAAAAATAAAAATGTCTGGATGAATCTCAATATCATGTACCAGTGAGTATAGAAATAGGAGCATAAAGAAGATGAATGTCTGACTGAAGAAATGGAGCAAGATGAAGATTCCTTGGACCTGTACAGGTCATGTGGATTACACACAGGCAGAGATAGAACCAATTTCTGACAGGGCAATTAGCTGGTCCTATGGGGAGGATTTAAACTAACCTTGCAGTATGTTAGAAGCAGGAGACTACCCAAGAGAGAAACATCAAGGTTTGCAAGCGTATTGGGAGAGAGAGAGTACTAGAGTAGGGAAAAGTGTGATGATAATTAGGTTCAGAATAAGACTAATAGAGTCTAAATTAAGTTTACAGTGTGTGTATGTGCAAGTAAAGGCTTCAATTCTAAAGGGGGTGCAGTGTCATAAAGTCATAGAGGTTTACAGCATGGAAACAAGCCCTTCAGCCCAATTTGACAATGCTGCCCTTTTTTTTAGAAACCCCCAAACTAATCCCAATTGCCTGCATTTGGTCCATATCCCTCTGTACCTATCATACCCATGTAACTATCTAAATGCTTATATAAGATAAAATTGTACCTGCCTCTACTACTACTTCTGGCAGCTTGTTCCAAACTCTCACCACCCTCTGTATGAAAAAATTGCCCCTCTGCACACTTTTGTATCTCTCCCCTCTCACCTTAAACCTATGCCCTCTAGTTTTAGATTCCCCTATTTTTGTCTATGCCCCTCATTATTTTATAGACCTCTATAAGGTAATCCCTCAGCCTCCTACACTCCAAAGGAAAAAATCCCAGTCTATTCAGCCTCTCTGTGTAACTCAATCCAACAAGTCCCAGTAAAATCCTAGTAAATCTTTTCTGCACTCTTTCTAGTTTAATAATATCCTTTCTATAATAGGGTGACCAGAATTGCACACAGTATTCCAAGTGTGGCCTTACCAATGTCTTGTACAACTTCAACAAGACATCCCAACTCCTGTATTCAATGTTCTGACTGATGAATCCAAGCATGCTGAATGCCTTCTTCACCACGCTGTCCACCTGTGACTCCACTTTCAAGGAGCTATGAACATGTACCATTGGATCTTTTTGTTCTGTAACTCTCTCCAATGCCCTACCATGAACTGAATAAGTCCTGCCCTGGTTCAATCTATCAAAATGCATTACCTCGCATTTGTCTAAGTTAAACTCCATTTGCCATTCATCAGCTCACTGGCCCAATTGATCAAGATCCCGCTGCAATTGGAGATAACCTTCCTCACTGTCCACGATGCCACCAATCTTGGTGTCATCTGCAAACTTACTAACCATGCCCCCTATATTCTCATCCAAATCATTAATGTAAATGACAAATAACAGTGCGCCAGCACTGATTCCTGAGGCACACCACTGGTCACAGGCCTCCAGTTTGAAAAACAACTCTCTACTACCACCCAACAGAAGCCAATTTTGTATCCATTTAGATACCTCACCCTGGATCCCGTGATATTTAACTTTATGTAACAACCTACCATGCGGTACCTTGGCAAAGGCCTTGCTAAAGTCCATGTAGACAACATCAACTGCACTGCCCTCATCTCCCTTCTTGGTTACCCCTTCAAAAAACTCAATCAAATTTGTGAGACATGATTTTCCATTCACAAAGCCATGCTGACTGTGCCTAATCAGTCCTTACATTTCTCAATACCTAGATTATGTCTTTCAAAACAGCTTACAACCATTTACCCACCACAGATGTGAGGATAACTGGCCTGTAGTTCCCAGGCTTTTCTGTGCAGCCCTTTTTAAACAACATTTGCCACTCTCCAATCTTCAGGCACCTCACCCGCGACTATCGATGATTCAAGTATCTCAGCTAAGGGACCCTAGCCTCCCACAACATCCTGGGATATACCTCATCAGGTCCCACAGATTTATCTACCTTGATGTGCTTTAAGATTTCCAGCACCTCCTTCTCTGTAATGTGTACACTCCTCAAGACATCAATATTTAATTCCCCAAGTTCTCTAACATCCATGCTTTTCTCAACAGTAAATAGTGATAAGAAATATTCATTTAGGATCTCACCCATCTCTTGTGGATCCGAACATAGATTACCTTTTTGATCCTTAAGAGGCCCTACTCTCTCCCTTGTTACTCTTTTGACCTTTATGTATTTGTAGAAGCTCTTTGGATTCTCCTTTACCTTATCTGCCAAAACAATTTTGTATCCCCTTTTTGCCCTCCTGATTTCTCTCTTAACTCTACTCCTACACCCCCTATACTCTTCAAGAGATTCACTTGATCCCAGCTGCCTATCCATGTCATGTGCTTCTTTCTTCTTCTTGACCAGGGCCTCAATATCCTGAGTTATCAGGGTTCCCGACTTCTGCCAGCCTTGCCCTTCACTCTAAAAGGAATGTGTTTACCCTGAACCCTGGTTAACACACTTTTCAAAGTATGCCACTTACCAGACATCCCTTTTCCTTCCCACAGACTTCCCCAATTAACTTTTGGAAGTTCCTGCCTGATACCATCAAAATTGGCCTTGCCCCAATTTAGAATATTAACTTTTGGGACAGACTTATCATTCTCCATAGTTATCTTAAAACTAATAGGATTATGATCACTGGTCCCAAAGTGATCCCCCACTAATGCTTCTGTCATCTGCGCTTCCTTATTTCCCAAGAGGAGGTCAAGAGGTCAGTGGCAGTGGAACCTGGAAGTAAATGTGCAAAATCATTGAAGTTGGCGGGACAATTTGAGAGAGAGGTTAATAAAGCATACAGCATTCTAGGCTTTATCAATAGAAGCATTGCGTACAAAAAAAAACTGATGTTAAACCCATATAAAACACTGGTTCAGATCCATTTGGAATATTATGTCCAGTTCTGAGCACCACACTATAAGATGGATGTGAAGATGTAGACAGATTGGAGAGGTTGGGCTGTTCTCCTTGGAGAAGAGACGATTGAGAGGAAACTTTGATAAAGATTTTCAAAATCATGAGCGGTCTGGACAGGGTAGACGGGGAGAAATTGTTCCAATTGGTGGAAGAATTGAGAATCAGAGGGAACATGATGGAGACAAGAGGAAAAACCTCTTCACACAGTGAGTAGTTAGGACCTGGAATGCACTGTTTGAGAGTGTGGTGACGGCAGATTCACGCAGCGACTGGTTATGATCTGGAATGCACTATCTAAGAGTCTGGGGGAGGCAGATTCACACAGTGAGTTGTTTGGATCTGGAATACACTGTCTGAGAGTGTGGTGAAGGCCAATTCTCAAAGCGAGTGATTGGATCTGGAATGCAGTTTTTTAAAATTCATTCGTGGGATATAGGCATCGCTGGCTGGCCAGGATTTATTATCCATCCCTAACTGTCCTTGAGAAGGTTGTGGTAAGCTGCCTTCTTGAATCATTGCAGTCCATGTTCTGTGACCCACAATGCCCTTAGGGAGAGAATTCTAGGATTTTGACCCAGTGACTGTGAAGGAACAGCAATATATTTCCAAGTCAGGATAGTGAGTGGCTTGGAGAGGAACTTGCAGGTGGTGGTGTTCCCATTTATCTGCTGCCCTTGTCCTTCTAGATGGAGTGGTTGTGGATTTGGAAGGTGCTGTCTAAGGATCTTTGGTGAATTGCTGCAGTGCATTTTGTAGATAGTATATACTGTTGTTACTGAGTGTTGATGGTGGAGGGATTGAATGTTTGTAGATGTAGTGCCAATCAAGCAGGCTGCTTTATCCTGAATATTATCAAGTTTTTGAGTGTTGTTGGAGCTGCGCCCATCCAGGCAAGTGGAGACTATTCCATCATACTCCTGACTTATGCCTTGTAGATGGAGTCAGGAGATGAGTTACTCGCTGCTGTACTCCTAGCTCTGACCTGCTCTTGCAGCCACTGTGTTTATGTGGTGAGTCAAATTGCATTTCTGGTCAATGGTAACCCCAAGAATGTTGACAATGGGGTGATGGTGACAGCATTGAATGTTAAGGGGCGGCGGTTAGAGTGTCTCTTATTGCTGATGGTCATTGCCATTTGTGTGGCATGAATGTTATTCGCCAATTGTCAGTCCAAGCCTGGTTATTGTCCAGATCTTGTTGCATTTGAACATGGACTGTTTTAGTATCTGGGGAGTCGCAAATAGTGCTGAACATTGAGCAAACATCCCCACTTCTGACCTTATGATGGAGGGAAGATCATTGATGAAGCAGCTGAAGATTGTTGGGCCTAGGACACTACCCTAAGGACAGAGATGTTGTCGAGCTGAGATTACTGACACTTCGCAACCGTAACCATCTTCCTATTTACCACGTATGATTCCAACCAACAGGAAGTTTGACCTGTGATACCCATTGATTCCAGTTTCACCAGGGTTCCTTGATGCCACATTTGGTTGGATGCGTCCTTGATGTCAACGGCTGTCATTCCCACCTCGTCTCTGGAATTCAACTGTTTTATTCATGATTGAACCAAGGCTGTAATGAGATCAGGAGCTGAGTGATCCTGGCGAAACCCAAAGTGGGTGTCACTGAGCAGGTTATTGCTGAACAGGTGCTGCTTGATAGCATTGTTGATGATCCCTTTCATTGCTTTACTGATGATTGAGAGTAGACTGATTGCACATAATTGATGGGTTGGATTTGTCCTTTTTGTGTGTAGGATACACTTGGGCAATTTCCCACATTGTTGGGTAGATGCCAGTGTTGTAACTGTACTGGAAGAGCTTGGCTAGGGGAGAGACAAGTTCTGGAGGATAAGTCTTCAGTATTATTGTTGGAATGTTGTCAGAGCCCAGTACCTTTGCAGTATCCAGTGCCTCCAACCGTTTCTTGATATCACGTGGAGTGAATCGAATTGGCTGGAAACTGGCATCTGAGATGCTGGGGACCACTGGAAAAGGCCGAGATGGATCATCCATGCAGCACTTCTGGCTGAAGATTGCTGCAAATACTTCAACCTTTTGCACTGATGTGCTGGGCTCCTCCATCACTGATGATGGGGATATTTGTGCAACCTCCTTCTCCAGTGAGCTGTTTAATTGTTCACCACCATTCTCGACTGGATATGGAAGGACTGCAGAGCTTCGATCTGATCCGTTGGTTGTGGGATCGCTTAGCTCTTAGATCACTTGCTGTTTTTGCCATTTGATTCCTCATTCTTAGGTGTGCCTGGTGCTGCTTCTGGCATGCTCTCCTGCGCTCTCCATTGAACCAGGGTTGATCTCTTGGCTTGATGGTAATGGTTGAGTGTGGGATATGCCAGGCCTGAGGTTGCAGATTGTGCTGTAGTACAATTCTGCTGCTGTTGATGGCCCACAGTGTCTCATAGATGCCCAATCTTGAGTTGCTAGATTAGTATGAAGTCTGTTCCATTTAGCATAGTGATAGTGCCACACTATAAGATGGAGGTTTTTCTCAATGTGAAGACAGGACCTCTTCTCCACAAGGACTGTGCGGTGGTCACTCTTACTGATATTGTCATAGACAGATGCATCGCAGCCGGCAGATTGGTAAGGATGAGGTCAAGTATGTTATTTTCTCTTGTTGGTTTCTTCACTACCTGCTGCAAACCCAGTCTGAGAGTGTGATGGAGGCACGTTCACACAGTGAGTGGTTAGGAACTGGAATGCACTGTCTTAGAGCATGGTGGAGCCAGGTTCAATCAAGGCATTAATGATGAAATTGTATGATCTGATTTGAGTCTTTGAAACATCAGTATCCATTTTAATAGAGTCCAATTTCGCTAAATATATGCTGTACAAATTAACTTTGCATTTCCTTCGTTTTGTCTTGATTTTGTGATGAAGTACTTTAACTGGAGAAACCTTGTCATTTTTTTGTGTAGTGAGTTTATTACTGCATGTTTTAGTTAACAAGGCATATTCTATTTAATATTGTGAACTATAGGGAGAATGCTGTGAGGTGGTATTATGTGTGGAGACTCAATCACATATCACAGCTGAAAGGTTCATCCCCTGTACATTTCCTCAAATATCTCAGGAGGCTCAAAGACACCAGGAAATCTTTAACACAAATCTCACTTGAAGCGTTTTTCTTGCATGTAACTGCCCATGTGTTAACAGAGCTTGTAACAGATGCACCTTGGGAGTTAAGAGATCTTTAGAATTCTCTCCTTAAACCTCTCTGTATCTTTATCTCTCTCTCCTCTTTTATGAGTCTTTAAATCCCAAATCTTTGACCATATTTTTAATCATTCCCTCCTAATGTCTCTTTCTTTGTCTCAGGTGATAATCTTTCAAACATCTGGGATGTTTGACTATGTTAAAACACTCTATAAATACAAGCTGTTGTCCTCTCACATTCCTTCCAATCCTCAAGGTACTGACCTGAAGTACTGACTGTGGATATTGATTAGCCTCTAGTGCTCTGCTTGAGTGGCCATTCAGTGTGTGTAAGACCCAGACAGGGAATGTTGTGAGACAATGGACACTGTTACAGCCCAGACACATCCTGCCCTCTCCCTGATTTCCCAGCTGGGCTCACTGATGAGGAATGGGATTCCTGGATGATTCTCCTTTCCATAGTTGAGAGATGCTGATGCTAATTGAAGTCCCTCCATTACTACCCCAGGAATGCTTCTTCCCCTGGGTGCTGGTAGATGAGGAGTTGAAGCCTTTCTAACCATTGAGTGTCTGATTGCCTTCTTGGTCAGAGTGAGAGTCAGTGAGTGACTTGTATCTGATGCTGCACTGAAAGAATGCTGAGTTTATATGGGAGCTTCTATACACATATTGATGTCTTCTTTTGGTGATGTTTGGTCAAAGGTTAAATTGACCTTCTTGAAACAATTGGACTGATGGTGGTAGAGGTTGGAGACAGACATTGCTGAAATAGACAGTGCCTTGGAAGGACAGTTTCTCTGTGGGAGCACTGCAAGTTGAAAAACACAGACGACTCTAAATGCAAGTGAAGCAGGAGAGCTGGTCCCAGGTCCACATGGAGATGTTAGTGTTTGACGAGAGAGGAGTAGATGAAACAATTCTGACATACGTCACACTGGAAGCAGTTGTCTCCCATGTGGGTTCATTGATGCTCTGGGAGAACCAACAAAATGTGAATGCTTTATTACAGAATTCACACTAAAAGGGTTTCTCTCCTGTATGAATGTGTTGGTGGATCAGGAGAAACACTGACTGTGTGAAAGCCTTGTCGCATCTGAACAATTTTTCTACTCAATGTGGTAGTGCTGGTGTTCCAGGAGGGTCAAAGACAAAAGCTTTTGTTGAAAACCTCAGATTTGAATGATTCTCCCCCGCCCCCACCACCACCATTTAGGTCCTTTAATACATAGGAGCTTTATTGAGTTTGTGAAGGCTTTGTCATGCAGCTCCTACTTCAACGGCTTCTCCCCTATCTAAGTATGTTGGTGTATGTGGAACAAGTGTGAGAATGATTTGTTGTACTTGTATGGTTTCTCCCCAGTGTGAACGTCTAGTGTTAACATATTAAACCTGATGGACATGCAATACCACCATTAAACAGCTTTTCCCTTACCTGGATGAGTCAGTGTTTCACAAGTGTTACTGACAATGTAAATGTTCGGTTGCACGTCTCAGAATTGAATGCTTTCTCTCCTGTGAATAGTCTGGTGTATCAGAAAGGCTGTCAACCTTGTGAAGACTTTGTCACACCTCTCATACTTTTTGTAGACAGATTTTAAACAGATTTTTCTCAATGCAGTCAGCGTATCAGAAATATCAATCACTGTGAATTCCCATGTGTGAATTCACTGGTGTGCACAGAGATTTGATGGTTGAATGAATGATTGGTCACACACCTCACATTTGAATGGTCTGTCCCTTGTGTGAAGGTGCTGGTGATTCACCAGAGTGGATAATTGTGCATAACCTTTATTATACACCACACACTTGACTGGTTTCTCCCCAGAGTAAATGCATTGGTGTATGAAGAGACTCAATATCTGTATGAATGATTTATTACACACTTCGTAGGTGGATGGTTTCTTACCTGTGTGATCATGTTGGTGACTGCAGAGGTTCGAAGAGCACATGAAAGATTTGTTGTACATGTCACGTGGGAACAGCTTTTCCTGTGTGAATGCGCAATGATGTACGAGCGTCGATGACTGTGCGAAGGCTCAACCACACACCTCACATTTGAAGGGTTTCTCCCTTGCGTGAATCCACCATTGTGTCAGTAGATCAGAGGATTTGGAAAAAAGACAACACACAAACATCACACCTGAATATTTTCTTCCCCATGTGATTCATCTGGTGTCTCAGGAGGTTTGAAAATTTCACAAATACTTTGTCACAAACCTCACATTTGAACTGTTTCTCTCCTTTGTGAAATGATTGTTTTGGGTGAAACTGAGATGAGCATGACTATGGAGTCTCTTCTATATGGCTGTCCTGTGAACATTTTCACAAGTGCATGTTGAGATTTAGGGTCTTGAACGAGCCTGTGGAGCCTCTTCAAATACCTCACACCTGTTGGAATGATTCAGTGGTTCATGAGGCTGGATGAAGGATTGAAACTCTCATCACACATCACACACTGTAGCAACTCACACTTATTCCCAGCCTCACCCTAACTGATCACCCACAGCTGAACCTTTAGAAAGGTTGGTTCTGATGGTGGTTCCACACCACTGACCAGTTTCAGATCTGATGATACATCACAGCTCCCCTGACCTGACCAATTTCCAGATGATGCTTTCATTGCCCAAATTCATCTGTGTGGAGCAATGCTGTGAAAGGACTGGAAGTCTTCCCACAGTTGGATAGTTTGTTTCTTGAGTCAAGGTCAAGAGCCACAGTGTCTATCCTCTCTGTACAGAATGCCAGCGGAATGCATAGGTCGTGACACCTCCACATCGACAAGTGTTATGTATGCCCTTATAGATTCGGTTGCCTAAAGAATTACGAGGTTGCCTTCGTAACTTGAACAGTGGGAGTTCTTTATTTAAAGTGTGAACTCATTCACAGTCAGTAAGGTTGGGTCGCACACTGTTGAGTAGCCCCAAGGTACAACGAATACACATATATCACAGGGTCAGTCTCTGCTTTTCAATTCGGTTCAGCCGCTCGGGGCTCGCGCTTCCTCACGTTCCAACTCCCGAACGCCGGGAGCCAACCGCTGCTGCGCGCGGCAGAACTACAACTCCCATCAGGCACCGCGGACTCTCGCACTCGCGCGCACTCTCTCTCCTCCTCGCGCCCTCATTCCATAACCGCCGCTCTTCACTGCGCAGTCGCAGGAGGACACAGGCAGCGTGGGTAATAATCTGTAGCAGGTGAGGGTCTCTGCGGCTGCGCAGAACTGGGCAGAGTCATTTTCCCCGCCTTTTACAATGTGATTGACTATACAGACTGATTGACGTATCTATTGTGGGCAGGACGAGCTTCCTCTCGCTGAAGTGGCCGCGAGAACCTTCAATCAGAGCGCTGAGCTGTTTGATTGGAGCTATGTGTTGGATATTGAGTGTGTTTATTGGAAGCATTTCCCTTCTGATTTACAGGCTGTTTTGTTGATAGGTCATTACTGAATATGAGAAGGTGAGAGACATTCATTTTTTTAATGTCTTATTTAAAGATTTTACTCGAAGGCCTCGGCCTTTCCTATAAAGGCCTGGGCTTGGATTTGATGGTTTTGCCCAGTGCTGTGTCTGATATTTCAATTTGGGATGTGCAGTCTGAGTGAGTGTAACATGTCTAATTTCCTGTGGAGTGGCAGACTGGCACTCACTGTGGAACAATCTCTGAGGAGTCAACTCGTTCTGCAAAGGAGGTGAGGGAGATGCAGGAAATCATGTTTCTTTTTCCTGTTTTACAGAAGGATTGCACAGTACTACACCAGGGAATGCATAGACGACAGACACTGCAGGTAGATCCTGACCATCACCCAAGGAACAACTGTGGGAAAATATCCATTCCATTCACAGTATTGCTGAACACGGAGAAGGTTGGGCAGTAAACCCATCAACTGGAAATCGGTTAGGTCAAAGAGCTTTGACACATCAGATCTGAAATTTGTCAGTGGTGTGGAACCTTGCATCAGAGCCAACCTTTCTGAAGTTTCAGTTAGATGTTCAGTCAGGGTGAGGTTGGGAAAAGTGTGAGTGGCACCAAATGTGGTGAGAGTTTCAGTCATTAATTGATTTTCACAGTAAATTCATTGTAATATTATTTGTGGTACTAATGAATAAACTTTAAACGGAGGTCCATGAACCATTGATTCATTCCTCCAAGTGAGAAACTGTTCAAGTGTGAAGAGGACTCCACAGGCTCATACAATCTTTTAACACGTAAGTTGTATCCCTTGAACGATTGTTAACATAAGGGTAGCCTCATGGAAGGGAAATCATTCAGATGTGAGGTGTGTGATCAAACCCTCACACAGTCATCCAGGCTTGTGAGACATCAATGTGTCCCCTCTGTGGAGAAGGCATTTAAGTGTGAGGTGTGCAACAAATCATTCTCAGCCTTATCGAACTTACGTGTACATCAACGCATTCACACAGGGGAGAAGCCATACACGTGCGAGGTGTGTGACAAAGCCTTCACACAATTATCAAGCCTCCAGGTCCATCAGACAATCCACACAGGGGAGAAACCCTTCAAGTGTGAGTTTTGCGATAAAGCTTTTGCAACATCTACAAGGTTCCTGGAACATCAGAGCACTCACACAGGGGAGAAACCATTCACATGTGAGGTGTGTGGCAAATCATTCTCACGTTCATCTCATTTTCGCATACACCAACGCGTTCACACTGGAGAGAAACCGTTCATTTGTGAGGTGTGCAAGAAATCATTCTCACGGTCATCAAACTTCCGTGAACATCAACGCCTTCACACTGGGAAAAAGGCATTCAAGTGTGAGGTGTGTAATAAATATTTCACACAGTTATCAGGCCTGGTGAAGCATCGGCACATTCACACAGGGGAGAAGAAAACATTCACATGTGATGTGTGTAATAAGAACTTTGAACAATTATGGGCCATGTTGGATCATCATCGCATTCACACAGCAGGGAAACCAAGTGAGTTGTGTGACTGAGTCTCACACAGGAGGAACATTCGTGAAATGTTGATGCATCCACACTGAAGTTACGTACCAATGATGGAGTGGGCTATTCTATCACTCAAGTCTATGCCATCATTTGATGAGATGATGCCATAGTGGAATCAACTTCCACTTTCCTGCCTTGTGGCCGGGGGCTTCAACGAGGCCAAGCGTGTCCTACCAAATACAATCAACATGTCTCCTGTCCCACTAGAGCTCCAAATATCCTCAAGCATTGCTACACTAACATCAAACATACCTTCGGCTCTATCTCATGTCCACACCTGGGCAAATCAGACCACAAGGCTATGCTCCTGCTCCTGGCTTATGAGCAAAAAAACTGAAGTGGGAGAGTCTGATAAAGAAAGCTGTGCAGTGTTGGACTGAGGAAACATATGACCTCCTTCAGGACTGCTTCAAGTTGGTGGACTGGTCAATAGTCAAGAACTCAGTGACCAGCCTAAATGAGTATAGTAACTGATTTCATTAGTAAGTGCGTAGAAAACCGTATCAAAGAAGCTAATTGAAGTGTTTCCCGACCAGAAACCACGGATGAACAAGGATATCCACTGTTCAGGGCTGAGGTGTTCAAGTCTAGCGATCCTGCCCTATACAGGAAATCCAGATATGACCTACGGTGGACCATCAAAAATGCCAAGAGACAATACTGGACCAAGTTGGAATCTCAGGCTAGCCACATGAATGCCCAACGATTATAGCAAGGTCAACAAGACATTACAGGCTACATGGTGAAGATGAATAGAATAGCTGGCCATAGTGCACCCTCCCAATTGAGCTCAATGCATTGCACGCTCTTCTTGAGCAAGGGGTCAGTGAGAGTACATCATCTGCCCCGACAGCCTCAGTTGAACCAGTCAACATCACAAACATCAGATTGGCCTTCTTGAAAGTTAACCCATGTAAAGCAGCTGGTCTGGATGGGGTACCCAGCGAAGCACTGAGATATGCGTGGACCAGCTGGTGGAGGTGTTTGCGGACATCCTTAACCTCTCGTTAATCTACCCTCAGGTCTCTACCTTCTTCAAGGTGACCATCATTTCTGTTCCAAAGAAAGTTCAGGCAGCATATCTAAATGACTACTGCCCGGTGGCTCTGACATCCATCATCATGAAGTGCTTTGAAAGGTTAGTCATGGCACACGTCAACTGCGGTCTCCCAAATTGCCATGATTCATTACAGTTTGCCTATTGCCCCAAAAGGTCCATAGCAGGTGCCATTTTCCTGGCCATACACTCAACCCTGGAACATCTGGATAACAAGCACACTTATGTCTGACTCCTTTTTATTCACCACAGCTCAGCCTTCAACACCATTAAGCTAACAAAATTCATCCCAAAACTCCATGGCCTAGGGCTCGACTCCTCTTCTGCGACTGGATCCTAGACTTCCTAACCCACAGACCACGCAATCAGTAGTCATAGGTAATGACACTTCCTCCACAATTATCCTCAACACTGGAGACCCGCAAGGCTGTGTTCTTAGTCCTTACTATACTCTTATACACTTATGACTGCATGGTCAAATTCTGCTCCAACTCCATTTTCAAGTTTGCTGATGACACCACTATAGTGGGTCAGATCTCAAACAATGATGAGATGGAATACAGGATGGATATAGAGAATCTGGTGAAATTGTGTGATGACAATCTCTCCTTCAATGTCAGTAAAATGAAGGAGATAGTTATCACCTTCAAGAAATGTAGTGGAGGATATTTCCGTGTCTACATCAAAGTGGAGATGGTCAAGAGCTTCACATTTCTCGATGTTCAGATCACAAACAATCTGTCTTGCTCCTTCACACGACACGCTATAGTTAAGAAAGCCCACCAACACCTCTACTTTTTCAGAAGGCTAAGGAAATTCAGCATGTCCACTCTGCCTCTCAGTAATTTTTACAGCTGCACCATAGAGAACATCCTTTCTAGATGTATCACAGCGCAGTATAGTTCCTGCTGTGGACAAGATCACAGGAAACCAAAAAGAGTTGTGAACATAGCCCAGTCCATCACGCAAACCAGTCTCCCAATTATTGACTCTGTCTATACTTCGTGCTGCCTTGGGAAAGAAGCCAGCATAATTAAGGACCCACCCTGGACATTTTCTCTTCCACCTTCTTTTGTTGGGAAAAGGATACAAAAGTCTGAAATCATGCACCAACCGATTCAAGAACAGCTTCTTCCCTGCTGCTATCAGATTTTTGAATGGTCCTATCACATTTAAGCTGATCTTTGTCTTCACTACTTCGGTAACTGCAACACTATATTCTTCACTGTATCCTTTCCTTCTTCCCTATTTATATGAATGGTATGTTTTGTCTGTGTTGCTTGCAAGAAACAGTACTTTTCACTGTATCCCAATACATGTAACAATAATAAATCAATTCAATTCAAATTAATATCCTCATATATACCTTGACTCTCTTGTCAGTGAAAAATCTTTCCAATTCAATGACTCAACCTGCACTGCTGTCTGCAGAATAGAATTCTGTAGACCCCGAATCAGAGAGAGAAAAGGCTGGAAAATCTCAGCAGGTCTGGCAGCATGTGTAAGGAGAGAAAAGAACTGACGTTTCGAGTCCAGATGACCTTTGTCAAAGCTAAAAGGCATGGAAAGTGGGATATATTTATACTGAAGGGTGAGGGAGCGAAAGATGAGTCATAGCCACAGAAACCAGGGAACTCGGGTATAGCTGTCCACAGAGACAATAAAGGGTATGAATGGCCAAAAGGCAGAGAAGCTAAAATGAAGATGTTAGGGGGAGGGGGGGGAGCGGGGAGAAAAATGGATGGAACTGAGGTAAGATTTAGAAGAGGAGAAGTAAAGGAGGGAAAAGGAATACATATTACAAGCACCACTTCAGAAGGTGGCATCCGAAGTGGTGCTTCTAATATGTGCTCCTTCTTCCTCAACCATGGATTCCCATCGACAGTTGTCAGCAGGGCCTTCAACAGTGTGCGGTCCATCTCCCAAGCCATGCTCCTCACTCCCTCCCCTCCCTCCCAGAACAAGGATAGATTCCCCCTTGTTCTCACATTTCATCTCACCGGCCTCTGCATGCAAAGCATAATCCTCCGCCATTTTCGCCAACTCCAGTGTGATACCACCACCAAACACATCTTCACTTCACTCCCTCTGTCAGCATTCCACAGAGACTGTTCCCGCTGGGATAACCTAGACCACTCCTCTACTATCCCAACATCTGTCCTGTCACTCATGGCACCTTCCCATGCAGTTGCATAAAATGTAACCTGTCTCTTTACCTCTTCACCATCCAAGGTCCAAAACATTCATTTCAGGCTAAGCAGTGTTTCACTTGCACTTTTTCAATTTGATGTAGTGCATCCAGTGCTCCCAATGTGGTTTCCTCTGTGGCGGAGAGACCAAATGTAGGCTGTGTGATCACTTTGCTGAGCACCTTCTGTGTGCAATCAGGACCCTGACCTTTCGTTTGCTTGTCATTTTAATACACAATCCTGCTCCCATACCTACATGTCTGTCCTTGGCTTGCTGCAATGTTCCAGTGAAGCTCAATGTAAACTGGAGGAACACCATCTCATCTTCCGACTAGGCACTTTACAGTCTTCTGGTCTCAACATTGAATTTAACAACTTAAGATGATTTGCTGTATCTCACCTCGACCTGCTTTGTTTTCATTTTTTTTACTGTTCTCTACCTTTTATTTCTTTACTGTCTTTCTTGATTTTTCTTCTTACCCCCGACTCTTTCCCCTACTTCATCCCACTTCCCTTACCTTTCCTCCTTGCCTTCTCCTTTTCTAAATCTTACCTCTGTCCCAGCCATTTTCTCTCCTTACAGATGCTGCCAGACCTGCTGAGATTTTCTAGCATTTTCTCTTTTGGTTTCAGATTCCAGCATCCGCAATAATTTGCTTTTAACTCAGAGAGAGAACTCAATTATTTTCTTTTAAACTGTGCCTTCTAGTTCAGGGTCTTTCCTGCAAGGGGAAACATCCTTTCAGCATCCAACCTGCCAAGTCCCCTCAGTACACTATATGTAAAACCACCTCCTAGACTTCTAAACTCCAGTGGACAAAGGCCTAACCTGTTCCACTTTTCCTCATAAGATAACCCTTCATCCCAGGAATCAGATCTTTTCTAAACTGCTTTTTCATTTGTTGAATGGATTGTTGACATTGTTGGTAAGGCCAGCATTTATTGCCCAATTGCCCTAGATATGAGTGGCTTGCTTGGCCATTTCAAAGGCAAGTTAGTAGTCAGCCATATTGGAGTCACATGGAAAGGCTAGCAGATTTCTTTCCCGAAAGGGTACAGATGGACCAGATGCTTTTTTATGGCAGGCAATTGGTGCACAACAGGATCCCACAAGATTATGACTCTGTCTTTTAAACAGCATTTAGACAGTTACATGAGTAAGAGTGGTATAGAGGGATAGAGGCCAAATGTGGGCATTTGGGACTAGCTTAATGGTAAAATCTGGGCAGCATAGACAAGTTGGGCCAAAGGGTTTGTTTGACCTCTATGACCTCTATGACCCTATGATAGTTTCATGGTCACCACTACTGAGACTAGCTTTCAATTCCAGGCTTTTGAATTTAAATTCCGCCAGCTGCCTTACTGATCTTTGAACCAACACCTGGAGAGAATTTGCCTGGCCATTTGAGTTACTAATCTAGTGACATTACCACCACTGAGTAATCCTGGTTATGCAACTATCTAATACAATTATAGCCTTTCTTAAATAAAGAGACTATACATAAATTGGATAATGTTTACATTTCCCCATGTTATATTCCATCTGCCAATTTTTTACCCACTCATTTAAACAATCTGTATCCCTTTGCAGATTTCTTATGTCCTCCTCACAACCTGAGGGATAGATGGGGAATGTGGAACTCAACACAGACAGATCAGTTATGATCTCATTGAATGGTGGAGCAGGCTTGAAGGGCTGAATGGCTTACTTCTATTTCATACGGAGCTTACACTCCAATCCATCTTTGTCAGCAACAAAATTAGCATTCATCCATTTGGTCCCTTTATTCAATTCTTTTTTCTAATTTATAAACAGTTGATGTGCCGGCACTGATTCTTGTGGGGCTCCAATAGCTTTAGCTCACTAAGTACAAAATGACCCATGTATGCTTCCTGTGTTTCCTGTTAGCTAACCAGTTCTCTTATCCACGTTAATATGTTGCCCTTGTCATCATGAGCTCTTATTTTGTGTGGTAACCCTTTATGTGGCAGCTTATTAAATATTTTTTGGAAATTGAAATACACTACATCTACAGACCCCCTTTATCCACTTGCTTGATACTCAAAGAACTCAAATAAATTAGTCAAACTTGATTTCCCTTGTGCGGAATCATTTGACTCTACCTGATTATATTGGGCTAAGTGCACCAGTATAACCTCCTCAATAAGACCATAAGAATTAAGAACAAGGGTAGGCCATTTGGCCCCCCGAGCCTGTTCCACCATTCAATAGGATCATGACTGATCTGACATTGCTCATGTCCGCTTTACTGCCTTTCCCTGGATCCTTGATTCCTTAACTGATCAAAAATCTTTATAAATATAAATATATACAATGACTCTACCCCCACAGCTCTCGATTGCAAGGAGTTCCAAATACTCATATAATAAAAGAAAATTACCGTGAATGCTGGAATCTGCAAGCAAAAAAGAAAACACTGGAAAATCTCAACAGGTCTGGCAGCACCTTTAATGAGAGAAAAGAGCTGACGTTTCAAGTCCAGCTGACCCTTTGTCAAAGCTAAAAGGCACAGAAAGTAGGAGATATTTATACTGCAGGGTGAGGGAATGGAAGATGAGTCATAGCCACAGAAACCAGGGAAAATGACTGCTAATAGTTGTCCACAGAGAGAATAAAGGGTGTGAATGGCCAAACGGCAGAGAAGCTGTAAACTGTGATGGATGAAGATGTTGGGAGTGGAGTGGGGTGGGAAGGGGGTGGGGGAGGTGTGGAATGGAGGTAGAATGTAGAAAAGGAGATTCGGAGGGAGAAAAGTTAAGGGAAAGGGGATGAAGTAGGTGGAAGAAAAATGAAGAAAGGTAATTAAAAAAAGAACAGTAAACAATTAAATAAAATAAAATGAAAACAAAGGGGGCCAAGGTGGGGTAGAGCAAATCATCTGAAGTTGTTGAATTCAGTGTTGAGGCTGGAAGGCTGTAAAGTGCCTAGCCTTAAGATGAGATGCTGTTCCTCCAGTTTGCGTTGGGCTTCACTGGAACGTTGCAGCAAGCCAGGGACAGACATGTGGGCATGGGAGCAGGATTGTGTGTTGAAATGGCGATCAACCAGAAGGTCAGGGTCCTGATTGCGCACAGACTGAAAGTGCTCAGCAAAGCGATCACCCAATCTACGCTTGGTCTCTCTGCTATAGAGGAAACCATTTTGGGAGCAGTGAATGCCGTACACCAAATTGAAAGAGGTGCAAGTGAAACACTGCTTAACCTGGAATGAATGTTTTGCACCTTGGATGGTAAGTGTAGAAGAGATAAAGGGACAGGTGTTACACTTTCTGTGATTAGGGTCTTAGAGGGTTACAGCATAGAAACAGGCCCTTCGGCCCAATTAGTCCATGCTGCCTTTTTTAAAACCCCGAAGCTAATCCCAATTGCCTGCATTTGGCCCATATCCCTCTATACCCATTGTACCCATGTAACTATCTAAGTGCGTTTTAAAAGATAAAATTGTACCTGCCTCTAATTACTATCTCTGGCAGCTTGTTCCAGACACTCACCACCTCTGTGTGAAAAAATTGCCCCTCTGGACATTTATGTATCTCTTCCCTTTCACCACAAACCTCTGCCCTCTAGTTTTAGACTCCCCTACCTTTGGGAAATGATATTGACTATCTACCTTGTCTATGCCCCTCATTATTTTATAGACTTCTATAAGCTCACCCCTCAGCCTCCTACGCTCCAGAGAGAAGAGTCCCAGTCTATTAAGCCTCTCCCTATAACTCAATCCATCAAGTCTCAGTAGCATCCTAGTAAATCTTTTCTGCACTCTTTCCAGTTTAGTAATATCCTTTCTATAATAGGGTGACCGGAATTGCACACAATATTCCAAGTGTGGCCTTACCAATGTCTTGTATAACTTTAATAAGACATCCCAATTCCTGTATTCAATGTTCTGACCAATGAAATCAAGCATGCCGAATGCCTTATTCACCACTCTGTCCACCTGTGACTCCGCTTTCAAGGAGCTATGAACATGTACCCCTAAATCTCTTTGCAATCTCTTTGATTGCATGGAAAGATGCCATGAGTGACGGGAGAGGTGTTGGGTATAGTGGAGGAGTGGACTAGGTTATCCCAGAGGGAATGGTCTCTGTAGAATGCTGACAGAGGGGGTGAAGGGATGTTTGTGTTTGGTGGTGGCTTCTTGCTGGAGTTGGCGAAAATCTCAGAGGATTATGCTTTGCATGTGGAAGCTGGCACGGTGAAATGTGAGAACAAGGTGGACTCTATTCTTGTTCTGGGAGGGAGCGAGGGGAGGGGGTGAAGGTCAAGGCGCGGGAGATGGACTGCACGTTCTTGAGGGCCCTGCGAGCAACTAAATGGGAATCTATGGTTGAGGAAAAAAAGAGATCACTTCGGAAAGCGGCATCATTGGAACAAATGCGACGGAGGTGAAGGGGCTGAGAGAAAGGGATGGAATCCTTACAGGATGTGGGATATGAAGAGCTTTAGCCCAGATTGCTGTGGGAGTCAGTGGGCATGTAATGGTTGTTGGTAGATTGTCTATTGCCGGAAATGGAGACTGAAAGGTCAAGGAAGGGAAGGGATGTACTGAGATGGACCATAAGAACATAAGAACATAAGAAATAGGAGCAGGAGTAGGCCATCTAGCCCTTCGAGCCTGCCCCGCCATTCAATAAGATCATGGCTGATCTGTCGCGGCTCAGTTCCACTTTCCCGCCCTCTCCCCATAACCCTTAATCCCCTCTCTTATCAAAAACCCATCAACCCGCGTCTTAAAAATATTTAGCGAGGCAGCCTCCACCACTTCAACGGGCAGAGAATTCCAGAGATTCACCACCCTTTGAGTGAAGAAGTTCCTCCTCAACTCCGTTCTAAACCGCCCCCCTTTTATCTTGAGGCTGTGCCCCCTAGTCCTACTGTCTTTTTTGAGCGGGAAGAGTCTCTCCACCTCTGTCCTATCCATCCCATTCATCATCTTATACGTCTCAATGATGGGATGGAAATTGGATGCGAAGTTGATGAATATTTCGAGGTCTGAACGAGAGCATGAAGCGGCATCAAGATAGTCATTGACGTACCGCTAAAGGGGTTATGGGAAGGGACCTGGGTAGGCCTGGAACAAGGAATGTTCCACGTACCCCATAAAAAGACAAGCGAAGCTAGGACCCATGAGGGTGCCTGTTGCTACTGTTTTTATTTGGAGTTAAAGGAGAAGTTGTTGAGAGGTAGAATGAGTTCAACCAGGCGGAGGAGGGTGCTGGTGGATGGGAACTGTTCAGGCCTCTTTTCAAGAAAGAAGCAAAGAGCTCTCAGGCCATCCTGGTGTGGTAGAGAGATTGCACATTCATGATGAATAGGAGGCGATTAGGTCCCGCGAACTGGAAGCTGTCAATATAACACAGGGCATCAGAGGAATCCTGGATGTTGGTGGGGAGGGAATGGATCAGGGGAGTGAGGATGGAGTCAAGGAAAGAGGAAAAAAGTTCAGTGGGGCAGGAGCATGCTGACACAATGGGCCTACCAAGCCAGTCTTTTTTGAGGATTTTGAGAAATAGGTAGAAGCAGGCTGTCTGGGGTTAGGAGACTATGAGGTTGGAAGCTATAGGGGGAAGGTGAGGTTGGTGATGGTGTTGGAGATAATGGCTTAATGTTCAATGGTGTGGTCATGTTCCAGGGGAGGTAGGAGGAAGTATCTGAGAGTTGTCACTCAGCCTCTGTGAGGTAGAGGTCAGTACGCCAGATGAAGCAGCACCCCCTTTGTTGGCATGTTTAATGACAATGTCATGAGGGAGCAAAGGGCAGAAAGTTCAGAAGGAGAGAGGTTGGAATGGGTGGGGGGGGGGGCAGAAAAATTGAGTCGGCCAATGTCCCAACGACTGTCCCCACTGAAAAGATTGGGGGCAGATAATTGTCCTGGTGGGTGTGTCCAATTGGAGGCAGAATACTGGAGTCTTGTGAAGGGATCTGTGGAATGGGGGGAAGACTTTTGCCCAAAGAAGTGGGCACAGAGACGAAGGCGACAGAAGAAGAGTTCAACATTGTGTTGAGCCCGTAATTCATTGAGGTAGGGATGTAAGGGTACAGAGCTGAGCCCTTTGCTGAGAACAACACACTCAGCCTCAGAGAGGGGAAGGTTGGAGGGTATGGTAAAGACACAGCAAGGGCTGGGACTAGAAGAGATGGAGTTCAAGGGATTGGGACTTTGGAGGGCAGTGGTGTTGATAAGTTGTTGAAGCTTGCGCTACTTTACATCTGCTAGAAACAGAAAACATTTTTTGTTAAGACGTCGAATGATGCGGAGGATGGAATGAAACTGGGGACAGGGACAGTTTGAGAGTGAGTAAGACGGTGTTGCTGGAGAGAGATGTTGAGTGTCTTCATGTGACTCACCTTTCATTCCCCCACACTGCAGTATAAATATCTCCCACTTTCTATGACTTTTAGTTTTTGACAAGGGGTCACCTGGACTTGAAACATCAGCTCTTTTCCCTCTTTATAGATGCTGCCAGACCTGCTGAGATTTTCCAGGGTTTACTCTTTTGGTTCCAAATACCGACAGCCCTCTGAGAAAAAAATCTTATGCTGGTGCTCCTTTATTCTGAGAATATGCCCTCTGGTCCTAGGCTCTCCCATGAGGTGAAACATTCAGCATTTACCCTGTCAAGCCCCTTAGGAATCCTATATGCTTCAATTAGATCATCTCTCTTCTCAATTCCAATGAGTAGACTCCCAACCTGTTTAGCCTTTCCTCAAAAAACAATCCCTCCATACTAAGGATCATCCTAGTGAATCTTCTCTGACCTGCCTCCAATTAAGTATCTTTTTTTAAATAAGGGGAGCAAAAGCTCATGGTATTTCAGATGTGGTGTCATCAGTTCTTTGTATAGTTGCAGCAACACTTCCCTACTCTTCTGCTTCAACCTCTCTGAAATAAGGACCAACATTCCATTAGAAAGCCATGGGCCACCAAAAATAGTTGAATTTTTTTGTGCACTTACTTGAGTTGAAAAATTGCGATCCATTTCCAATGGGCATACTCTTGTTTCTAGTTTCTATATTTCTATATCAGAATATTGAATTTGATGATTAGCCATGATCATAATGAATGGCAGAGCAGGGTCAAAGGGCCGAATGAGCGACTCCGCTTGTAGTTTCTATGGTTGAGCAGCAGCCTTTGGCCTTCAGCAGGACAATCTCCACAGACTCCAGTGTGGTCCAGTAGAAATCTAGTAATGTCCCCCTTAAGCTGGAACCAGCCTAGAAATGCCCATTGAGATTGAACTTTGAAACAGCAGTTTTAAAGTGAAGGTAGAGTTGAAAAGAATTCCCTGCTATTATCAAGGGATGTTCATTTTTTGTTTTATTTGTGATTTCTTTTAAGCAGTTAATCCTATTGTTATTTGTTCATTTAATTTTATTTTTATGATTGAAGATGAGTGTTATTTATTATGTACAAGATTATGAGGGACATGGACAGAGTGGATAAGGAGCAGCTATTCCACTCAGTTGAAGAGTCAGTTATGAGGGACATATATTCAAGGTGAGGGACAGGAGGTTTAGGGAGAATGTGAGGAAAAACTTTTTTACCCAGAGGGTGGTGACAGTCTGGAATGCACTGCCTGGGATAATGATAGAGGCGAGTTCCCTCACATCCTTTAAAAAGTATCTGGATGAGCAGATGGCACACAGTAACATTCAGGACTATGGGCGAATTGCTGGTTTAGTTGGAAGTTCAGGTGTTTCTAATGTACAGCCAGACATCTCGCAGAAGACAAATTTTTACTGATCATGCCTATTTGAGGCGGTCCTCCAAATTATACTCAGAGATTTTGGCATTCACGCACCAACAGTTAGTCATATTCATGACTCCAGTCTACATGCTGCAGCCAGCAATTATTCCAGCAAACTCATTCCCACAAATAATAGTTTATTTCAGTTATATCACAGAAACAGGCAAAATAGTCAAAATAGTTTAAGATAGTCATACTTACAATATTGTATGGAGTTTCTGATTTGCTTTTTCATTTACAAGAGATAATTCCTTTCATTTTGATGATGCTGGAACAGAGAGTGAGGAGAGGGAGGGAAAAACAGGAAGAGAGCTAGATTGAGAAAAAGAGGGGTCGGAGAGAGGATGCAAATGAAAGTGGTGAGATAGGGAAATGCAATACACAGTAATTATCCTCTCTTTATCCACTCAACTTCACAAGTTCATCAGCACTCTGCTAAATTTCGTGTCCAAATTAGGGCGATGTTTTCTGAGTTTTCTTCTTAAAATACTTATATTACAAAGTTCTGTCTATAGACAAGATTCCTCATTCTTATTCACAGATAAATTTTCAAGCTCAATCTTTAAAACAGTCAGTGCTGATTTCAGTGATGTGAGTATGTATGTGTGTTCATAAAGTGAGCCAGGTCTGAGGAGTGGGTATGGGGCAGGATCGGACCCTGCTTTAGTTGCTGATGTAAATTATAGATACTCTTCAGGTGCCGGGTGTTTGACTAATACTATGGGTAATGATATTTCTCTTCAGCCAATTTGTGCACAGCAAGCTCCCATAGACAACAATGTGATAATGATAACATTATCTGCTGTGGTGGCATTGATTATGGAGTCCATGTTGAACAGGACATCAGGGATAATTCCCCTCCTCTTCTGCAACATAGTTACATCCATCTGTGAGAACACACTTGGTTCAATCCATCTCTGACAATGCAGCACTCCCTCTTTATTGCACTGGAGTGTCAGCCTTACTGTTCTTGAACCCACATTTTGAGTTTTTTGCCCAAAGGCAGGTCAAACCCACATTGCCATGAACTCCACCATGGAATGGCAAGAAGGCTGATCCAAATCCACCCCAGCTGGAACAGGCATTGAATTTGCGCTGTTGACACCAATTTGATCCATATCACCCTTCCAGCCAACTGAGCCAACAGGCCTCCCAGCAAATCTGAGTTGCTGTGGCAACACCCACTCTTAAAGCATCTGGTAGCCTGGAGCAATGGATAGCAATTATGAAAAAAAAGCGGCTTGGGTATGCGCTTGTCTGACATACGGATGACATGACCTGCCCACCGGATCTGCGCTCTCATCAGCAGTGTATGGACTGATGGTAAGTTTACTCTAGAGAGAACTTCAGTGTCTGGATCCAAGTTCTTTCAATCACATGGCTGACCAAGAATCTCTCCCACTTTTACCAGTTGCCATTGGTGAGCTTTGGAAGGATTTATAAGTTTGTTTACCACCAACTCGTTTGACCGAGTTATGAAAAAAACCCTCTTTGACCATGAATTCCTGGAGAGGGACTTTAACCCAGAGCTTCTGGCTCAGAAGCAGAGACACTACCTGCTGAACCTCAAGATCTGCATCAATAACCATCTCCTGTCTGAAAATCCATGGTATTCACCAGTTTTGTTGGAGTGCAGTGCACCCTCCCACCAGTGGATGTGCTATGATTCGCTCCCGAGTTCCTACATTACAACAATGACGTAATGACCACACTTCAAAAAGTGCCTCATTGGCTGTAAAGTACCACTGAACACCTGAGTTCATAAATGTTGGTACAAAAATCAAAGTACTTCTCAGGATAATGCTATGCTTCTATGAACTGGAAATTCTAAACCCCTTGATAAAGTATACCAGTCCACAGTGACATTGACCAACTCTTATTATAGGCTGCTGAGCGTTGCAGTGAATAGGAACACACCATGCTAACAAGCAGTTTGGTTAAAGATTTTAAAATGAATTTATTGTGTGTTACAAAGCCCTTTGTCATCAATGAGGACCTCGACACCATTAGTCATTTTGAGGCTGGTTGCGGTGTGTCTGAAGATACTGATCAGGCTAATTCGGGCATGGAATGTCCTGGCACATATTGGACAGACTTATGTAGTAAGAAGTCTCACAACACCAGGTTAAAGCTACCTGTTGTGAGACTTCTTACCGTGTTTACCCCAGACTTGTGTAGACACTGTAGTTGTTGCGCTGGTGGCTCTGGACTTGCGCAGCTCGTGCTTAAGTTGTGCTTCAGCAATACACCTTGCTTCGTAAGCTTGACAGCCTTTGTGGATGAGACAGCGCCAGGAAGGGTAGTTTTGTGCCAGCGTTTCCCAGGTGGTCGTGTCAATGTCATGCGACTTCAGGGAGGCCTTGAGTGTGTCTTTGAAATGCTTCTTCTGCCCTCCATGCGAACGTCTTCCAGCAGAGAGTTCCCCAAAAAGGAGCTGCTTGGGTATGCGCTCGTCTGACATACGGATGACATGACCTGCCTACCGGGTCTGCGCTCTCATCAGCAGTGTGTGGACTGATGGTAGACTTGCTCTAGAGAGAACTTCAGTATCTGGTACTTTGTCTTGCCGTCTGATGCGTAATATTCTGTGAAGACAAGTCATGTGGAAATGATTGAGCTGTCTTGCATGCCTTCAATACACAGTCCACGTTTCACAGGCTCACAGGAGGGTAGTGAGTATCGCGGCACTGTAGACCTTCAGTTTTGTTGCTGGGCTGATTCCTCGATGTTCCCATACAGTGGAGCGCAGTCTACCGAAAGCAGAACTTGCCTTTGCTATTCTGCAATTAACTTCTGTGTCAATAGTCACTGCTTGGGAGAGGGCGCTGCCAAGATAAGTAAATTGGTCCATTGCCTGTAGTTTCTGCCCTTTGATTGTGATTATGGGTTCTGCGTATGATGCATGAGGAGCAGGCTGGTGCATGACTTCTGTGTTTTTAATGTTGATGGTGAGTCCTAAGTTGTCACAAGCTGTGGAAAATTTGTCCATACTGACTTGCATCTCTGATTCTGAGCCAGTATACAGGGTGCAGTCATCGGCAAAGGGGAAGTGTCTCACAACAGTCTCTTCACTTTGGTAATAGCTTGAAGTCTTCTCAGGTTGAAGAGCTTTCCATCCACTCTGTACTGGAGGCTGATTCCAGCAACACCGTCCTGGAAGGCATCATTCAGCATGGCAGTAAACATCATGCTGAATAGTGCGGGTGCGAGCACACAGCCCTGTTTGACACCATTGGTGACTGGGAATGCCTCAGAGGATTCTCTGTCGTCCAGTACTCTGGCCATCATGCCATCATGGAACTGACGTACCATTTGAATGAATTTGGGGGGCAGCCGAACTTTGACATGATCCTCCACAGGCCTTGTTGGCTTACAGTGTCAAAGGCTTTTGCAAAGTCAGCAAAGGTTGTGTAGAGCTCCTGACACTTCTCCTGAAATTGGCGCGCAGCAAAAATCATGTCAATATCCTGCGACCTTTGCAGAAGGCACACTCTGACTCTGGAAGCAGGCCCAGCTCCAGATGAGTGACCAGACGATTTAGCAGGACACTTGCGAGGGATTTTCCTGTGATGAAGAGCAGAGAGATGCCTCAGTGGTTGTAGCATACTTGCCAATTGTCCTTTCTCTTGTAGAGGTGTCCGATGGAAGCATCTTTAAGTTCCTGAGGAATGGATCCTTGCTTCCAAAAGGACTGGAACAACTCGGTGAGCTTCTTGATAAGTACAGGACCAGCAGCTTTGTAGATCTCTGGGGGTATGGCATCTGCTCCTGGGGCTTTGCCACTGGATAGCTGACTGACAGCTTTCGTGACTTCGGCTACTACCGGTGGGTCATCCGTGGCGCTGTTGATATCTACCTGGGGAATCCTGTCCATTGCCTCATTGTTAATAGATGACAGTTGGTTGAGGATGCTTCAAGTGTTCAGCCCATCTCTGCAGGATCTGAGCTCAGTACCATCTGTACTCAGGAGGGGGAACTCCTGAGAGATAGAAGTCCATAAAGAGTGTTGAGGGCTTCATAGAACCATTTCAAGTCATTTCATAGAACATAGAACATTAAAGTGCAGCACAGGCCCTTCGGCCCTCCATGTTGCGCCGACCAGTGGAACCAATCTAATGACCCTCTAACCTAAACTATTCCAATGTTACGCATATGCCTATCCACTGACCATTTGAACGTCCTTAAAGTTGGCGAGTCCACAACTGCTGCAGGCAGTGCATTCCATTTCTGTCAGCGTATCCCTGTATTTCATCTGCCTTGGCGCTCAGCCAGGCATCCTGCATTTTATATAGTTTATTCTGGACTGTCCTGCGAGCACTGGTAAAAGCATTTTTCTTGGCAGCTGTTCTGACAGGCCCGATGAAGACCGTGCTTTTTCAACAAGTAGAGCCTGTATCTCCTCATCATTCTCATCGAACCAATCATGCTGCTTGCGGTTAGAGGGCCCGAGCACCTTAAAGTGCAGATGTATGGATAGCATCCCTGAAGCGTTCCCAGTCGTCCTCAGCACTGCCTGTGAGGTGTAGGTCAGCAAGCTTGATTTCTGATTCTTCAGCCAATGCTGAAGCTATGCTGGGATTCTTTAGCTTGGCTGCATTGATTCTTTTCATAACCTTGCTTCCTTGTGGTTACCTCTTGGGTCTGATGTGGAGTCTCATTTTGGAGACAATGAGCCTGTGATCTGTCCAGCAGTCAGCACCATACATGTCCTTGGTTACTCTGACATCCTGCTTGTCTTTTCTCCTGACAGTGACATAGTCGATAAGATGCCAATGCTTAGAGTGGAGGTGCATCCAAGAGGTCTTGTTACGGGTAGGCAGACGGAAGGTTGTGTTGGTGATGAAGGGGTCGTGTGCTGCACTGGTCTTCATTAAGAGTAGGCTGTTACTGTTACACTTGTCCACTCCATGCCTCCCAATGACTCCCTGCCAGATATTGCAGAGTCACACCCTACTCTTGCATTGAAATCGCCAAGCAAGATCAGCTTGTAGGTATTGCTCACTGCTGATAGTAGGGTGTCTAGTTCTTCATAGAACTTGTCTTTCATCTCATCTGGGTTGTTCATTGTGGGGGCATAGGCGCTGATCAGGGTGGCTTGGCTTCTGTTCTGTAGCGGAAGCTGTAATGTCATAAGTCGGTCGTTCACACCCTTGGGTAGACTATCAAGTTTCCGAACAAGGTGACTCCTGACAGCAAATCCAACTCCAGCATCATGACGCTCATCGCTGCCGCGACTGCTCCGGAAAAAAGTGTATCCACCTCCAGTTTCAGTCAACTGACTTACGTTGGCAAGACAAGTTTCACTCAGGGCTGCAATGTCAATACTTATATCTTGCAAGCTCTCTGGCAACTAAGGCTGTTCTTCTGTCTGGTCTGTCTGCTGTAGGGTTGTCCAAAAGTATACGCACGTTCCAAGTGCCAAGGGTGTGCAGTGTCACCTTGTGTTTTATTTTGTTTGTTCGACTGCAAGATGGGATCCCCGCCAGCTGTGGTAAACTGGCCAGAATATAGTGAAGCAGGCAATGTTTAGGGCACCTTTTCTCGCCCCTTCCTCATTCTACAGAGGTGAGCAGTGCATTACTGAAGAGGGCTGCTCAGTCGCCCAAGTAGACGCTGAGTTTGACTGCTGCTTCTGTCAGCGGAAAATGACCATTAGACCTGAGCTGCCTGCATGCAGGTCCATGGCTACAGCTCCCAGTGTATCCACACCTGCTGCTTCGTCGCTCGTCCATCGCCACAGGACTTCAAGGGTTGAACAGGACGCATGATGATGATGATGGTGTCGAGACTAACGCTTGATTTGGATTAAAGTTAGGGAGAGTTGCGCAGCGTCAGCCTCACTCTCTTTTCCCAATTCCCATCTAGATCCAGTGGCCAGATAAGAGTCAGGACGGCTGGAGTTGGGACTAGGTGCAGTGGATGACCAGAACGTCTTCTGTGTCTTGTCCTGCTCTTCATGTTCCATGACGCTTGCAGAATCCACCTTCTTGACCGTTGGACCTTCCATTGATCTTGTCTGCTCAATCCGCCGGAGTCTGCCTTCACATGCTGGGATAGACATCTCCCTATCTCACTGAGGGTTGAGACCCATTGGCTACCCTCACCTGGTTTAGCTGACTTGTCGAAGCCGTTGCCCGGGGCTTGGCCACTGTCACACGCAAACAGCTGCGGGGAGCCACAGGTGAGAGTTGAGTGCCAGGTGGGGACAAAAGGTGGACAAACTGCCCTGAAAGGATGCTACGTATTCCTCCCACCAAAGGTACTACCCCCTCCCTGACACCCAGTACACGTCATGTGTAACAAAGCCCATCATCATCGATGAGGACCTCGACACCATTAGTCAATTACAAAGCCCTACCTCGGAAAAGCAGCCAGCATAATTAAGGACCCTTTGCACCCCAGCCATACTCTATTCTACCTTCTTCTGTCGGGAAAAAGATACAAAAGTCTGAGGACATGTACCAACTGACTCAAGAACAGCTTCTTCCCTACTGCCATCAGACTTTTGAAATGGACCTACCTCGCATTATGTTGATCTTTCTCTACACCTTAGCTATGACTGTAACACTACATTCTGCACTCTCTCCTTTCCTTCCCTCTGCATGGTCGCTTTGTCTTATAGCATACAAGAAACAATACTTTTCACTGAATACTAATACATGTGACAATAATAAATCAAATCAAACTCCAATCTGACCTAGCAGAGAGAGGGGTAGTCTCAGCCATTCATCCAAATCACTCTTGATACTGTTAAAGATACTGGTGTATTGTTCTCCTTATATTCTATCATTTGATGGCAGCACAAGAGTACTGAGATATTTAATGCTCCATTTAAAGGCACTTTGTGTCTTATTATTGTTGGGGATCTGTCCATTTATTTCTATTGCTTCAGTTTTATTAACATTAACTTTTTAAGCCAAGTAATAACCAAACAAATTGTTGACAATTTGTGCTCTTCTTCTCCAGTTCTAACACCTTCTTTATCTATTTTGTCTTCAACTATTTGTGCTAAGGGTACTATACACATAAGGCTACTATACACTATAAGGCTACTATACACATTACAAACAGAAGGTGGGAACAGAGGACAACCCTGTCGGTGCTCCCCTCTCTAGTCCAAAAGCATCAGAAGTAGTCATTCATACTAACAGAGACCCATGGATTTAAGTAGAGGATCTGTACCCATCTCCCAAAGTTGAGTCCAAAGCCCAGGCAGTCTAACGTCTGAAATAGGTCCACCCATGACACTCGGTCGAATGCCTTTTCAGCATCTAAAGATCATGGCCTCAGCTCCACAACCTTGGACGTGAATCATGATATTGAGGAGACTACGGAGGTTTTTTAAATTCATTTGTGGGACATGGGCGTCACTGGCTGACCAGCATTTATTGCCCATCCTTGTTACGGTTGAAAAGGAGCTGGTGAGCTGCCTGCTTGAATTGTTGTAGTCCATGTGCTGTGAGTTGACCCACAATGCCATTGGGGAGAAAATTCCAGGATTTTGACCTAGCGATGGCGAATGAATGGTGAACCGTTTCCAAGTCAGGATGGTGAGTGGCTTGGAGAGTACTTGCAGGTGGTGGTGTTCTCATTTATCTGCTGCCCTTGTCCTTCCAGATGGAAGTGGTCGTGGGCTATCTAAGTTCTTTGGTGAATTGCTGCAGTGCATCTTGTAGATAGTACACACTACTGCTACTGAGCGTTGGTGGTGGAGGGGTGGATGTCTGTAGATGTGGTGCCAATCAAGTGGGCTGCTTTGTCCTGGATGGTGTCAAGCTTCTTGAGTGTTGTTGGAGCTGCACCCATCCAGGCAAGTGGGGAGTATTCCATCACATTCCTGACTTGTGCCTTGTAGATGGTGGACAGGCTTTGGGGAGTCAGGAGGTGAGTTACTTGCTGCAGTATTCCTAGCCTCTGACCTGCTTTTGTGTTAATGTGGTGAGTCCAGTGAGTTTCTGGTCGACGATAATCCCAAGGATGTTGACAGTGAGAGATTCAGTAATGCTAACAGCATTGAATGTCAAGGGGCAGTGATTAGAATGCTTCCTATTGGTGATGGCCATTGCCTGGCATTTGTATGGTGCAAATATTATTTGCCACTTGTCAGCCCAAGCCTGGATATTGTCCAGACCTTATTGCATTTAAACATGGACTGCTTCAGTATCTGAAGAGTCATGAATGGTGCTAAACATTGTGCAACTATCCCCACTGCTGACCTTATGATGGGGGGGGAAGGTCATTTAATGAAGCAGCTGAAGATTGTTGGGCCTAGGACGCTACCCGGAGGGGCTCCTGCAGAGATGTCCTGGAGCTGAGATGACTGATGCTCCACAACCCCAATCCTGTGTACCAGTATGATTCCTGGATTGTTTGTCCTTTGATATTCACTGATTCAAGTTTTGCTAGGGTTTCTTGATGCCACACTTGGTTGAATGTGGCCTTGATGTTAAGAACTGTCATTCTCACCTCATCAGAGTAACGCCTCATTATAATTCCAGTTTGGTCTGGATGTATAATCTTAGTTATTATTCTATTTACTCTCTGGACCAATATTGATGTTGGAATTTCCAGATCGCAATTTGGTAACAATATGGTAATTTGGTAACAAGTCTGCAAAAACAGAAGGAATTTGCTCTAGTTTGGTCAGAAAATGTTGGGGTGTCTGTGACTTCAGTTTTGGAACAATATCACATGATTGTTGTTTTCTTGATTGAAATGCCTACAAGTGGCTCACCCTTACCATCTTCATAATGTCTATTTTGCAAATCGTAAACCCCGTCAAATTGTTCTGAAAGTAACGATCAAAAGCTGTGTGAGTCTGTGAGGGAGGCTATCAAAGCTGATGAGTGCTGCTTTTTGTGTTGCTGTTCTGCGTATTGAATTTTCTGGTCTAATTCAATCCATTTAAATTTATTTTTCTTCTTTTGGCACAAGCAAATGAGATGATGCGACCTCTTAAATATGCTTTTGTACAGTCCCATAGATCAGGGAAGAAAAATGCTGGAAAATCTCAGCTGGTCTGGCAGCATCTGTAAGGAGAGAAAAGAGCTGACGTTTTGAGTCCAGATGACCCTTTGTCAAAGCTAAAAGGTATAGGAATTGGGAGATATTTATACTGCACGGTGAGAGAATGAAAGATAAGTCGTAGCCACAAAAACAAGGGGAAAGGCTGCAATGGCAGTCCATAGAGAGAATAAAATGTGTGAATGGCTGAACAACAGAGAAGCTAAAATCAGAGGGTAAACTGTGTCAGATAAAGATCGGGGGGAGAAATAATAGGGAAAAAGGGGGAAAATATGATAAGGAAGGGAGATAAAATGGGTTCAGGGGTGAGCTATCCAGTGCTGCATTGAGTTCTAAATAGAGTTGTAATTCTTTTCTCACAAATTCGACAGTGATGCATTCAAATACCACCGCTGAGGTAGATTTTTGCCCCAGATCCCAAGTTACAGCTGTAGGGCCATGATTGGAGAGAACTATTGGTAAGGTGTTGTCAGTTATTCTATGAGCTTCTGAATTAGTTGTGAATAAATAGTCAATGTAAGAGTATGAACAGTGCCTGTTGGAGTAAAATGTAAAGTCTCTGCTACTTGAGTAAGGTGCCGCCATGTGTCTATTAGCCCAGCTTCCATGAAATGACTTCTGAATGATTTGCTCATCATGGAGCAAGAGTTTGATGATGCTGAGAGTCTGTCTGCCATTTGGGACATAACACAATTAAAATCCCCACCCAATCAGAGCAATCCTGAATTTTTATCTAAGTTCTAAGTATCTAAGGTGTATAAGATGTTGACAGGTATTGATCGGGTGGATTCTCAGAGGCCTTTTCCCAGGGCTAAAATGGTTGCCACGAGAGGACACAGGTTTAAGGTGCTGGGAGTGGGTACAGAGAGATGTCAGGGGTAAGTTTTTCACTCAGAGGGTGGTGGGTGAGTGGAATAGGCTGCCGTCGGTGGTGGTGGAGGCAAATTCGATAGGGTCTTTTAAGAGACTTCTGGATGAGTTCATGGGACTTGTTATAGGTATAGCCTATAGGTAAGCCTAGTAGGTAGTGACATGATCGGCGCAACGTGGGGGCCAAAGGGCCTGTTTGTGCTGTAGTTTTTCTATGTTCTATGTTCTTCTATGTTCTTAAGATTGAAGATCTTAATAAATTGTGTCATCCTTATTCGGAGTATGTACACTTACCAGTGATACCTCTGTTCTATTAAACAGTAGGAACTTGCTTTCATTGTCCTGATATTGTGAGTGGATACAGAAATTCACAGATCTGTGGAATAAGATTGCTACACCTTTTTTCTCTCTGATGTACGAGAGGAAAAGAACACCTGGTTTGCCCAAGATCTACCCAGCTGACTGTTCTATGTCTGACAAATGTGTTTTTTGTAAAAATGCAATTTCACAGCTTAGATGTTTCACCAGAGGATAACTTTTTTTCTCGTCATAGGGTTATATCACCTTTTCACATTATAGCTAATTACCTTGAACGTTTCGATGATCTGTATTTAATTGATGTGACAGATGTACCTAGTTTGACAAATAGCCTAATTCAGAGAAGAAAGTATGGAGACACAGAGAAGGTAAGGGAAAAAGAAAGAAAAATAGTGCTATCTGTACTATGGCTTTAATGTTCCCTTGAGATTACTGGGAGATAGTAACTAGATATGCAAAAGGTTTAACTGCAAATTTGATTCTTCTCCAAGTGGGGCTAGGTTTAAAACCCAAACTGCTTAAACCAACAAAAGTGAGGCTTAGCGCTTCGCTATTCGACTTGTTAAACATATAATTGTGTATAATAACAAGGAGTCTCCAGAGCACACCTTCCGGCACAGCTTTCAGATGCATTGACGGTCGGGCAGCTGAGCAAACTCTCCTGCTTGGCTCCAGTCAGCTAAGACTGCTCTTTCGCCACAAAAATCTGCTGAGGATGGGGGTCAATTAAACATTTCAAAGTTGAAATTTATTTTTACACAACGGGTTTAAGGGTTATGGAGCCAAGGCAATTGATAAGAGTTAGATATGAATCGTCCATGATTTAATGGAATGGTGTCATCGCCCATTTCCAACACATCCAAATTAATCCATTTGCTGTTGAAATTTTCATCAGTGTTGACTGAGGGAAGTCCTAGTCAGACTCCTCACACTGAAATTTATTTTTCTTATTGCAGATGTCTCTATTTCAGAAGTGTTGCTGTGTGAGACTCAGTCACACACACCTCACTTGGATTCCCTGCTGTGTAAGTGCAATGATGATCTAACAGAGTCATAGAGGTTTACAGCATGAAAATAGGTCCTTCGACCCAACTTGCCCATACCGCCCTTTTTTTTTAAAACACTTAAACTAATCCCAATTGCCTGCATTTGGCCCATATCCCTCTATACCTATCGTACCCATGTAACTATTAAATGCTTTTTAAAAGATAAAATTGTACCCACCTCTACTACTACCCCTGGCAACTTGTTCCAGACACTCACCACCCTCTGTGTGAAAAATTTGCCCCTCAGGACACTTTTGTATCTCTCCCCTCTCACCTTAAACCTATGCCCTCTAGTTTTAGACTCCCTTACCTTTGGAAAAACATATTGACTATCTACCTTATCAATGCCCCTCTATTTATAGACCTCTATAAGCTCACTCCTCCTACACTCCAGATAAAAAAGTCCCAGTCTATTCAGCCTCTCCTTATAACTCAACCCATCAAGTCCTGGGAGCATCCTAGTAAATCTTTTCCGCACTCTTTCTAGTTCAACAATATCCTTTCTATAATAGAGTGACCAGAATTGCACACAGTATTCCAAGTGTGGCCTTACCAATGTCTTGTACAACTTCAACAAGACGTCCCAACTCCTGTATTCAATGTTTTGACCGATGAAACCAAGCATGCCGAATGCCTTCTTCACCACTCTGTCCACCTGTGACTCTATTTTCAAGGAGCTATGAACATGTATCCCTAGATCTCTTTGTTCTGTAACTCTTTCCAACGCCCTACCATGAACTGAGTAAGTCCTGCCCTGGTTCAGTCTACTAAAATGCATCACCTTGCATTTGTCTAAATTAAACTTCATCTGCCATTCGTCAGCCCGCTGTCCCAATTGATCAAGATCCCGCTGCAACTGAAGATAACATTCCTTGCTGTCCACCGTGCCACCAATCTTGGTGTCATCAGCAAACTTACTAACCATGCCCCCTATATTCTTATCCAAATCATTAATATAAATGACAAATAACAGTGAACCCAGCAGTGATCCCTGAGGCACACCACTGGTCACAGGCCTCCAGTTTGAAAAACAACCCTCTACAACCACCCTCTGGCTTCTGTTAAGAAGCCAATTTTGTATCCATTTAGATACCTCACCCTGGATCCCGTGAATTTAACTTTATGCAACAACCTCCCATGCGCTACCTTATCAAAGGCATTGCCATGTATATAACATCAACTGCACTGCCCTCATTTATCTTCTTGGTTACCCCTTCAAAAAACTCAATCAAATTTGTGAGACATTCTTCATAATTGTTGAACGCCGTTATTGCATACATCACATGAATGTTTTCTTCTCCCCGTATGATTGTGCCGATGCATCACTAGGCCTAGGAATTGTGCAAAGCCCTTATTACAAACTTCATACTTGAACAGCTTCTTCCCAATGTGAATGTGTTGGTGTTCATGGAGGGTCCATGACTGGGCGAATGATTTCTTACACACATCACAGATGAGCGGCTTTTCCCCAGTGTGAATGCAATGGTGTGTACGGATGGTCAATGAGCTTGAGAATGATTTATTACAAACTTCACAAGTGAATGGTTTCTCTCCAGTGTCACTGCATTGGTGTTGTGCGAGTGTTGATGAACGTGTGAAGGCTTGGTCACACAACTCACAACTTAAGAGATTTTCCCCTGTGTGAATGCTTTAGTGCATCAGGAACCTCATTGATGTTGGAAAAACCTTATCACAAACTTGAAAGATTTCTCTCCTGGAGGTTCCAGAGCTTTGCAAAGGCTTTCTCACACACATCACAGTGGAACAGCTTCTCCCCTGTGTGAATGTGTGTGTGTGTCTGTGGAGATACAATGACTTAGAGAATGATTTGTTGCAAACATCACATGAAAAATGTGAATGCATTGGTGGAAATGGAAGTGGGATGAGTTACACACAACTCATACCTCAATAGTTTATCTTCCATGTGGATGTCTTTTTGTTACAGGTGATACAATTGAGCCTGCTGGACCCACCTCACAATTGAATAGCCTCTTATCTGTCGGAATGAGTCAGTAGTTCATCAGGCTCGATACACAATTGAAGCTGTCACGACACTTGGAGTCCACTTACATTTCTTCCCAGCCTCATCCACAACTAAACTTTCGGAAAGGTTCTAATGGAAGGTTGCACATCACTGACCAGTTTCAGATCTGATGATACATTAAAGCTCCCTTGACCTGACTGATTTCCAGATGATAGTTTCACTGCCCAACCCTCTCTGTGTTGAGCAACGGTGTGAAGGAACTGGATGTCTTCTCACAGTTGTGCAGTTATTCTTTGGGTAATGGTGTACACGTGAGCTTTCTCTCGAGGCTATATATAGCTATTAAAGCTAATACAAAGACTCAAAAATGCAGTGTGTTGATGTTGAAGATGTGACTTTATTTAACAAAACGACCGAATGGAAGAATGATATGAGGAAGCCTGCACTCATAGAATGTGGCAGCCTGATATCAGTCTGAAGAACAATGCCCCTGTGAAGGCAATTATAGATTCCCCAGATCATATTGCCTACCTTTCCAGTGGGCATTATCCAGTAAACATTAATACAAATCAGTCAATAATCATCCTGTCATTAACTTGAGCCAATAACAATACACATCATGACCCAATGGGATTTCAATTGTTATTAAATTATGGATGTTACCTCCCTTTCTGTTGCCCAGCAATATGGGACCCTGGACAGTGAAACGGGAGAATGATTCCCATTGAATTGAACCCATGTCACTCTCGTTTGATCTAGAAGTTCTTCATGTCTGCTTGCCACCTGCTTATCTCTCGAATTGTATGACCCTATTCAGAAGGCTAGCATTGGTAGCCATCTTGTTTCTGACCACTGCTGATAGCATTATTGCTTTCAGTGGATCTACTGTTCCTTCCCTCTCTCTGTATTTTTCACTGACTGAAGTTTCACAAAATGTAAACAAAATACATCTATCTTGTAAATTCAAAGAACAAAGAACAAAGTGAATTACAGCACAGGAACAGGCCCTTCGGCCCTCCAAGCCTGCACTGACCATGCTGCTATCTGAACTAGAGCCCCCTACCCTTCCAGAACCATATCTCTCTATTCCCATCCTATTCATGTATTTGTCCAGACACCCATAAAAATCACTACTATATCTGTTTCCACTATCTCTCCTGGTAGCGAGTTCCAGGCACTCACCACCCTCTGTGTAAAAACAAACTTGCCTGATACATCTCCTTTAAACCTTGCCCCTCGCACTCCCCCTAGTAATTGACTCTTCCACCCTGGGAAAAAGCTTCTGACTGTCCACTCTGTCTATGCCTCTCATAATCTTGTAGACTTCTATCAGGTCGCCCCTCAACCTGCATCATTTTAGTGAGAACAAACCAAGTTTTTCCAACTTCTCATAATTAATGCCCTCCCTGCCAGGCAACATCCTGTTAAATCTCTTCTGTTGCTCAGTTCCAGAGGGTAGGCTTATTGTGGCACGGTGGCACAGTGGTTAGCACTGCTACCTGACAGCGCCAGGGACCCAGATTCAATTCCGGCTTCAGGTTACTGTCTGTTTTACACATTCTCCCCATGTCTGCGTGGGTTTTCTCCGGGTGCTCCGGTTTCCTCCCACACTCCAAAGATATGGCGGTTAGGTGGATTGGCCATTGTCCCTTAGTATCAGAATGACTAGCTAGGGTAAATGCATGGGGTTATGGGGATAGGGCCTGTTTGGGATTGTGGTCAGTGCAGACTCGCTGGGCCAATGGCCTCCGTCCACACTGTAGGATTCTATGAAAGTGCTGACAAGGGGAGGATGGATCTCTGTTTAAGGATAGAATGCACGTTACATTCAGTACGTGCTGCCACTAAAAAGTCCAAATAGTATGGCCCCCCTGCAGGTCAGAGGCTACAAGGCAAGGTGGAATATTCATCAGCCAGTGAGCTGAGGCTTGGTGGACCTGATAAGCTAGCTAAAGAAGTGTGTGTCAGCTGCAAACTCCAGCTACTGCGGGTGTTAGGATCTCAAAATTCTCCAGTCAACTTTCTCAAGGGCGAGGGCTTGTACAACACTCTCTAGCTCCAGCCGTACACCCCCCACCCCCATCTGTCAAACCTGTATTCAGCTAGTCTGGTACAGCCGAGAACTTAGATCTGTTGCAACCATTGCATTAGGACCTAGATTACTGCAAAGCTAACCAGGAGTTTCATGTAGACTTTGAATTGGAATGAGGATTTCTGTACAGTGCAGGCATTATTTGATCATAGCGTATAATTGTATTAAGAAGCTAATTAAGATAATATAAATAAGTTGAGGAAAATATTCAGACTTTTATAGATTTTTTTTCCCCAATAACTGCTTAGGTATTTGACTGCAGGAATGGTTTTACATGTACAATTCATTTTGGAGAATGTTTTATGCCAAATAAGATGTTTCAGTGCTTTGGAATCTCTTGATTTTTAATCTGATTGGTGTAAGTGAATTGTGTATATCGATATTCTGTGATTTTCAAAGAAAAATCTCCATCAACCCGTATATTTCCAGCCACGTTTGTGCAGTGCCCAGGGGATGACAGATTCCTACTTTCTATTAGATTGTCCTGTAATTTAACCCCACTGCTTGTATATTTGATTTTTATATATATATATGAATAGTGTGTTCGTTGAAGGATTTCTTTTTTTTTGCACTTTTCAGGTACTGCGGATTGTAAAATGTAAAGCTCTGATGTACACATTCTCTGTACATAACAAATTTCTCAGATTAGCTTTGTATACAGAACCAATAGGTCTAAAGACAATAAAGATGGGAATATAAAGAGTGTGGTGTTTGCGTTTTGTGTAAACATTAACAGGAAGGACTTGCAGTAATAAGGAGTTTTAAAAATAAAGTGTCTTCATTGGATGGAACAAAAAGTCCATTGATCTCCAAAGAAGAAACCACTGGAAAATCTCAGCAGGTCTGGCATCTGTAAGGAGAGAAAAGAGCTGACGTTTCGAATCCAGATGACCCTCTGTCGAACCACTGGTGAGTTGGCAAGTGGGTTGTCAAACAGGGAATAGGTCTGGTCAGGATGATAGTCCTGGTGAGTGGCACAGTGGCTAACACTTCTGCCTTACAGCGCCAGGGACCCAGGTTCAGTTCAGGCCTTGGCTCACTGTGGAGTTTGTACAATCTGCCTGTGTCTGCTTGGGTTTCCTCCCACAGTACAAAGATGTGCGGGTTAGGTTGATTGGCCATTTTAAATTGACCCTAGTGTCAGTGAGATTAGCAGGGTAAATACATGGGGTGACGGAAATAAGGCCCGGATGGAATTGTGGTTGGTGGGGGCTCAATGGGCCAAATGGCCTTGTTCTGCACTGTGGGGATACTATGATCCTAGTTGGGTGAGGGGCTGAGTAGGATAGTCATCAGGTAGTCAGTGGGGATAGTTGATGGAATTCAGGATGGTAGTTGAGGGGTGGAGGGTGTCAGTTCTGCAGTAACCCAAGAATTAGACTAGAATTTTGCTCTCCATGCAGGAAAGCCCCACTGATCTATCCAAAGATTCCCATTCTAATTCACAAAGGGTCTGGGGAGGAATAGAGAAAATAACATTTCAGATGTAATTTGGGAATTGTGCAGGGTACTAACGTATCTTGGGTCAAACCACTGGTCTCCGATAAGCCACAGATTGGGAGATCTAGGTCATTATTGAAGGAATCATTCTTTCTATGATGAGGCATCTACTGAGTTCAATGTCTCTGAATCATGTAGAGCTGTTCTTGGTGCTGAATTTACTGAGAGGGAGAGCGTTGCCCAAACAGCCGATGCTGGGTGATCAGGAGTGACCTTGTTGATCTGTGCATGCATTAGGAGTGGGTGGGGTCAGGCTTGGTTGCAGTATACAAAGGATTGGTAGGCCAGGATTGGGTGCGTGAGGATTGGCCAGGATAGATTGAATGAGGACTGAGAAATGAGAGGAGGATGCAGAACCAAGCCCCAGAGATGGGGTAAGATATGGATGGCTTTGCATGGATGAGACCCTGGAGTTTTGTATGTGTAAGACCCTGAGGTTTTGTGTGTGTGTGAGACCCCAGGATTCAGCGTGTGTGTGAGAGACCCCGGGATTCAGCGTGTGTGTGAGAGACCCCGGGATTCAGCCTGTGTGTGAGACCCCGAGTTCATTCACAGCGTCGCAGACACAAGCCCCAACTCACTTGGAGGAAAAGCCAAGTTGTCAAGATCTGGTAAGTATGAATGATTTGATTTGGTTTGGTTTATTATTGTCACATATATTAACATACTGTGAACAGTATTGTTTCCTGCGCACTATACAGACAAAGCATACCATTCATAAAGAAGGAAAGGAGAGTGTGCAGAATGTAGTGTTACAGTCATAGCTAAGGCGTAGTGAAAGATCAACTTAATACAAGGTAGGTCCATTCAAAAGTCTGGTGGCAGCAGGGAAGAAGCTGTTCTTGAGTCGGTTGGTAAGTGACCTCAGACTTCTGTATATTTTTCCCGACGGAAGAAGGTGGAAGAGAGAATGTACGGGGTTTGTGGGGTCCTTAATTATGCTGGCTGCTTTTCTGAGGCAGTGGGAAGTGTAGACAGAGTCAATGGATGGGAGGCTGGTTTGCATGATGTACTGAGCTTCGTTCACAATCTTGGGCAGAGCAGAAGCCGGGCCAAGCTGTGATACATCAGAAAGGATGCTTTCTATGGTGCATCTGCACAAGTTGGCGAGAGTTGTAGCTGACATGCCAAACTTCCCCAGTCTTCTGAGAAAGTAGAGGCATTGGTGGGCTTTCTTAACTATAGCATTGGCGTGGCAGGACCAGGACAGGTTGTTGGAGATCTGGACACCTAAGTACATGTTTTAAATGAGAAATATTTGTTAATGATGCAGAGCTGTCTTCAACTGCAACAGCCCTGGCTGGTTTACATTCCCATAATCCAAGATCATTCTAAAGTTAGTGTCGTGTTAGTGTTCTTAAATCTATGTTTATGTGTTTATTAGCCTAATTCGCCCCATTACATCAGTCCCCCCTTTTGGCCATTGGCCAAGAACCAACTAAGGCCACTAAATTGAATGATTTAAGTAACTAATCTTAGTGCTTACTAAGTATTTCAACTTTCAAATTCTCTTCTTCTTTACCCTACCTGATGCTGATTCTCTTGTGGACTTAGAAAGTAGTACACTTCCATATTTGATCAGGTGTACAATTACTAATAATACTAAGATCACAATGAAAATAATATAATCCCTTCTAAGGTCGTTGTTCCCGAAGAATCTATCCAGCTTGAGAGCCAGTCACCCAAGGTAAATGGTTCAGGGTCTTTGAGTTTTCCCCACCTCCTTCTTGATGTGTACAACCAGATTAGTTATGTTTGCTGAACTGTCTGTTATGTAATTGCAACATGCTGATCCAATTACTGCATATGTCCCTCTCCTTGCTGCCAAGATGCAATCCAATGCCATTATAATCCCTCTGTATGCGTGGCAACCATCTAACCACTGAGCATCGCAACTTTTGTATTGGCAACTTGTTCCCAATAGAGCACACAAATATCTCTCACATTGTTCTAACCACTCCATATTGGGAATATTATTGCCAAAAACCATTCTCCTTCTGTCATAACTCTCCAGCAAAATTTATAAACGTACAGAGGTTTCTTTAAGTAACAAGATCTCTTCCATTAAAGGAAGCCAAGCATAGGCTCTATCTCCACAAATCCAATGTACCATTTTTAAGTTGGATATTATGGTTCACTGAAGCAATCCAATGTATTTACATGGCCGGTCATTATTGGGTGGGTTCAGGCATAGCATTCTCCTTGGGTTTACTGTATAGTCACTTTTGCTTACCCCTAAGTTTTTCTCAGAACTTCCCAACTTCTCTGTGCAATAGATTTCTTTTGGCGTAGGTGCTGCTTTAAATCTAGACAAGAAACTGATCCTATTAAATTAGAAACAAATGTGTACCTCTACATACAGTTAGCCTTCCTGCACAGGCCTCACTGTTGTGAAGCTATCCCTTACCTCCTAACTTAAAAATGCTAATATGTAATGTCCTTATGTGTGTGACAAATACAAGTATTGGCCTATGTTTCCTGATGAAGATGCTGAATGATCTTAGATGCTGGTCCCATTTAAGCCAATGTCTGCATTTTCAGTACTAGAAAAAATGGAAACACAAACATTCATTGTAAAAATTGCCTTGATTCTCCCTTTATACAAGTTATGACCATTGGTCAATGTTAAACAAGCAAAATTTAATTATATCTCACATTACAATCATGGTACACACTTGATGTGGTCTTCTTATCATCAATGTTGGGTGTAGTCCATTGTCCTGCCACTGGGATGTGACTTGGGCTTGGTTGTCTTTTTTCAAGTGCTCTCACAACTCTAAAATAACCATAAGTGTGATGCCTCACAGCACTAAGTTAGTTCTTTATCAATTCAATCATTTCTACCTCTTTCCCTCTCATACCACTCTTAATTATCTTGCAACTTAACCTAAATTGCTAATCTACACATTCATATTACTCAAGCTACTACAAGAGTCATTATTCCCCCCTTCCTTTTTGGGGGGCTGCCCCACTTAATTTGTCCCTAAGTTAATTTGAGTTTGTTTTACTTGTTAGGCCGTTAAAAGAACTACCTGAAAAAAAACAAGAGTCATTATTACTTCCTGTTCAGGATTATAAGTCTACTGGAGTGATCTACTGATTCTTACCCCTTCAGGATTACTTATTGAGATAAGGTTTTAATTGAGTTAAGTGTCACCCCCCGCCCCCCCACCCCCCCACCCCCACCCCCCCCCACCCCCCCACCCCCACCCCACCCCCCCCACCCCCCCCCCACCCCCCCCACCCCCCACCCCCCCCACCCCACACCCCCCCACCCCCCCCACCCCCCACCCCCCCCACCACCCCACCCCACCCACCCCCCCCCACCCCCCACCCCACACCCCCCCACCCCCCCCACCCCCCACCCCCCCCACCCCCCACCCCACCCCACCCCCCCCACCCCACCCCCCCCACCCCACCCCACCCCCCCCACCCCACCCCACACCCCCCCACCCCCCCCACCCCCCACCCCCCCCACCCCCCCACCACCCCACCCCACCCCACCCCCCCCACCCCACCCCACCCCCCCCACCCCACCCCACCCCCCCCCACCACCCCCACCACCACCACCGTGGCCTGGGTTTCTCAATGAGAGCACATGTTTGTCTTGCAATGATTACATTGAGGACCTCCCCACTTGACCCCTAGGGATTTCCTGTCTGTTGTAAGTTTCACCATTACCTTATCCCCTGTAGAGTGTTCTCCTTTGCTAGTTTCATTCGGTGTCTGTGCTGCTGTCCGGTAACCATCTGTATTTTAAGTGAATGTAAACAATCAATTAATTCTCTCATGTGTTGAAACACTACACTTTAGCTAATTTCAAGTTCTCCCCCACCTGATATTGCATCCTCTGGGAGGTGCATTGCTCTTCCCATCATCAGTTCAAAAAGGGTTAACCCTGTTCCTCGAGAAGGAGTAGCTCTTTGTTGTAAAAATATTTCAGGCAAAGCTCGCATTCAATTGTTTCCTTCCTGTAAAATTGGCTATATTGTTCCTTAATGTCCTGTTGATCTGTTCTTCCATTCCTGAACTCTGGTATGTGAAATCTTTGCTTTATTCTCAATATTCTACAGACTTCTCTTAAAGCTTTCCTGTAAAATGATTCCCTGGTCTGAGTCTAACTGAAGAGGCATATCCCACCAGGGTATTTATCTCATTTGCCAATATCAAAGCCACTGTTTTGGCTGTAGCATCTTTGCATGGGAATGCTTCTACCCACTGGGTAAACTGATCAATAATTACCAAGCAATAAGTCTTTCCTTGCACTCTTGCCATGTAAAATCCATCTATAATTTTTCTCATGGTCCTTTAGGCCATGCTTGATTACCCATCTTGACTTTGCAGGGACAACCTGATTCCACTAGGGTGCACTGCAGGCACCTTTGACAAGATTGTACATGCAGTCCTTTAGCCTGTGGGTGCTAACCCATAATTTGCCTCCAATAAGGTCTGTTATATTACTTCTGGGGCTATTCTACCTTCCCTGCTCCACATGCTAAACCAACCTCTCTGCCCTCCATGTTTTTTCAATTCCTGTTTCTCCTTCCTCTGATGCCTGTTCCTGTATCTGTTTTGCATTAATGTTTGTGACTTCCCTGACTTGTACTGATGCTACACTTGCTGTTCAATTCTTTCCAACTCTTTTTTAACCTTCCTGCTTCTAAAAGCTGAATGATTCTGCGTGGGCTGTAGAGAATTACTTTTCCCATTAAGGTAAAGTGACTTGGACACCCTCACGGCCCAGGAGATACATGCTAAAGCTCTTACTAATCAATGCATTCCCTTGGTTATTGAATCTATCTATCCCATGGCATTGGGTTACTACTGCAGCTTGTGATCCATCACTCTCCTGACAAAAATGTGAAATCTTTGTAAGATCCAGTAGACCCAGGGCTGGGGCTCTTGCCATGGCTTGTTTCAAATCTGAAAAGGCTTGTGCTTCCATGTCTCCCCATACTACTTCCTCACTACAAGCCTTTCCGCCCTTAATCAGGTTCTGTAAAGGTTTGGCACATACAACATAACTCTCCACAAAATTCCCGCAATAATTAATTAAAAGACTCCAATATTTGTCTTGCCTCTTTCTGAAGTCTTTGCACATGAAATATAACCTTCTTGTGGTCCTCTAGAATTCCTCTTTTCCTGGAATTCCTTACTTCTATAACATAATAACGCCTTTGAAACAGAAATCAAACCTCAGTTTGATTCTAGGCAGTAACTTTTTTTCTGCTTGTTCATCTTCTTAAATAACAACATCTTTTGTTAAGAATTATCCCAAGCTCAAAAGTGTTGTGAGCTTTCAACTGTCCATTACTGTCTATTTTATTTTTTTTTTAAAAAAAGCTTGTTCCTTCATCCATGGCTATCACCTAAACTGTGTTTTACTTCTTAGAATCCCTCTAAATATCTCTTTTTATTACGATTATTGTTCTGTGTATTCACCAAATGAATCCCATCTTTAATCCTGTCCTGCTCTATTATCATCACTTCCATAATGTCTCTTCACTTCCCACATCTCATCTGTACCTCGCTTACCTCTTCCTTTAAGTGTTCATTTATTCCACTGGATCATTTTTCTCGCTTCTTTCTTATCACCAATCTGCCAATCATTAAACTCACACTCCCATTCTACCTTCATATAACTCTTCACTAAATGCCTGAATGCTCTCTCTCCCCTCTGTTTTGATTTAAGCTAATGATTTTAATACTTGAAAGCTACCCCAAAATCTTAAAACAAAGATCCATTCTGTGTGGGACAGAATGGGTTAACTCTCTACTTGTTTCAAAATGGGACGTAGTACATTTTCTCGATTGAACACCATCACATCAAAACCCCGTACTCCTGAAACAAAGATTAATCCCTATCTTTGCATTGTTAAGATGAATTCAGAATAAGATTTATCATCACTTTTAAATATCCTGATTCTCAACCATACCTGCTAAAGACTATCACACTCTCTTCACCTACTTACAACTTTTCAGATGCAACAGTTTACCATTTTTAGACCAATGCAGATACAAACAGCCCAAATTTGTCAAATTCTTATTTTTTTAAAAAAAGACTGATCAGCCCCAAAAATGAGAAATTCAAGAATTTAGTATCTGACTTTGATTTTTAAAGTGTCTGCATTAGTCTTAATTATGCTGTCACCTGCAATTCCCAAGGATGCTCTCACCCACAGCCTGACTACCGCCCTCTCTCCAAACCAGATCTCTGCTCTTATTTTTTTTAACCCCCTTACCCCTCTGAGAATTTCTCATTGGATTTTTTTCTCTCTATTAAGTCTTGCTTACTCTCCTCAGGCTGCCAGATCACAGCTTGATTTGATTGTGTGTGTGTGTGTCTGTCTCTCTCTTTGTGTTTCTGTTAACCCCTTGAGTCCCGCTCTGAGCCCAGTTGGGACTCACACTGTTCTTCTCCCTCCCTGCCTGGAACTTTTTTTATTTTTAAACACCCCTTAGCATAACTTCACTGTTGGAGTCTCGTCACCTGATATGGTGCTGCTCCCTCTCTTTTTGGAGACTCGCCATCCCTCATATGGCTCCCCTAGGGCGCAGCTATCTCTCTGGCTCTGCTCCCGAACTGATCCGGGGTCTTTACCCCCGATCCTCCATATTAAGCGCCCCAAGTTCTTCACATCTTCTCCGGCCCTCAGTAACACTGTGTCCCACAACCTCTCTCAGTGATTCAGGTCAGTCAGCTTACGATCCTCTTGGCCTGATAGAGGCTCCTCTAAGTAATAGTGGTGGTCAATATATAAGGAGTCCTGTCGTGCTGTCTGAAGCCAGTGACATCATCCTGCTCCGCAGTGCCAAATTGTAGACACTATGTATAGCTACTAAAGCTAAGACAAAGACTCAAAAATGCAGTGTACTGGTGTTGAAGAAGTGACTTTATTTAACCAAATGATCGAATGGGAGAATATGAGGAAGGCCTGCACTCAAGATATAGAATGTGGGCAGCTGGATATCAGTCTGAAGAACAGTGCCCCTGTGAAGGCAATTATAGATTCCCCAAATCATATTGCCTACCTTTCCAGTGGGCATTATCCAGTAAACCTTAATTCAAATCAGTCAGTAATCATCATGTCATTAACACTAGCCAATAACAATACACATGAAGACCTAATGGGGTTTCATTTGTTATTAAATTACAGATGTTACCTCCCTTCTATTGCCCAGCAATATGCTGGGCAGTGAAATGGGGGAATCATTCCCACTGAACTGAACCAACGTGACTGTTGTCCAACCCTGAGAAATTCTTCATGCCTGCTCACTTGTCTCTGTTTATCTCTCGGAATTGTATGACTCTATTCATAAGGCTACCGTTAGTAGCCATCATGTTCCTGACCACTGCTGATAGCATTACTAGTTTCAGTGAATCTATTGTTCCTTCCCTCTTTCTGTATTTTGTCACTGACTGATGTTTCACAAAATATAACCAAAAGAAAAACACATCCATTTTGTAAATTCAAAATACATGTTTTAAATGAGAAATATTTGTTAATGATGCAGAGCTGTCTTCTATGGCAACAGCCCTGGCTGGTTTACATTCCCATAATCCAAGATTATTCATTCTAAAATTAATGTCGTGTTAGTGTTCTTAAATCTATGGTTAGTCTAATTCAGCCCCCTACGTCAAATGATGAGGATCTATCTGATGTGTACCTCTCTGTACTTTCTGATGTAGTAAGATGCCATCCTTCTGTAAAACCGGAAAGGGAAATATAATTTCCACCAACTCCCTCTCATCCTTTGCTGAAGGGGCTGACTCCTCAGTTACTCCTCTGCACATTATGTATATTCATTATTCTAAAGAACAATCTGTACAGTCTGGCTTGTCTTAAAATGTGGATTTGCCGGCGTTGGACTGGGGTAAACACAGTAAAAAGTCTGACAACACCAGGTTTTAATCCAACCGATTTATTTGATAGTAAACTCACAAGCTTTCGAGGGGACTCCCTCTCCGTCAGGTGAATGGAGAGTTCTGGCCTCGGGCAGAGCATATAAAGCACAGACAATTTAGAGATTACTGATTAGAATGCAAATCTTTACACCTAACCTGCTCACTTTAGGACTTGAACAGCAGGTTAGGTGTAAAGATTCGCATTCTAATCAGTAATCTCTAAACTGTCTGTGCTTTATATGCTCTGTCCGAGGCCAGAACTCTCCATTCACCTGACGGAGAGGGAGTCCCCTCGAAAGCTTGTGAGTTTACTATCAAATAAATCGGTTGGACTAAAACCTGGTGTTGTCAGACTTTTTACTTGTCTCAAAATGCCTTTATTCCTTTGTTCTCTACTGTAACCTGCTTTTGGCTAAAGTGTACAGATTGCTTTAAACATAAAATGTATGCAGCTGTAAAATACAAAATACATGTTTAAATCAGAAATATTCATTCAAATCTCATTTATTGAAATCTTACTGTGGGTATGTATGTCTTTATGCAGACAGTACCTCTGTTTGTCTATTAAGTATGATCTTAAGTCAATACACTTGGTGCTATTGCTTTATTAGTGTCTTAAATCCCTGATTATTTGAAATTTCTCTAACCTATTAGGAATTTCTCCAACACAGGATAAATGCTGAGAGAATGCTTCTCTCATGGGAGAGTCCAGGACCAAAGGGCATAGTCTCAAGATAAAGGAACACCAATTTAAGACTGAGATAATGAGAATTTCTTCTTTGTGGGTGAAGGTCTCTGATTGACATCTCTCACAGCACATCCAAACATTTCTGGAGTAACATGAGTTTCCTGAAGCTTGAGAAATTGACCAGTGAAACAGAGGCAACTTTGAACAGCAGATCAAGAAAACTATACGATGGAGAGCTGTCACTGTGTCTGAAATATTCAGCTGAGAGGACACACTGGTTTAATTGATCTGAAAGATAGTACCCATGCAGCACCCCTTTAATACTACACTGGAGCAAGAACCTTAGTGCTCAAAACTCTGGAGTGAGACTTGAACCCATGACTTTCTGACTCCGAGACGGGAGTGCTAACTAAGGCACAGCTGACAATGTTTCTGTTGTATTAGATTCAGTTTCTAATGTGTTAGGTCTCGACGCTCTGTACACAATGCTTTCCCCTCTGTAAACTGGCAGCCTATAGGTTGATTTTAATTTAAATTTGTAACTAGTTGGACCTGCTTTGTGTCTGGGTTTCTGAAGCTGTGAAAGGTGGTAAAATCCCTGGTGTCAGCTGGAGTGGACATCTGAAGGGATTGTCTTCAATCAGTACCACTGATTAACCATTCTGCTTTCATTTGCTCATGAAAATTCTATTGTTTTGGGACAGTTCTAACAGTCTGTCGGGAATAAAACTGGAGGAATAACCCACTCTTCCCAGGAAAATTCAGTGTTAGTTTTCAAATCCCTCCATGGCTTCCCCCTCCCTTTTTTTTTAAGGAGTGAGAGAGAGTTAGAATCCTAGAACAGAATGAAAGTGTAGTGATGACTGGAAGAGAATGCCTAGATAAGAAGAAAGAGAAGAAATAGAGATAGGAGGAGAGCAAATTACTTTGCATTTCGTCTGTCCCTCTTTCATGTGTCCCATTCTCCTGAACATGTTCTGGTCCACCACTGCACGTCATCACTGTCTTAGATGCTGTGAGTCTTCCTCTTCTAATCTGCTGTTAAACACATCCGAGGTTACACGTTCAACACAGATGTTGTCGGTTTAAAAGCTTCCGGGAATGAAGAATGCTATTCCCACACTAGAAATCTCTGTCAAACATTTACCAGGGAAACTGAGACAGAAACTGCAATAAGTGAGGTTTTATTCCGATGGGACAATGACAAGTTTAAATCCTCACCTGATCTGCTGCTCAAAGTCGCCTCCGTTTCCCTGGTCAGTTTCCCAAACTTCAGGAAACTCCTGTTACTCCAGAAATATTTGGATTGGCTGTGAGAGACGTCAATCAGAGAGCCCACCCACTCTGCCCATTCTCTCCTCTTCCTCTTTCACAGCTGCTTCACTTCCTGTAGGGACTGAAAACCAAGTCAGGAGATGGTGAGTGAAGGAGCAGAATTTATAATAATTACATTGCATCATATCCACACTAATGTTCAGGCAGTCTGACTATCCTGTGGGGAATCAGGTGTGGAAATGCCCCTTATGCTGTGTGAGAAGATCCAGCTGAGAGACCTGTTTACTCGGTGCTTTGTGCTGAGCTGTTTGATTGGAGCTGTGTGTTGGATATTGAGTGCGTTTATTGGAAGCATTTCCCTTCTGATTTACAGGCTGAACTCTGGTGCTGGGTCACTGCTGAATATGAAAAGGAGAGATGTAATTACTGGGTGGGTGGGGGCGCAGAGTGAGAATTCTTACTGATTTCCTATTGTTGACTTGTATATTGGGAGCTGGTTATTAATCTATGGACTATGAATGATCAGTTCTGTCTGTGTGTTGGGATTTGGATGTTCCCTGTCTTTCAAATTGCTCCCAAGATCTCCCATCACCTTATCTCTGAATTTTGGAGAGGGTACTATCATTGTTCCCAATGATAGACTGGTGAAGCTGAGATTGTTTCCCTTGGAACACAGATGGCTAAGAGGAGATTTGTTGGGGATGTTTAAAATCATGAAGAGTTTTAGATCGAGTAAATAAAGAGAAACTGTTTCCATTGGCAGAAGTGTCAATAACTAGGAGGTTACAGATAACGATTGGCAAAAGAATCAGAGGTGACTTGATAAAAATGTTTTTACACAAAGTGCGGTTAGGATTTGGAATGCACTGTCTGATAGGGTGGTGGATGCAGATTCAAACCAGGACTCTAAAATTTACCCAGTGCTGCTCCTCACATGTCTGCCTACTGGTTTGATGATGATTGTGGAATGAGGGCTGTTCCAGGTTGTGAGATTGTGGTGGAATTCAATCCTGCTGTTCCACCTCACTGATATCCCATTTTGGAATCTGTCCATAGTCTACTTCCCCAGTGATGATTAACATGGTGAAGTACTCAATTCATCTGTTGGGAGGGGGATGGCAGTTTTCCTTGAACTTGTTTGACCTGAAGCTATGAGACTCCATGGAGTCAATATTGAAGACTTCCCCACCCAGCAGTGGGAGGGGTCATAAGAACATAAGAAATAGGAGCAGGAGTAGGCCATCTAGCCCTTCAAGTCTGCCCTGCCATTCAATAAGATCATGGCTGATCTGAAGTGGCTCAGTTCCACTTTCCCGTTTTCTCCCCATAACCCTTAATTCCCTTGTCTGTCAAAAACCTATCTACCCGTGTCTTAAATATATTTAGTGAGGTAGCCTCCACCACTTCAATGGGCAGAGAATTCCAGAGATTCACCACCCTTTGAGTGAAGAAGTTCCTCCTCAACTCCGTTCTAAACTGCCCCTCCTTTATCTTGAGGCTGTGCCCTCTAGTCCTGCTGTCCTTTCTGAGCGGGAAGAATCTCTCTACCTCTACCCTTTCCATCCCTTTCATTATCTTAAACATCTCTATAAGATCCCCCCTCATCCTTCTAAACTCCAACGAGTACAGACCCAGTCTATTTAGTCTCTCTTCATAGTCTAACCCCCTCATCTCCGGTACCAGCCTAGTGAACCTCCTCTGCACTCCCTCCAAGGCCCAAATATCCTTGTGCAAGTGCGGCGACCAAAACTGCACACAGTACTCCAGCTGTGGCCTCACCAGTGCCCTGTACAGTTGCAGCAAGACCTCCTTGCTTTTATATTCTATACCCCTCGCTATAAAGGCCAGCATCCCATTCACCTTCTTCATCACCTGCTGCACCTGCTGACTGGGTTTTTGCGACTCATGCACAAGGACCCCCAGGTCCCTCTGCACCGTAGCATGCTGCAACTTTTCGCCCTTTAAATAGTAATCCCTCCTACTATTATTCCTGCCAAAGTGGATAACCTCACACTTGCTAACATTGTACTCCATTTGCCAGGTCCTCGCCCACTCGCTCCGCCTATCCAGATCCCTCTGCAGACTTTCCACACCCTCCACAATTTGCTTTTCCACTCATCTTTGTGTCATCAGCAAATTTCGTTACCCTACACTCAGCCCCCTCCTCCAGATCATCTATATAAATGGTAAATAGCTGAGGCCCCAGCACCGATCCCTGCAGCACTCCACTAGTCACCAACTGCCAATCAGAATAGCACCCATTGATACCAACTCTCTGCCTCCTATTAGACAACCAATCCTCTATCCACACTAACACCTTATAACAAGGGATGTTGAGAGAGGAGTCTGGAATGTTTCTAGATGGTTACAATTCAGTTATTCAAGCTCAGCTTGAATTTATAGCCCATTTACCCTCTACCAGACTGTCTTTTTCATTGTCTTAATGGTGCCTGGGAAGATGGAGTTTGGGTAGGTGAAAGAAAGTAGCCATGTTGTCTGCTCCGGGTCACTAACCAGTGTCCTTGCTGGAAACAGAGTGTGTGTAACAGTCAAGTGAAGAAAAAGAAAGAACTTGCATTTGATCTTCCATCAAGATAAAGGGGGGGGGGTTTAGAATGGAGTTGAGGAAGAACTTCTTAACTCAAAGGGTGGTGAATCTCTGGAATTCTCTGCCCGTTGAAGTGGTGGAGGCTACCTCGCTAAATATTTTTAAGACACGGGTTGATGGGTTTTTGATAAGAGAGGGGATTAAGGGTTATGGGGAGAGGGCGGGAATGTGGAACTGAGCCACGACAGATCAGCCATGATCTTATTGAATGGCGGGGCAGGCTCGAAGGGCTAGATGGCCTACTCCTGCTCCTATTTCTTATGTTCTTATACAGTGTAAAAAATAAACTGGCATTCACTGTGGAACAGTCTCTGAGAAGTCAGCCCCTTCAGCAAAGGAGGAGAGGGGGTTGGTGGAAATCATGTTTGCTTTTCCTGTTTTACAGAGGGATTGGACTGTACTACATCAGAGAATACAGAAAGGATAGACACCGCATTACCCAAAGTACAACTGCACAACTTTGGGAAGACATCCAGTTCCTTCACAGCATTGCTCAGCACAGAAAGTTGGAGAGTGAAAGAATCATCTGGAAATCAGCCGGGTTAGGGAAGCATTTAACTTATCTTCAGGTCTTAAGCTGATCAGTGGTGTGGCAGGTTCGATCAAAACCCACCTTTCTGAAGGTTCAGTTGTGTGTGATAAGTCAGAGTGAGGCTGGACATAAGTATTAGTGGCTCCAAGTGTGATGAGAGCTTCAGTCAATCATTGAGCCTCGTGAACCACTGACTTATTCCTACCAGTGGGAGGATGTTCAAATATGAGGTGTGAACAATGTTCTACAGCTTCCTAAGATTTCACAACATGCAGGGTGACCACTGTTAACACAAGGGCAGCCACATGGAAGAACATCTCTTCAAGTGTGTTATTTGGATAAAACATTTTTAGTGTCTTCAAATGTCCTGAGGCACCAGAGAGTTTACAAGGGGAGAATCTCTTGTTCTCTGTTGTTTGTGAGATGGCTTTCACGCAGTCTCCTGATTTCCTGAGAAACCAGAAGATTCACACAGGGGAGGAACCATTTACTTGCAAGGTGTATGACAAATCATTTTCATGGTCATCATCCCTCCATGTACATAACAGCATTCATACCAGGGAGAAACTATTCAAGTGTGAGGTTTGCAACAAATCATTCTTGGACTCAGCAACTCTTCGCAGACATCAACGCATTCACACGGGGGAGAAACCATTCCAGTGCAAGGTATGTGAAAAATCATTCTCACAGTCATCGAGCCTCCGTGTACACCAACACATTCACGATCGGGAGAAACCATTCCCGTGTGAGTTATGCAACAAATCATTCTCAAGTTCATCACAATTCCTCATGCACCAACACATACATACTGGGGAGAAACCATTCGTGTGTGAGGTGTGCAACAAATCATTCTTGAACTCATCATCCCTCCGTAGACACCAACGCGTTCACACAGGAGAGAAACCTTTCACATGTGAATTGTGTGACAAATCATTCTCGCAGTTATCAAACCTCCAGACACACCAACGCACTCACACTGGGGAGAAACCATTTACATGCAGGATCTGCAACAAATCATTTTCGCAGTTAATGAGCCTCAATGCACACTCACGAATTCACACTGGGGAAAAACCATTCCAGTGTGACGTCTGTAACAAATCATTCTCACAATCATCAAACCTCCATATACACCAACGTACTCACACTGGGGAGAAACCATTCACATGCAGGGTTTGCAACAAATCATTTTCACAGTTAACGACACTGCATGCACACCAACGCATTCACACTGGGGAGAAACCATTCAAATGTGGGGTGTGCGGCAAATCATTCTCAAAGTCCTCCACGCTTTGTGCTCATCAATGCATTCACACTGGGGATAAACCATTTCCATGCGCCTTATGCAACAAGTCATTCTCAAATTCATTGCAATTCCTCATGCACCAACACAAACACACTGGGGAGAAACCATTCATATGTGAGGTGTGCAACAAATCATTCTCAAATTCACCATCTCTCCAGACACACCAACGCACTCATTCAGGTGAGAAACCATTCCAGTGTAAGATGTGCGACAAAGCATTTTCGCAGTTAGCAACCCTCCGCATACACCAACGCATTCATTCAGGGGAGAAACCATTTATATGCAATGTGTGTGACAAATCATTCTCACAGTCAGCAAACCTCCGCGCTCACCATCGTATTCACACAGGAGAGAAACCATTTACATGCAAGGAGTGTAATAAATCCTTCTCGCAGCGAGCCACTCTCCGGAACCACCAACGCATTCACACGTAGAAACCGTTCATTTGAGGTATGCAACAAAGCATTCTCCCAGTTAATGAGGCCCTAAGTCCATTAGAGGATTGACACAAGAGAAAATCCCATGTGTGAGCCATGTGTCGAGCTTATCTTCTGGTCCATCATTACACACACATCCACACAGGAGAGAAATTCAATCATTGTGAATTATTAAGCCTGGAACCTTATGAAACCCATATGGGATTGACCTCCTGAGACACCAGGGGATCCATGCAAGAAACCCTTCAAGTGGGAGATGTGTGACCAAACTCTCTCTCAGTCAAAAAAATCTCCAGGTACGTGAGTGTGGTGACATGAGGGAGTAATCCTTTAATTATAGGATTTGTAGTGAAGATTTCTTGATAACTTTGACTTCCTGGGACACCTGCAGAAATTCCTCCAATATGATATTTATGACAAAGCTTTCACCCACTCTTCCAATCACCTGAAGTACGAGGTGATCCACGCTGGTGAGAAAACATCGTGGAATGTGGTGTGTGACAGGGAGTTTCACACAGTCAGTGGACCTCCAGCTCTATCAGCATATTTATACAGAGGAGAAATCCTATTGTGTGAGTTCTGCAATAAGGTCTCCAGACCTGAAACATCAGTGAACCCACACAGGAGACAAACTCCCAACGAGTTAGATGTCCAAGAAACTTCATCACAATCCTGATACGATTGTAACTGTCTTGAATGGGAGATCTGAAACAGAAGCCTTCAAAATCCAGACTGGTATTAAGAAAGGCTGTGTGATAATCCCCATTCTATTTATGATCTGACAGTGATTATTCACCTCATCAACAATCAACTGTCTTCTGGTGTCAGTATTAAATACCATCTCGATGGGAAACTCATTTACGTCGGTTACCTCCATGCCAAAACTAAACTGACCACCACAGATACACATGATCTGCAGTTTGTTGATGAGTGCTGTGCAGTTGTCCACTTTACAATGCATTTGCAAACCTCTCTCAGTCTCTTCAATTTTGCATGTATTTGTATGATGCATATGAGTTCTATCCTGTGTCAATAAAGTTCGGTGTCATTTCTGACCATCGGAATTAAGAGCAAATCCAAAGCACAGGGATTTTAAAGAAACGTCAGTAGTATTCTGAGAGAGTTTTCCCTGATGTGAGAGTGTGTCATTAAAGTGAGCCTGCTCTCTGGAGTGGGTATGGGTTAGAATCAGACCTTGCTTTAGCTGGTGATATGAATTATAGAAAGATCCTCTTCAGGTGACGGGTGTTTGACTGATACTGTGGGTAATGTTTGTACTCTTCTGTCTGGGAGGACTATTATCCTGACTATGATGAGAGAGTGGAGGTGAGTGTACAGATCTGAGTTCTCTCAGACTATCACAATTTAATGTAATAATGGTGTGCTATGTTCACTTTACACTCTTCCAACATTTATTTCATTTTCTGGGATAGATCTTGAGTCATTTTCAAATGCTTTGCTAGTTTAGGGTGATTCAAAATTTGGTGTAAGCTGAATATTGTGTTGGTGTTTGTCTCCTGTATAGATTTATAACTCACAATAAATTCATGGTTTAAGCTGAAACCAAACTATCTGATTTGTCAGCATGGTGTGTTCCTATTGACTGAAACATTCAGGAACCTACAGTAAGAGTCCTGTACACAATATATTGATTAATGTCACTGTGAGCTAGTATACTTTCTTCATCAATGGGTTTAGAATTTCCAGTTCACAGGAAGCAGAACATTTCCCTAAGGAAAAAAGACTCACCTTTACACATCAACTCAAAACCCTTCTCAACTCCTCGGTTCCTGAAGACAAATCTTTGGCAGACATTAAAGGTGAGAGTTACACGGGTCGATGTGAAAGTTTAGTCGAAACCATAACCATAGCCTAATCAGCCATAATCTTATTGGACGACAAAGCAGATTTGAAAGGCTGAATGGCGTTCTCCTGCTCTTAAGTCCTGTTCCCAGAGAATGATAATTGCCTCAATAATATTGTACATAATTTCTGCTTTGTTTTTTCATTTGTGATAGAGTTTAAAATGGTGAATTTTCTTTCCATCCCTCTCATCTTTCTAATACTGGACAAGGAGGGAGAAAGCAGTGGAGAGAAGTACGGAAAAGAAGAAGAGAGATAGGAGGAGGGAGTAAGAGGAAGGCAGATTGGAGAGTGAAAATGGAAAGATAGCAACAAGAGATACAGAGGAGAAGGAAAGAGGAGCAATAGGATGAGACTAAATGATGTCATTAAATTGTACACAACACTCAGAGCAGCAGCAGAGGCCGCTGGGGTTTTCATAGATCCCAAATGCCGAAGGAGGTCAGTTGGCCCATTGGGTCTTTTCTGACCACAATCCTGCCCAGCCGCTATCCCCATAACCACATGCATGTACTTTAACTAGTCCACCTAACACTATGGGAGCAATTTAGCATAGTCAGTCAACCTAAGCTACATATCTTTGGGCTGTGGAAGGAACCAGAGTACCTGGAGGAAACCCATGCAGACACGAGGAGAATGTGCAAATTTCCACAGACAGTGACCTAAGCCGGGAATTGAAACTGGGTCCCTGGTGCTGTGAGGCAGCAGTGCTAACCACTGTGCCACCATGCTGCCCGAAGGAATAGTTGCTTCCCCAAGATGTTGGGAGTAATTGATAACGCTCATGTGACCTGAGGAGATTCAACGCCCTGAACAGAAAACAGTTTCTCTCTTTGTAGTGTGTAATGACTGAGAATACTCCATGTTAATGTCACTCACACTGGATCATCACACCCATATTCGGGGAAGATGAGTGACCAGATGATTAGATGGTCAGATGATTAGAGACAAGGTCTATCCCTTCCTTCCATGGTTGAGATTACTATTTCATGTCCCACATCCTGAAGAATGAGTCCCACCTCTCTCTGAACCATTTCATAAATGGCTCACACAGAGACACTATGCCAACAACTGGTGTGCTTCCCCACTCTCTTAACATTCTCTATCCCTCTCTCCTGTACATGTGCTGATCCCACCATTCCATGTGATCACTTTCTTGGATGCTGCGGGTCTTCCTCTTCTGACTTGCTGTCAAACACATCCCAGGCTATATATCCTAAACTTATGTTGTCAGTTTGAAAGCTTCCGAGGATGAAGAATGTTATTCCCACACTAGAAATCTCTGTCAAACATTTACCAGGGGAACTGAGACATCAGCTGCAATAAGTGAGATTTTATTCAGATGGGAAATGACAAGTTTAAATCCCACCTGATCTGCTGCTCAAAGTCCCCTCCGTTTCCCCGGTCAGTTTCCCAAACTTCAGGAAACTCCTGTTACTCCAGAAATATTTGGATTGGCTGTGAGAGACGTCAATCAGAGAGCCCACCCACTCTGCCCATTCTCTCCTCTTCCTCTTTCACAGCTGCTTCACTTCCTGTAGGGACTGAAAACCAAGTCAGGAGATGGTGAGTGAAGGAGCAGAATTTATAATAATTACATTGCATCATATCCACACTAATGTTCAGGCAGTCTGACTATCCTGTGGGGAATCAGGTGTGGAAATGCCCCTTATGCTGTGTGAGAAGATTCAGCTGAGAAACCTGTTTATTCGGTGCTTTGTGCTGAGCTGTTTGATTGGAGCTGTGTGTTGGATATTGAGTGTGTTCATTGGAAGCATTTCCCTTCTGATTTACAGGCTGAGTTTTGTTGATGGGTCATTGCTGAATATGAAAAGGTGAAGTATAATTATCTGGGAGAGACAGAAATACATTTATTGAAATATCTTTTAATGCCTTCTTTGAAGATTTTACCTGAAGGCCTCGGCCTTTCCCAAAAGCTTGGGCTTGAATTTGAAGTTTTTTCTAGTGCTGTGTTTGATAGCTGAATTTAGGATTTTTTTTGAGTGAGTGCAGTGTATCTAATTTCCAGGATAAACCAGAGCCCTTCAATCAGCTGCACTCAAGCAACATTTTCCTTAGCTTTCAGCACTTCCTGTCCAGTGTGTTTTCTTCTACGGAAAACACTGGGAGAAATTTCAAAATCACCACTGAATTAATACTTCTCCCGAGTGTTTTTTTTTAAATCTGAAAACAAATACCTTAAGGTTAAAACTGAGTGATTATATATCTTCAAAGTGAATTGATAGCCTATTTACACTTTGCTCAACTCTCTTTTCTATTGCCCTCACAGTGCTTGTGAAGATGGGGGTTTGGGTGGAGGAAAGAAAGTAGCCTTGTTGTCTGCCCTTGGCCACGATCCAATGTCCTTGCTGGAAACGGAGGGTGAGTGACAGTCAAGGGAGGAATAATCATAGAAATCCTGCTGTGTAGAAGGAAGCCTTTTGGCCCATCGAGTCTGTACTGACTCCAACAGAGCACCTTACCCTGGCGTACCCCATGCCCTAAAACAGTAACCCCACATATTTACCCCCTAACCTATCCATCTTGTGACACTAAGGGACAATTTAGTAATGCCAGTCCACCTAATGGGCACATCATTGGACTATAGGTGGAAACTGGAGCACTCAGGAAACACATGTAGACACGGGGAGAACATGCAAACTCCACAGTCACCCAAGGCTGGAATTGAACCTAATTAATAAGGAGATCAGGGGTTATGGGGAAAAGGCAGAAGAATAGGGATGAGAAAAATATCAGCCATGATTGAATGACAGAGCAGACTCGATGTGCTGAGTGGCCTAATCCTGCTCCTAAGTCTTCTAAGGTGTCCCTGATGCTGTGAGGCAGAAGTGCTAACCACTGTACCACTGGTCCCCACAAAGGAATAGCAGCCCCTTGATAAAGGAGGAGAGGGAGTTGGAGGAAATCATGTTTCTTTTTCCTGTTTTACAGAAGGATTGCACTGTACACAGCACAGAATACAGAGGATAGACTTCACAGATACATGTTGACCATCAGCAAAGGTACAACAGCACGACCTGGGAAGACATCCAGTCCCTTCACACCGTTCCTCAGTAGAGAGTTAGGCAGTGAAATAATCATCTGGAAATTGTTTGGGTCAGGAGAGCTTTTGACATATCATCAGATCTGAAACTTGTCAGTGGTGTGGAACTTTCCATGAAAACCAAACTTTCTGAAGGTTCATCTGTGGGTGATTGGTCAGGGTGAGGCTGGAAAGAGGAGTGAAAAGCTTCGGGTGTGGTGAGAGCTTTAATCGTTCATCAAGCCTCATGAACCACTGACTCATTGCTACATGTGGAAGGGTAGTCAAGTGTGAGGTGTCTGAGAAAGTAACCACAGGCTCATAAGATCTCCTAACGAACAAGGAACACCTGTTGTTTCATCTATATCAGAAGAGCATTCATATGGAAGACAAACCATTCAAGTGTGAGCTGTGTGACCGAGCTTTCACGCAGTCATCAACGCTTATGCAGCACCGACGCATTCATACTGGGGAGAAACCATTCACATGTGATGTGTGTGACAAGTCATTCTTGCGCTCATCTCACTTTCAGGTGCACCGACGCATTCACACAGGGGAGAAACCCTTTACATGCAAGGTGTGTGACAAATCATTCTCGGACCCATCGACACTGTACAAACATCAACGCATTCACACAGGGGAGAAACCGTTCACCTGTGAAATCTGTGACAAGTCCTTCTCACGATCATCGATTCTCCGTTCACACCGCCACATTCACACAGGAGAGAAACTCTTCACATGTGAGTTTTGTGATAAAGCCTTTACATTGTCATCGAACCTCCTGCGCCATCAGACAGTCCACACAGGGGAAAAACCCTTTAAGTGTGAGGTTTGCAATAAAGCTTTTGCAATATCCACAAGGCTCCTGATACACCAGAGCATTCACACACAGGAGAAACCCTTCAGGTGTGATGTTTGTGAAATGGCTTTCACCCAATACTCCCACCTCCTGACACATCAGAGAATTCACACTGGGGAAAAACCTTTCAAATGTGAGGTGTGTGAACGAACATTCACACAGTCATCAACACTCATGCAGCACCGACGTATTCACACTGGGGAGAAACCATTCCCGTGTGAGGTGTGCAACAAATCATTCTCACAGCTAACCAACCTCCATGCACACCAGCGCATTCACACAGGGGAGAAACCGTTCATGTGCACGGTGTGCCATAAATCATTCTCACGATCATCAACCCTCCGTGTACACCAACGCATCCATACAGGGGAAAAACCTTTCCGATGTGAGCTATGTGATAAAGCTTTCACAAACTCATCAACTCTCCTTGTACATCAGAGGATCCACAAGGGAGTAACTCTTCAAGTATCAGATTTAAGATAAAGTCATCCTGACGTTTTCTTAACCCGCTGAACACCAGCAAGTTCACAAGTGGGGCAAGCTATTCAGCTAAGAGGTGTGTGACAAGGCTTTCACACAGTGCATATGCTGGTCCATCAACACATATATGGGAGAAATCCTATGTATGTGAGTTCTGTAATAAAACCTTCACACAGTTTTTGGATCTCCTGGAACATCAGAGAACCCACGTCACTGAAAGAAGACATCAATATGTATGGAAGTTCCTGTATAAACTCAGCATCCTTTCAGTGCAGCGTCAGGTACATGTCACTCACTGACTCTCACTCTGACCAAGGCGGCAACCAAATACTCAGTGGATAGAAAGGCTTCAGCTTCTGATCTGTCAGCACAAGCACCTGGGGTAGAAATGGAGGGACTTCAATTAGCCTCAGCATCTTTGGTCTATGAAGAGGGAGAATCAGCCAGGAATCCCATTGCTCATCAGTGAGCACAGCTGGGAAGTCAGGGGAGGGCAGACTGTGTCTTGGCTGTGAGTCTCCATTGTCTCACAACATTCACTGTCTGGGTCTACACATGCTGAATGACCACTCGAACAGAGCACTAGAGGCCACTTAATGTCCACCCTCTGCACTCCAGGTCAGTACCTTGAGGTTGGAGAGAATGTGAGAGGACAACAGCTTGTATTTACAGAGTGCTTTAATATCGTTAATAATCCCAAAGTGTTTTAGAGAAAGATTACTACCGAGACAAAGAAGAAGATGTTAGAAGGGGATGATCAAAAATATGGTCAAAGATGTGGGATTTAAAGACTGTTGTAAAGGAAGGGTGAGAGATAAAGATGCAGAGATGTTTGAGGAAGGAATTCTAAGGATTTCTTAACCCCCAAGGTGAATCTGTTACAAATACTGTTGACACACAGCTACATGGAAGAAACCCTTCAAGTGAGATTTATGTAAAAGATTTTCTGGTGTCTTTCAGCCTCCTGAGATATGAAAGGAATCACACAACGGAGGAACCTTTCAACTGTGAAGAATGTGATTGAGTCTTCACACCAAGTAGCACCTCCTGGAATTCTCCCCTTAGCACATTCTTAGTTTTCAGATCGTACAGTGCCATCTTGAATATCTTGATTGACCTGTCTCCCACACTCTGACATTGCATTCCAGGTCTTAACCACTCGCTGTGTGATCTACCTCCGCTAAACTCTGACAATGCATTCCAGATCCATACAATCCCTACAGTGCAAAAAGAGGCTATTTGGCTTATCGAGTCTGCACCAACTCTCCCAAATTGCATTTTAGCCAGGCCAACCTCCCCTTCCTATCCCACAACCCTGTGCATTTACCATGGCTAATCTAAATAACCTACACAATCCTGAACATTAAACTGTAATTTAGCATGGCCAATCCACTTAATTTGCACATCTTTGGACTGTGACGAAATGGGAGCAAACCCATACAGACACAGGGCGAATGTGCAGCTCCACACAGATAGTCACCCAAGGCCATAATCAAACCCAGGTCCCTGGTGCTGTGAGACAGCAGTGTTAACCACTGCCACCATGCTGCCCTTAACCACTCACTGTACTGTGTATCTATCTCCACCACACACTCAGACAGTGTATTCCAGATCCTAACCACTTGCTGCCTATTGTTCCCATGAATCCTTTCGACACTCTCTGTAATCTCTTCACATCTTTTCTAAAGTGTGATGCCCAGAACTGGACACAGCACTCAAGTTGGATTGAACCATTGTTGTTTATGGGGTTAATGTTACTTCCTTGTTTATGCACTATATGTCCTATTGATAAAGCTCAGGCTGCTATGTGATACATAGGGTGGCACGGTAGCACTGCTGCTCCAGGGCCCTGGGTTTGATTCCCGGCTTGGGTCACTGTCTGTGTGGAGTTTGCACATTCTCCTTGTGTCTGCGTGGGTTTCCTCCGGGTACTCTGGTTTCCTCCCACAGTCCAAAGATGTGCGGGTTAGGTGGATGGGCCATGCTAAGAAATTGCCCCTTAGTGTCCCGGGATGCGTAGGTTAGAGGGATTAGTGGGTATAATACGTAGGGATATGGGGGTAGGGCCTGGGTGTGATTGTGTTTGGTGCAGACTCGATGGGCCGAAGGGTCTCTTTCTGCACTGTAGGGTTCTATGATTTCTATGACTTCCTGCCATCTTCAATGATTTTGCACATATACTCCAAGGTCCCTCTGCTCATCCGCTTCCTTTAGAATTGTAGCCTTTACATGCACTGTAAATTTCAGATAGAATTTATTACTTTCCCTCTTATTCTGAATCCAGTTATTATCTCTCTATTTCTCATTCTAGTGCTATCTGCCTCTCCCAAAACTCTGTCAATGTTGGTGTTTCCTTCTACTGTGTCTTCCTGCTGCCCGTACCCCTGCCAATTTAGTTTAAAACTTCCCCAATAGGACCAGCCATTCAACCTGTGAGGAAATTGGTGCTGACTCTGTTTATGTGTAGCCTGCCTGACCTGTACAGGTCCCATGAATCCATGTTATGGGATCTTTTACATTCATCTTGGAGAGCAGACAGGACCTTGGTTTAATTGATCTTAAAGATGGTACCTCTGAGAGTGTAGGACCTCCCTCGGTGAGACTTGAACCCACGACTTTCTGACTCAGAGATGAGTCCTATCCAAGCTATGGCTCACAATTTATATTTGTTCTTATATTCAGTTTCTAAGGGATTGAGTCCCAAGGCCATGTACAGAATGCTTCACCCGTGTAAACTTGCAGCCAGAAAGTTTGATTTGATTTAAAGTGTAACTAGTTTTGAGCTGCAGGTGTCAGTGTTGTCTTTGTGTCTGGGTACCTGAAGCTGTGAAAGGTGGTTAAGTTTCTGGTGTCAGCTGGAATGGACATCTTAAGGGATTGTCTTCAATCAGTACTGCTGATTAACCATTCTGCTTTCATTCACTTATGGAAGTTCTATTGTTTAGGCAAAGTTCTAACAGTCTGTCAGGAATAAAACAGGATGAATAACTCACTCTTCCCAGGAAAGTTCAGTGTTAGTTTTAATGAGGTTTTTGAGCTTGCTTTCATGGCTCCGTGGCCGGTTCCCTCCCTATATTTGCAATGAGAAATGAGAGAGGTAGGGAAAGTGGAACAGATTGAAAGTAGGGAGCGTGGAACAGATTGAAAGTGGAATGGTGACTGGCAGAGAGTGCCGAGTTAGAAAAGAAGTGAAGAGAGAGGAGATCGAGATGAGGAGGAGAGCAAGGGGAGTAAATTACTGAGTACCTGCTCTGACCTCTCCAGTGTCCGCTGTTTCCTGCACAATGTGCTGATCCCATCACTGCCTTGGATGCTGTGGGTCTTCCTCTTCTAATCTGTTGTCAAACACATCCCAGGCTACACATCCCATACTGATGTTGTCAGTTTGAAAGCCTCTGAGGATGAAGAATGTGACTCCCACACTAGAAATCTCTGTCAAACATTTACCAGAGCAACTGAGACAGCAGCTGCAATAAGTGATGTTTCATTCAGATGGGACAATGACAAGTTTAAATCCCCACCTGATCTGCTGCTCAAATTCACCTCCGTTTCACCGGTCAGTTTCCCAAGCTTCAGGAAACTCCTGTTACTCCAGAAATATTTGGATTGGCTGTGAGAGACGTCAATCAGAGAGCCCACCCACTCTGCCCATTCTCTCCTCTTTTACACAACATGTACTCACTTCTATCTAACAGGCATTCACAGATATTGACACACATTCCACATGTCTCCCACGTGTAAACTCACTTCTTTCTAATTCTGTTTCCACACTTACACATGCATGCACATAGAACCTTTCTCCCTTTCTCGCTCACTCCTCTTTCTCTGCCTCACATGTGTGACCTTAGTGTCCCGATAAGAAATTGATTTTTAAGTCATGTTCTCTGTAGTTAAACAACTTTGGTTGTTTTATTGTTGCCAGGCTGTCTGGTTAAAGTCATTTTATTGCTGGTTCAGTGGCTTAAATGAGGTTTTGTTTATTTTAACTCTGGGCAGGTAATTTCTGGAATCTTTTATAACCCTGCATTGTGAGAGAAAAGATTGATTGACAAGTCAAAGTCAGGTCTGGTTTCTCCTCAGAAATATTAAGGATTTATTTTCAGTTTTAGTTTAGAAGGGGGTGGACATCAGAGTGAAAAGCAGTGTTTGTCTCTCTCCCTAATATTGGAAATTATGCTGGCTAGCTGGAAGCAAGGCTTTTTGCCTTCCTGGAGTAAAAAATTGTTGTTGGTGTTTGGCTTGCCTAGTGTCTCTCTCTCTCGCTCTTTGTGTTTGGGATGCTGTTTTGATTTCAAGTTGGTCTGTCTGTATATCAAGAGGGCTGCTAGAAGTTACAAGGCCGGGAAGTCAGAGTTTCAATTCGCCATCCAAAGGACTAAATTCCAGCATCACATCAGCATTTGTATTTTCTGTGCTAAACATATATTAAGGGTTTTGTACAGGGAAGTTTGTTGAGAGATTTTGGATACTTAAGGGTTGTACGATATTATGATTTCTTTTTGTCTGTAATTGATAAAAGTTATTGCTAATTTCTTCCTGTACATATTAAAAGTATACTTCAATAAACTTTGTTTTATAAATGCTCCTCAGTGGGTCAGTTGAATCATACCTAAAGTGAAGCATCCCATCACAGCCTAGCCAAAAACAAATAGCAAAACTATTATCCAGATGGGCTTCATAAAACACCTTGAAGTTTCTGACCCGAATTATAACACATGCCCCAACTCTCTGTCTTATACAGACACACAAAACCTGTTTCTCCCACTCAGGTGCACTCATACACTGACTCCATTCTCTCAGGCAAACAAGAACATGTGCACTTCTATCTCACAGACACATACACATTCCTCTTTCTCTTTCAGTGCCACACATAAATAGACATGCACACAAACATGCCCCGCACCCTCCCCCATTCAGGTCCAGCTCACAGCACAGACTCCAGTAGGCCTGTGTAGCAGCATAGATGCCCAACCCATCTCCTACTACAGATTCTGATATTTACCTTAATACCTCTATCAACAACACCTGTAGACCTTCACACTGCCACTAACACTTCTTCCATCTTTTGGCCTACACACCTTTGCCTAAATCTCTTCCAGCTTCAACCTATCATGGACTTTTGCTCCACTTGCTTCACCCCATTTGAAACTCCACCATACACACAGATTGTATCCTCTCACACATACTCCTCTTTCTCTATCACACAGACGGACCTACTCTGTATTCTCCCTCATAGGTATGCACACGTTCCTGTTTCTCTCACAGAGACACACACTCTCAGATACGTAACCATATACTCCTCTTTCTCTCTGCTCTCTCACACACTCACACCAATATAGAATCTCTTTCTCCACTCACACATACTTCCTTCTCTGTTCACTGCTCTGAATATAGTCTCCTATAGATTTGGGATCATAAACACAGCCACTCTGTGTTCTGTGAAACAACGTCACTCAAAGCATCATTTTTCTTCATACTTCAACTCAGCATCTTGCTCTGATGACCATATGTCCAGAGCAGCACCTTATGTTCAGATGTTACAACCCTCAACATTGAGTTCATCAACTTTATAATGTGACCTTTCTCCTCTATATTGACAGCTTTTTCATGTGGAAAATGTTTGCCCTGAGCCTCTGGAAAATGTTTGCCGTGAGCCTCCCCACTCTTTTCCCCCCCCCCCCGCGACTTTACATGGGGCCATTTGTCATTTGTTCTCATTGAGCACTGACTTTTATTCTCCCATTAACAGATTCTGCTATTTTCCTTAATGCCACTATTAGCATCTTCCCTAGTGCCTTATGCCTTACACATCTTTGTTGCAATCACTTCCAGGTTCCACCTGTCACTGACTTTATTTTACCTTGCCTGCCCCGCCCCCCTTAAAAAGTATAGAATCCATAATATTCCTCCCTCTCTTTAAGAGTCATATAGATTAAAACATTCAGGGTGTTTCTCTTCCCACAGATGCTTCCAGCCCTAATGAGCTTTTCCAGCATTTTCAGTTTTTATTTCAGATATCCAGCATCCGCAGTATTTTGATTCTATCACTGAAAATGCTACCCATTATGCCGTGAGTTTTGATGTCCTGCAATAACCTTTCATGTGGCACCTTAATAAGTACATTCTGGAAATCTGAGTACATTCCATCCATCAATGCTTCTTTGTCCACAGAACATGTTATTTCATAGAAATCATAGAACCCTACAGTGCAGAAAGAGGCCCTTTGGTCCATTGAGTCTGCATCGACAACCATCCCACCCAGGCCCTACCCCCATATCCCTACGTGTTTTACCCACTAAACCCCCTAACCTAAGCATCTTAGAACACTAAAGGGCAATTTTAGCATGGCCAGTCAACCTAACTCGCACATTTTTGGACTGTGGGAGGAAAGTGGAGCACCTGGAGGAAACCCACACAGACACGAGGAAAATGTGCAAATTCCACACAGACAGTGACCCAAGCTGGGAATTGAACCGAAGTCTCTGGAGCTGTGAAGCAGCAGTGCTAACCACTGTGCTACCGTGCCACCCCTTTTCATCAAAGAACTCCAATAAAGTGGTCAAGCTTGATTTCCCTTTCCTGAAACCATGCCTGATTGCCTTGAAGTTTCTTACTGCCTCTTGATAAGATCTTCAATAACTTCCAATGTTTTCCCTCTGACAGATATTAAGCTAAGTAGCCTGTAGTTTCCTGCTTTCTGTCTCCCTTGTTTTTTTTTGAAATTTGCTATTTGCCAATATTATGCAATCTTGTTCAAATTTAGTAAGTTTTGAAAAGTTAAAAACAATACACCAATTATCTCATGAAACATTTAAGACTCTAGGATGAAGGCTCATAGGGATCCAATGACATGTCAGCCCACAGCTCCGTACTGCTTACCTGGCAATCATAATGTTTTTGAATTTCTCCCTGCCTTTGAGTTCCCAATTTACAGTTATTTTCTGGGGAAGTGGTGGTGTAGTCATATTATAACTAGACCAGTAACTCAGAGATCCAGAGTAATACTCCGGGGACTGAGTATTTCATCGGTCCCACCACTGAATTTCAGTTCAATAAAAATCTAATGATGACAATGAATCTATTATTGATCATTGTAAGAAGACCAGAGAACAGGTCATCCTGGACAGCGTACATAAGAACATAAGAAATAGGAACAGGAGTAGGCCATCTAGCCCCTCAAGCTTGCCCTGCCATTCAATAAGATCATGGCTGATCTGATAGTGGTTTAATTCCACTTCCCTGCCTGCTCCCCATAACCCTTAATTCTCTTATTGATCAGAAATCTATCTACCTGTGACTTAAACATATTTAATGAGGTAGCCTCCACTGCTTCAATAGGCAGAGAATTCCAAAGATTCACCACCCTCTGAGAGAAGAAGTTCGTCCTCAAATCTGTTCTAAACTGACTCCCCCTTATTTTGAGGCTGCGTATTGCGTAATAAGAAAGAAATAATTGGCAATTCCCTTGGGGATAGGTGACCAGAATGAGGTCGAACTCTTCATCAGAATGGAGAGTGACATAGTCGATTCTGAGTTGCAGGTGGTGAATCTAAATAAAGGAAACTGAAGTTATGAGGTGGAAATTGGCAATGATGGATTGTGGATGTTAACTAAAGGAATGGCAGTGGAGACACAATGGCAAATATTTAAGGAATGAATGGGTGAACTGCAACGATTGTTCATTCCTGTCTGGCACAAAACTAAAACAGAAAAGGTGGCCAAACCATGGCTTACTAGGGAAATTTCAAATAGTATGAGAACCAAGGAAGAGGCATACAAATTTGCTAGAAAAACAGCAGACCTGAAGATTGGGAGCAGTTTAGAATTCAGCAAAGGAGGACAAAGGGATTGATTAAGAAGGGGGACAATAGAGTTCAAGAGTAAGCTTGTGGAGAACAGAATTACTGACTGTAATAGTTTTGATAGGTATGTGAACTAAAAAAGATCGGTGAAGCCAAATGTAGTTTGAAACAGGGGAATTAATAATGTATAATGGGAAACAAAGAAATGGCTGATCAACAAAATACATACTTTGGCCCGCCTTCACAAAGGAGAATATTGTTTGGGAAATTGATGGAATTGAAGGCGAATAATTCACCAGAGCCTGATAATCTTTAGAAAGTGGTCCTAGAAATAGGGAATGCATTGGTGGTCATCTTGCAAGATTCTACAGACTCTGGAACAGTTCCTACAGATTGGAGGTTAGCTAATATAATCCCACTATTTAAAAAGGGAGAGAAAGTGGAATTATATATCAGTCAGCTTGATGTCAGTAGTGGAGAATATGTGAGAGTTTATCAAAGATTAAATAGCACAGCGCTTCCAAAATAGTGGCAGGATTGGACAGAACCATATTGACATGGATACAAAACTGTTTGCCAAACAAAGACTAGAAATAAACAAGTCTTTTTCCAAGTGGCAGGCAGTGACTAATAGGGAAAAACAGGGATCAATGCTGGGACACGAGCTATTCACAATTTATATATCAATGATTTAGATAAGAGAAGTGTATTACGTCCGTTGCAGATGGCACAATGCTGAGTGGGCATTTAAGCTGTAAGGAGGATGCAGAGATGCTTCAGTGTGACTTGGACAGGCTGAGTAAGTGAGCAAAGATGTGGAGATGCCGGCGTTGGACTGGGGTAAACACAGTAAGAAGTCTCACAACACCAGGTTAAAATCTAACATGTTTATTTGGTACTAAACACCACTAGCTTTCGTCAAGTGAGTGGAGAACTCTGCTCACAAACAGGGCATATAAAGGCACACACTGAAAGCCAGTGGCGTTTAGTACCAAATAAGCCTGTTGGACTTTAACCTGGTGTTGTAAATGAGCAAATTCATGGCAGATGCAGTATGATGTGGATAAATGTGACATTATCCACTTTGGTCATTATCTGAATGGCTATAGATTGAGAGAGGGGAATGCTCAATGAGACCTGGGTGTCCTTGTATGAAAGTATGCATGTAGGGGGTAAAGAAGGCCGATATTATGTTATGCTAAATATGATTTAAGGGGATCCATCAAAGATGCTAAAAGACAGTCCCAGGCTAGCCGCATGGATCCCTGCCGATTATGGCAAGGTCTGCAAGACATAACAGGCTACAAGATGAAGGCATGTAAAATTGCTAGCACCAAAGCACCCCTCCTCCCTGATGAGCTCAACATTCTATGCCTGTTTTGAGCAAGAGGACCGCTGAGAGCAAGCCCTCCACCCCGAAAGCCTTGGACAAATCTTTATCATCATCAGAACACCTTCTCAAAGGTCAATGACACATGAGGACGGTCTCAACAGGGATCTTGGGTTCATGTTGCACTATCTGTAACCCCCGTGACTTGCCTGGGTTTGCAAAACCTCACTTATTGTACTGTCTGGAGACAATACACATCTCTTTAACCTGTGCTTAATGCTCTTTCCACTCACATTGTCGGCTTCTTTAAGACTTGAATAGCAGGCTAGTTGTAAAGACTCGCATTCTAATCAGTAATCTGTAAACTGTGCTGTTATATGCTCTGTCTGAGGCCAGAACTCTCCATTCACCTGACAAAGGGGCTAACCCCGAAAGCTTGTGAGTTTACTATCAAATAAATTGGTTGGACTTAAACCTGGTGTTGTCAGACTTCTTACTGGATGGGGTACCCAGAGGAACTCTCAGATCCTGCGTGGAGCAGCTGGTGGGGTGGGGTTTGGATTCACAGACATCTTTAACCATCATCCCGTTACCAAAGAAATGCCAGGCAGTGTGCCTTCATGACTAGCGTCCAGTGGCTGTTACAGCCATCATTATGAAGTGCTTTGAAAGTTAAGCCATCGCACAAATCAACTTGCAGCCTCCCAGATTGCCTGGATCCATTACAGTTTGCCTATTTGCAGACGCCATCTCTGTGGCCTTGCACTCAACCCTGGAACACCTAGATAATAAAGACACCTACGTCAGACTCCTATTTATCGACTACAGCTCAGCTTTCAACATCATTATTCCTATGAAACCATCTCCAGACTCTGAGGCCTGGGTCTCGGCTCCTCCCTCTGTGACTGGATCCTGAACTTCCTAACCTAATAAAGGTAGGCAACAACACCCCCTCCATAATCATCCTCAACACAGCCCCACATGGCTGTGTACTCAGCCCCTTGCAATACTCCTTATACACCTATGACTGTGTGGCCAAATTCCCCTCCAACTTGATGACACCACTGTAGTGGGTTGAATCTCAAACAACGACAAGACGGAGAACAGGCAAGAGAGAATCTGGTGAAGTGGTGCAACGACAATAATCTCTCCCTCAATGTCAACAAAATGAAGGAGATAGTTATTGACTTCAGGAAGACCCATCTCACAAAGTTGGGTCCAAAGCCCAGGCAGTCTAAAGTCTGAAATACGTCCACCCATGACACTCGCACTAAGTTGATCTTTCTCCACATCCTAGGTATGTTTGTAACATTACATTCTGCACTCTCTCCTTTCCTTCTCTATGTATGGTATGCTTTGTCTGCATAGCATGCAAGAAATAATACTTTTCACTGTATACTAATCCATTTGACAATAACAAATCAAATCAAATCACAAATCAAATCAATCATAGCAAAGGGGATTTGAGTACAGGAGTGGGGACGACTTGCTGCAGTGATGCAGAGCCTTGATGAGGAATATTATATGGAGCTTTTGTCTCCTTGTCTGAGGAAGGATGTTGCTGCAGAGGAAGTGCAGCGAAAGTGTACCAGACTCATTCCTGAGATGGCAGGACTGATGTATGAGGAGAGATCGAATCATTTTGGATTATATTCGCTGGAGTTTAGAAGAATGAGGGGGGATCTTACAGAAACCAATAAACGTCTGACTAGAACTAGACAGAGTAGATGCAGGGAGGATGTTCCCAGTGGTGGGGTGTCCAGTGGACTGAGATGAAGAGAAATTTCTTCACTCAGAGAGTGGTGAGCCTATGGAATTTATTAACACAGAAAGAAGTTGTTGCCAAAACATTATATGATATGAACAAGAAGATATAGGTCTTGAGGCTAAAGAGATCAAAATATATGGAGGGAAGTTGGGAATATGTTGAATGGTGGAGTAGGCTCCAAGGCCCAGAATAACCTACTCCTGCTCCTAGTTTCTGTATTTCTGTGATATTTGGGGCAGACAGAAGGAAAGTTGCCATTCTTACCTGGCCAGGCTTACCTGTTACTGCACATTCATAATAATCAAATTGACTCTTAAATGGCCTAGCCAGTATCAACTGCCAACCCCCTCCTGCCCCGCCCCATCCTCCCTAAAGAAAAACAAGAAAAGGGAATAGAACTGGATTGCCCCACCCAGCATCATCCTAGGCACTGGAAACAACACAATAAACAATGCCCTGCCAACCTTGCAACAATCACCTTATTAACAGCCGTGGACTTGTGCCAAAATTGGGAGAGCTGTCTCATCAAAGCTGACAACAGCCTGGGGAATGAACAGACACCAATGTCCCAGGCACTACCACCCTGATTTGTCCTGTCCATCAGCAGCAGAGGTGGTGGTATAATGGAGGGAGTTACCCTGGGCGACCTCAATTCAGAACTCTGCCCCATGAAGTTTCACGGATCCAGTCAAACATGGGCAACCTCCTGCTCATTACCATGTATCACTCCCTCAGCTAATGAATCAATATGTCTCCATGTTAAACACCACTTGAAGGGTGCACCATGTACTCTGGGTGGGAGCTTAAATGTCTACCACCAAGAGTGATCCAGCAGCACCACCATACATCAAGCTGGCTGAGTTCTAAAGGACACAGACTGTCTGTGGCAGGCAAGGGAAACAACAGAAGGGAAACATACTTGACCTCATCCTTGCCAGCCTGCCTACCACAGATATATCTCTCCTTGACAGCAATAATTGGTGTGAGCATGGCACAGTCCTTGTACAGACAAAGTCGATCTTCCCATTGAATGATGTGTGGTAACATCACCGTGCTATATTGGATAGATTTAGAACAGATCTAGAACTCAACATTGGGCATCCATGAGGGCTGTGGATTATTAGCAGCCGAATTTCTTGACCACAATTTATAACCTCATCTCCTACAATTCCTCCTCTTTACCATTACCATTGAGCAAGGTGATCAACCTTGGTTCAATGAAGAGGTCAGGAGGGCATTCCAGAAGTGGCACCAGGCATACCTAGAAATTAGATGTCAACTGGTCAAGCTACAGCACAGGAGTTTAAACATGCCAACCAGTATAAGTAGCAAGTGATGGACAGCTAAGTGATTCTGCAACCAACGAACTGGATCTAGGTGCTGTAGTCCTGCCACACCATGCATGAATGGTGTTGAACAATTAAACAACTCAGTGGAGAAGGAGATTACACAAACATCACCATCCTCAATCTTGGAGTAGCCCAGCATATCAGTGCAAAAGATAGGATGAAAAAGTTGGCAGCAATCTTCAGCCAAAAGTGCTGAGTGGATGGTCCATCTCGGCCTCATCCAGAGGTCCCCTGCAAGACAGATTCATTCCAAGTGATAACAAGACATGGCTGAAGACATGGGATAGTGCTAAGGCCATGGATGCTGACAATATTCCAGCTACAGTACTCAAGACTTGTGTCCCAGAACTCCTAGCCAAGTTGTTCTGGTAAAGCTACAACACTGGCATCTGGCAAAGTGAAAAATTACCCAGGTATGTCCTGTTCAAAAATAAAGCAGGACAAATTCAACCCAGTAAATTACTGGCCTACCAGTCTATGCTCACACATCAGTAAAGTGATGGAGGAGGCCATTAACAGTACTACCAAGTAGCACTTACTCAGTAATAACCTGCTTACTGATGCTCAGTTTGAGTTCCACCAGAGTGACTCAGCCCTGACCTCATTACAGCCTTGGTTCAAACATGGAAAAAAGGGCTGAACTCCAGAGTAAGGTAAGAGTGACTGTCCTTCACAACAAGGATGCATTTGGCTGGGTGTGGGATGAAGAGTCCTAGAAAACTGGAGTCAATGGGACTCAAAGGGTAAACTCAATGCTGGTTGGAGTTGTATCTAGAACAAAAGAAGGTAGTTGTAGTTGTTGGAGGTCAGTCATCTCAGTTCCAGGACATCACTGCAGGGGTCCATCATGGCAGAGTCCTAGGCCCACCATCCTCAACTGCTTCATCAATGGCCTTCCTTTCATCATGTGGACAAATGTGTGGTTGCTTGCTGATGACTGCACAGTGTTCAGCACCATTATATTATAGTAGTTCATGTGCAAATGCAGCAAGACCTGGACACTATCTGGGCTTCTGCTAATAAATGGCAAGTAACATTTGTTCCACATAATGGCCATCTCCAAAGAGAGAATTACATCATTGTTCCTTGACATTCAATGGCATTACCATCACAGAATTCTCCACTCTCAACATCAAGGGGAGGGGTCAGGGTGGTGGTTACCATGGACCGGAATCTGAACCGGACTAACCATATAAATATTAAGCTAGAAGACCAGGTCTGAGGCTAGGAGACTTATGGTGAGTAACTCACCTCCTAACTCTCCAAGGCATGTCCACCATCTCAAAGATACAAGTCAGGAGTGTTATAGAGTATTCTCCATTTGCCTGGATGACTGGTGCTGCAGTAACACCCAAGAAACTTGAAACCATCCAAGAGCAAGCACTTCTTTTGATTGACATCCATTCCATAAGCATTCATTCCATCCACCATCAATGAACAGTGACAGCAGTATGGAGGCCGCAGCTGGAGTACTGTGTGCAGTTTTGGTCGCCGCACTTACGCAAGGATATTTTGGCCATGGAGGGAGTGCAGAGGAGGTTTACTAGGCTGATACCGGAGTTAAGGGGGTTGAGCTATGAGGAGAGGCTGAATAAACTAGGCTTGTACTCGTTAGAGTTTAGAAGAATGAGGGGAGATCTCATTGAGACATATAAGATGATGAATGGGATGGATAGGATAGAGGTGGAGAGACTCTTCCCGCTCAGAAAGGACAGTAGGACTAGGGGGCACAGCCTCAAGATAAAGGGGGGGGCGGTTTAGAACAGAGTTGAAGAGGAACTTCTTCACTCAAAGGGTGGTGAATCTCTGGAATTCTCTGCCCGTTGAAGTGGTGGAGGCTGCCTCGCTAAATATATTTAAGACGCGGTTGATGGGTTTTTGATAAGCGAGGGGATTAAGGGTTATGGGGAGAGGGCGGGAATGTGGAACTGAGCCACGACAGATCAGCCATGATCTTATTGAATGGCGGGGCAGGCTCGAAGGGCTAGATGGCCTACTCCTGCTCCTATTTCTTATGTTCTTATGTACCATATACAAGGTGCACTGCAGAAACACAGCAGCACTTCTTAGACAGCACTCTCCTAACCCAAGACCAAGGGCTGCAGATACATGGGAACATCACCACTTTGTCTGTTCCCTCCAAGCACTCACCATCCTGACTTGGGAATATATCACCATTTCTTCTCTGTTGCTGGGTTAAATTCCTGCAACTCCCTTCTTAACTGCACTGTGCTTGCATCACACTGACTGCAATGTTTCAAGAAGGCAGCTCACCATCGCTTACCATCTTGAGAGGATTTAGGGATGGGCAGTAAATCTGTATCCGATATAGGGAAGGCTGATGCAAAATACCTTTTCCATTCATTTGTCATATCCTTATTTTTCAATATTATTTTTGCAGGCTCATTTTGTTAAGTTGTTTCTGTTTAAAATATTTCTGGACTCTCTCAATGTCTGTCTTTAGATTTCTGGCTAGCTTTCTCCTGAACTTAATTGTCCAATCTTATTCACCTTTTAGTCATTCTTTACTGTTTCTGATATGCCAATCATCTTTAAGCTTGAATGTGCTATATCTTTAAGGTTTATACTGTCTTTAACTGTCCTGTCTGACCATAGATGGTGGGTCATCCTCTGGGAATTTTTCTTTTTTGTTGTAACATATTTATTCCATGTATTGTAGTCTCAGATACACTCTTCCCTCCTTCAAACTGCATGTTAAATTCCATCACAGTATGATAGCTGCTACCTTAGGGTGCCTCCACTATGAGGTCATTAATTAGTCCTGTTTCATTTTAGCCTGATCTCTCATAAGTGGCCAAATATGTTGTTCAATAAAACTATCCCAAAAATACTGTATGAATTCCTCACCGAGGCTACCTTTGCCCACCTCTCCCCCCCGCCCCAATTTTTACAGTCTATGATGTGGAGATGCTGACGTTGGACTGGGGTAAACATAGTAAGGAGTCTCACAACACCCGGTTAAAGTCCAACAGGTTTATTTTGTAGCAAAAGCCACTAGCTTTCAATTGAGTTTGTGTCTTTATATGCCCTGTTGGTGATCAGAACTCCCATTTACCTGACAAAGGAGCAGCGCTCTGAAAGCTAGTGGCTTTTGCTACAAAATAAACCGGTTGGACTTTAACCTGGCGTTGTGAGACTTCTTACTGGTTTTACAGTCCATACATACATTAAAATCCCCAATGATAATCGCCATATCTTTCTGACAAGCTCCCATTAGCCGTTATACTCTGTCCTACAACATGGTTGCTGTTAAGGGGCCTGAAAATCCATAAATGACTTCTTCCTTTTATCATTTCTCATCTCTATCTAAACCACTTTCAAATCTGTGTTTTCTGAAATTAATCCATTCCTTTCTATATTGCAAAAGCAGTTATTAATTAATAGAGCCAGTCCTCCACCTTTCCTGACCTTCCTAAATGTCATATACTCTTCAATATTCAGATCCCAATCTATGTCATCCTGCAGCATGTCTCAGTAATCGCTGTATTTATTTCTTTCTATTTGATTACCTATTTTCAAAAACTAAACACAAACTAATTAACCAAAAAATAGATTCTACTTCACTTACTCACTCATGCTTTTGCTCTATTAACACACTCCAGAAAAGTTATGAGGTAAACAAGAGTGCACTGTTCCAATTTATATGAAACAGGAAATCTTCATAAATCACTTGCCTCAACCTGATGATTAAAGTTGCAGTCCTGATGAGGGATCTTCCTTAGTGAAGGATCAGTGAAGGAATTTCATTAGCTGGGTTAGAAGATGTTTGTTGGGAACCTCTGGTTGTTCAATTGATGAACAGTTAGTTCTTATGAGGGTTGATGTTCCGGTAGAGAGTTGCCTGCTCCTTGGTTTGTCACCAGAATGCACGGTTTCGTTTTGTCGTGTCCTGAGGCTTCGGAGACTGCGGTCAGAACATCAGTTCAATAGTTTTCTTGGTGGAATCAGCAGAATGTGTGGCTTCTTCTTGTCATGTCCTAATCTCAGAATGGCAGTTTAATATTTGTTATTGAAACCAATAACTAACCTCAAACCCAACAGTGGTTGTGCTCAGATTTATCTAGAATCTGCTGCTTCACTCAGGCCGTTGTCACCGACAGTCACAATCCTTTCTCTTTGTGAGGCAGTGAGTCAGTTCCCTGACTGGGTTCTGGAATCCACACAGCAGTGTCACCTGATGGTCAGGGGCAATTTTGTGGCCACAATAACCTTCTTTCTAACCCAATATTTTAACATAGAATAGTCATAGAATCTCTACAGTGCAGAGGAAGGCCATTTGGCCCATTGAGCCTGCATCGACAACAATCCCACCCAGCCCTAACTCCGAACATATTTACCTGTTCATCCGCCTGACACTAAAGGGCAATTTAGCACAGCTGATGAACCTAACCTGCACACCTTTAGAATGTGGGAGGAAACTTGAGCACCCGAAGGAAACCCACACATTCACGAGGAGAACGTACAAACACCATACAGTCACCCAAGGCTGGATTTGAACCCACAGGTCCCTGGCATGTGAAGCAGCAGTGCTAACTACTGTTTCTCTTCCAATGTCCATATTCAATAAAATCCATATTTAAATGATGTGTGCTATTCCTTACATGGCAGTATCCTCTGTATCTGGCATCATACCAGCATGAAACCCAATTTCCCAGAGTGACATCAAACTGATGGACTGTAACCAGGGTGAAAACCTGTCTCCAGGTGACATCACAAAGCAGCCCAGCAATGATGTTACAAAGCCACTACACTGGCCAGTTTGAATGGACAGGGAGTTTGTGTCATGTCCCAGCTCTGGGCACTGGACTATTCAACCTTGACGGTCTTCATCACAATAATTGAAGCACAGAACCATCGTTTTGAACATAGGCCTGACCATGTCATGTATTTGAAATGTCATATATTTCAAATGTCGAAAAGGAATACAGCTACGTCTTCACAGAGAATGATGCATAGGAACAGGGTGCAATATTGAGTAAAATTAAAAAGAATATAATTATAGAATCCATACAGTGCTGAAGAAGGCCATTTGGTCCATCGAGTCTGCACCAGCTCTCCAACAGATCATCCCACCCTGGCCCTATCCCTGTAATCCCACGCATTTACCCCACTAATCCCCCTAACCTATACGTTAGGACACAAAGGGGCAAATTAGCATGGCCAACCCACCTAATCCTGCGCATTTTGGATTGTGGGAGGGAACTGGAGCACCCAGAGAAAACAGATGCAGCCATGGGGAGAACGTTTGAACTTCAAGCAGACAGTCACACATGGCCAGAATTGAACCCAGATGCCTGGTAGCAGTACTAACCACTGTTGCCACTGTGTCACCCTTTAGACCAATAACAATAATACCTAACGTTGTACCTGTTAATTCTCAGATACTTTCGACCAGTTTGCTTACTCCGAGGTTTTACCCCAGTGCCCTTATTTGCAAGATGGACAAAGGACAAACACTAGTAAAAATTCAATAGGTTTGTTAATAATAACACTATTAACCCTTAAATTACCCACATTAAAATAAGAGCATACCACAGATTCAAGTATACTACCCGCAAAGATGGTTTGGTTAAACAGCAGGCTCGATTCTCTGACTCCCTCTGGTCCGTCGTCATGAAGGTGAATCTCGATGGCAGCTTCTTCCTTCCTTCCTTCTCTGGTCAGTCTTCTGGATGGTCAAGGTTGCCTCACTTGTCGAGCTTTGCTGCTGGTGTGTCTGAAATGTATACCTTTATCCCCCTGCCTATCTGCCTTTCCAGAAACTTCTCTGGTTTCTGGCCAATGAGGTCTCAGGAGGGGGTCCCAATACCCAGTGGGTTTCTTGATGTCTGCCTGACTGGACATCGGGGCCCACCCCCAGGTGTCCTACTCCATGGTGACAGAAAGTCTGACCCCATCTGGCCTTCTAACAATAGGCTGGTACATTTCAGTGGGGTGCGATGATCTCCTGCTGGATCTCAGTAGAGTGTAATGATCTTTGATGGGCCAGGCCAGACACGTCTGTGTATTTGTATAATTGACTTGCCCGAGGTTCGACTGCGTTTGATTATAGTATGCATAATTCTTTAATTTAGGATATCCAATTTAATAAGCCTTAAAACTAGGTACTGATTATATTACCACGTTCATATTAGCTTAATAGATTATTAAACATAGATCATGCAAACCAATCATTAAACATTGTTTTTATGATGAAATACAGGATAGAATTTCAGAACAGACCATTGTAGTTTATCTGGTACATTATTTTCTTTCTTATACATGCAATGCTGTAAATCCCCATCCCAGACACTCTCACACCTTCCTGTTCTGAAATCCAGAAAGTGCTAACATGGCTGGATTCTGTCAATAGGAACAGGAGTAATTCCTCCAGAATGTTCCACTATTCAATTAGATTCTGGCTGATTTTATCTGAGCTTCTTGTAATTATGAATTTACTGACGCTTATGTAACATGTAAATGAAATATTACAAAGCAGCATGAAATTAGATAAAAATTGACACCAATCAGTATTCCAATTTTCAACATTGAATCGAATCAATACCTGAAAAATAAAAACCTTCTGGATATCCTATATTCTCTCTTTTTGTTTCAGATTTCCAACATCCATAGTGTTTTCGTATTTTTGAAGAAGTTGTTCATTGAAATTAGTCAAAACACAAACGGACCCATTAAGTACTGGATTGTGCTAGGGTGGCTGTTGGATGCGGAACTTAATTCATTTCCCTCAGCTCAACATACTTCAGTGTATGTGATATGTTCATCCAACAGTCTTCCAAGGCTCATTTTCTGTTATGCAAAAAGTCTTGCGTTTGGTGAAAACTGAATATTGCGTCGTTTGCTCTTTTGTCAATCTGTGTAGATTTAAAGCCCACAATAAATCTCTTTGGTATAACCCAAACTAACTGAGTTGTGAGCATTTTGTGTTCCTATTCACTGAAACACTATAGTAAGAGTCCTGTACACAATATATCAGTCAATGTCACTGTAAGCTCATATACTTTCCCCATCAATTGATTTATAATTTCCAGTTCACAGGAAATGTAATATTTTGCAAGGGCCAGATCAGCAATGATCCTATCGCATTGAGCATCAGGCTTGAGAGGCTGAACATGAGGGTGGAAGAGGGTTGGGGCGAGGTGGGGGGGGGGGGCGGGGGGGGCGCGGGGAGGTGGCGGGGACCAGGATAGGTTGTTGGTGATCTGGACACCTAAAAACTTGAAGTTCTCGACCATTTCTACATGATCCCCATTGGTGCAGACAGGAGCATGTTCTGCACAACGCTTCCTGAATTCAATGACTATCTCCTTTATTTTGTCGACATCGAGGGAGAGATTATTGCTGTTGCATCAGTTCACCAGATTCTGCATCTCATTCCTGTATTCCATGTCATCGTATGGTTTCCTTCAAAAATATTGTCCTGCCCTAAAATATAGTTAATGAATTCAATCAATTGTCATCCTAAATTTAGGGGAAAGTCCTTGGATTCAGTTTTCGGGGCATGACTGAAATCTTAAACACTTCAGGTATAATTTCTGACAAGCAATTTGTCTTTCTCTTTCCCAATTATTTTGATTGTTAATTTTTCAGTACAAATTTCGATTGAATCATTTAATTCTAATGGTGGTTATAAAATAAAACTTAAATATCTTGCAGACTTTAAAAATTACAGGCCAGAGAGAGGGAAGGAGGGAAAGGATGTCTGTAGACCAGAGAGTTGAAGGGAAGGAGTGAGTCTGTATATGCCAGTGAATGGAAGGGAGCAAGTGAGACTATACAGGGCAGGGCAGGGAGTGGGAAGGAAGGGTTTCATACAATTTAGAGAGTAGGAGAGAGAGATGGAGTCTGTACAGGCCAGAGAATTTGAGGGAGGGAGTGAGTCAAAGAACAAAGAACAATACCGCACAGGAAACAGGCCCTTCAGCCCTCCAAGCCTGCACTGCTCATGCTTCCAACTAGACTATTCGTTTGTATCCCTCCATTCCCAGTCTGTTCATGTGGCTATCCAAGTAAGTCTTAAACAATCCCAGCATGTCTGCCTCTACTACCTTGCTTGGCAGTGCATTCCAGGCCCCCACCACCCTCTGTGTAAAATATGTCCCTCTGACATCTGTGTTAAACCTTGCCTCCCTCACCTTGAACCTGTGACCCCTTGTGTTCGTCACCTCTGACCTGGGAAAAAGTTTCCCACTGTTCACCCTATCTATGCCCTTCATAATTTTATATACTTCTATTTGGTCGCCCCTCATCCTCCATCTTTCCAGAGAGAACAACACCAGTTTACCTAATCTCTCCTCATAGCTAAGACCCTCCATACCAGGCAACATCCTGGTAAACCTTTTCTGTGCTCTCTCCAAAGCCTCCACTTCCTTCTGGTAGTGTGGAGACCAGAACTGGATGCAGTATTCCAAATGTGGCCTAACCAATGTTCTATATAGCTGCAACATCATACGCCAACTTTTATATTCTATGCCCTGTCCTATAAAAGCAAGCATGCCATATGCCTTCTTCACCACCTTCTCCACCTGGGTTGCCACCTTCAAGGATCTGTGAGCCTGCACACCCAGGTCCCTCTGTGTGTCTATACTCCTGATGGTTCTGCCATTTATTGTATAGCTCCCCTACATTAGTTCTACCAAAATGCATCACTTCGCATGTATCTGGATTAAATTCCATCTGCCACTTCTCTGCCCAATTTTCCAGCCTATATCTGGAAAATATAGATATTTTCTAGATCTACATTCTAGAAATATAGGTTATCTAAATAATCTATGTTATATGGACATATAATATTACATACTATTATAATATAATATTATATTATAGTATTATAATATATTATGATATTATATATCCTTATATATATTATAAGGATACTATATTATTATAATATCATACATATATACATGGTGTATAGAGATGGGGTTTGTAAACGCCCATCTAAATTTGTAAAATCCCCATCTAGATTAATCCACTAGATAACCAACTTCAAAAGCAAAAAAAACACTGATGGAGGATACTTTCAGGGCAGTGAAATATAGAGAAGAGACATTTTTAACAAGAAAATAAAAAATGAAGGAGTGGCAATGCAGTATATAAAGAGAGGAGAGAGAGAGAGAGATAGAGAAATAGTGAGAGAGAAAGGGTATGGGAGAGAGTGCAGAGAGGGAGAAGGAGAAGGATAATAGACACAAAAAGTAGAAAATGAGGAAATGAAAGTTAGAGAGATAGACATACATCTAGAAAAAGTGAGAGAAAGAGGTGGGGAACAGACATATTCAGAAAGGTGCAAACAACAAGAGATGAGAGGCTGCACCCAAATTTTAAGGGATATTTGCTTACTGGACTCTCTCAGTAGAAGAATTAGTTTCCTTTTATATCTCCTGTCTATTCTTTCAATCATCCTGAACACTTCAATATATGGGCCCTTAACCAGCAATAGTGAAGACGACACAAAGTTGGTCTGTTGATCGATCCCCATTATTTAAATATTTTAGACATTCATCCAATTTCAATAATTTGTCATCTCTAAATTTAGTACTATTTCCTCTTCATTTTTAAATTCTTGATATCTACTCAAATCCACCTTATTCGTATATCTGGAGGTGAAGTCATTATCCAATATTTCTGTTGGAATAATTGTGAGTGTTTTCATGTGGATCAATTCAGTGCCGTTGTCTCAATTCTGATTTACATTTTTTTATTCTGTTGGATGCTTAACTTTTTTTATATTCTTCCCTAATTTAAATGTGAAGATTCTCTTCACCTTCCTTATTTAACTTCTCCCCTCACATCTTTATTTCACTTGTCCTCATTCTCTCCTTTAGTGTCAATGTACTTCATTCTGCTTTCTAAAATCTCCCATTATGACTATCCTGTGAATATTACTCATTTCATAGCTTTGCTGACATATTTTCCATGAGTTCCTTCCACTGTTTGGTGCTCAGTAGAATGGCCTCTTCCATGTTCTGTAACTTGACTGGGATCAATGCTCATCAGGAATATTTTTCTGATTTAATCTCTCCTACTCTCTGGCCTATCACAGAGCTTCCCTTTTAATTGTCCTGTCTCCCTCCCTCCTTCCATTTGTTTAAAATCTTTTCCATTTCCATCTTTCTTCTATTTTGCTGAAAGGTCTCGAGCTGAAATGTTGATTCTGTTTTTCTCCATAGATGCTGCCTGACTTGTTGGGTACATCCACAGTTTTCTATCTCGTTCTCTCTTGTAATGATGCTGACACTTCAGTGAACTGTCAGGGCTACCATCTATCTACCATCTATCTACCAGTTAAATCAAGTAAATGTAAAAGATCCCAGGACACTAAGTTGTAGAAGAGCATGGGAGTTATCCCTTATATCCTGGTAAATATGGTTCCACAATCAACAACAGATAAACAGATTAGCTGGTTAATATCAGATATCTGGAACTGGAAAACCTAAATTGATGGAGAAAGTGCACCAGCCCACAGTGGCATTGATCAGTATATTGTGTACATGACTCTTGCTGTAGGCTCCTGAGTGTTTCAGTGAATAGGAACACACCATGCTGAGGCCAATTGACAAGTAAGGGAACAGAAATACAGTGACATTTCTGAGTGGCCCTAACTATACACGTATAAAGTTTTACCCCTCTGATCCTGCCGAGCTCTCTGAGAACATTATCAGAAGTCATTTATTATTGTAACAATGGAATTGCGTTTGGATTTGGAATCATAACAGGATTAAGGATTGAAGGAGGATTTTAGAAAGGAATGAGGAAGCAGCTGAACAGCGTGTTGCGATAAGAAAGAAAATGGAATGTTCGATGGTGGAAGGCTAGGACTGAAATGGACTATACTAGCGTTATGTTTGCATACTTAGCTTATATAAAATGTACATAAAATTGCAGAGTACGAACAGTGTGAAACTAAAAGGTTTTGAAACATTAAGCCATATTGATGCTTCATTTTTTCGATATGATGATACTGTTTTGTCGGTGTGGTGATACTGTGCCTTTAAGAAGTGTATTTTAGTCATGTATCAGTGCAGGATGTTTCTAGCAGATCCTTCCATTTTATTGGACCTGTTCTGTGTACAACCGGCATCCTGTACCTTAGCTGCTGCAGCATAATTGCATAATGCTGTTTTTGGGGTTGCTGGGATTTTGCAGAGTAGGACTTGATTGAGATGGTTGACTATATGACTGGGTACAACTAGGCTTACACAGAGTATCCAAGCTTAGATGCTGCTTGTGAGTTTTTCTTCTTCCCTTTCAGAAGTTGGAGACTGGAATCTGCCAGGAGATAAGTTTATTTTTCTTTCTAGTAGATTGTGTTGTATGAGAATGAATCTTTGTCTGAGAGTTACTGTTTTTGGAAGCTGTAGAGAGAGCTATCCCTTTTTGTCTCCTAAGTTTGGAGATCAGGAGGTGCCAGACACTAGGTTTACTTCTCTGAAGTTTTGCTGTTCTGAGGGTGTATCTTTCGCTGAAAACTGCTATCTGTATCTCTGTCCAGAAGTGTTAAAACACTGCAAACCTAGCATCACATAAGCATTTTTGGTTTCTGTGCTAACTGGTTCTACAGAAGGGATTTGCGTCTATGAGTGATACTGCTGAATTGGAACAATAGAGAGAACTGTTAAGCCATTAAGAACTATATTTTGTCATGCTTAAGTCTTTTAATAGGTAAAAGATATGCTAATTCTTTTTGTTATATCCTAGCTGTGTTCTTAGAACATATAACATAGAACATTACAGCGCAGTACAGGCCCTTCGGCCTTCAATGTTACGCCAACCAGTGGAACCAATCTAATGACCCTCTAACCTAAACTATTCCAATGTTATCCATATGCCTATCCACTGACCATTTGAACGCCCTTAAAGTTGGCGAGTCTACAACTGCTGCAGGCAGGGCATTCCAAGACCTTACTACCCTCTGAGTAAAGAACCTACCTCTGACATCCGTCCTATAATTACCACCCCTTAATTTAAAGCTATGTCCCCTTGTGTTAGCCATCACCATCCGAGGTAAAAGGCTCTCATTGTCCACCCTATCCAATACTTTGATCATCTTGTATGCCTCAATCAGGTCACCTCGTAACCTTCTTCTCTCCAATGAAAATAACCTCAAGTCCCTCAGCCTTTCCTCATAAGACCTTCCCACCATACCAGGCAACATCCTGGTAAACCTCCTCTGCACCCTTTCCAATGCCTCCACATCTTTCTTATAATGTGGCGACCAGAACTGTACACAATACTCCAAGTGCGGCCACACCAGAGTTTTGTACAGTTGTAACATGACCTCACGGCTCCAAAATTCAATCTCTCTACCAATAAAAGCTAACACACCATACGCCTTCTTAACAACCTTATCAACCTGGGTGCCAACTTTTAGGGAGCTATGCACATGTACCCTGAGATCCCTCTGCTGGTCAACACTACTAAGAGTCCTTCCATTAGCCCTATATTCTGTACTCCTGTTATTCTTACCAAAGTGAATCACCTCACACTTTTCCATATTAAACTCCATCTGCCACCTCTCGGCCCAGCTCTGCAGCTTATCTATGTCCCTCTGCAAACTGTAACGTCCATCCTCACTGTCTACAACTCCTCCGACTTTGGTGTTGCCAGCAAATTTACTAATCCATCCTTCTACACCCTCATCTAGGTCATTTATGAAAATGACAAACAGCAGTGGCCCCAAAACAGATCCTTGAGGTACACCACTTGTAACTGCACTCCAGGTTGAATATTTCCCATCAACTACCACCCTCTGTCTTCTATCAGCGAGCCAATTCCTGATCCAAACTGCTAAATCACCCTCAATCCCATGCATCTGCATTTTCTGCAATAGCCTACCTTATCAAATGCTTTGCTAAAATCCATATACACCACGTCAACTGCCTTAACCCTTATCCACCTCTTTGGTCACCTTTTCAAAAAAATCGATAAGGTTTGTGAGGCATGACCTACCCTTCACAAAACCATGTTGACTATCCCTAATCAATTTATTTCCCTCTAGATGATTATAAATCCTATCCCTTATAATTCTTTCCAAAACTTTGTCCACAACAGAAGTAAGGCTCACTGGTCTATAATTCCCAGGATGGTCTCTATTCCCCTTCTTGAACAAGGGGACAACATTTGCTATCCTCCAGTCTTCTGGCACTATACGTGGAGCCAATGATGACATGAAGATCAAAGCCAAAGGCTCTGCAATCTCCTCCCTAGCCTCCCAGAGAATCCTAGGGTAAATCCCATCCGGCCCAGGGGATTTATCTATTTTCACACTCTCAAGAATTGCTAACACCTCCTCCTTATGTAACTCAATCCCATCTAGTCTACTACCTGGTATCGCAGTATTCTCCTCGACTACACTGACTTTTTCCTGTGTGAATACTGTCGAAAAATACTCATTCAGTGCCTCTCCTATCTCTTCAGGCTCCACGCACAACTTCCCACTGCTGTCTCTGACTGGCCCTAATCTTGCCCTAACCAATCTTTTATTCTTAACATACCTGTAGAAAGCTTTAGGATTTTCCTTGATCCTATCCGCCAAAGTCATCTCATGTCCTCTTCTAGCTCTTCTTAACTCTCTCTTTAACTCCTTCCTGGCTATTTCATAACTCTCCAGTGCCCTAACTGAGCCTTCACGTCTCATCTTTACATAAGCCTCCTTCTTCCTCTTCACCAGAGATTCAACTTCCTGAGTACACCACGGTTCCATCACTCGACCACTTCCTCCCTGCTAACAGGTACATATTTATCAAGGACTCGCAGTAGCTGCTCCTTGAATAAGCTCCACATTTCAGATGTTCCCAGCCCCTGCAATTTCCTACTCCACCCTATGTATCCTAAATCTCACCTAATAGCCTCATAATTACCTTTCCCCCAGCTATAACTTCTGCCCTTTGGTATATGCCTATCCCTTTCCATCACTAAGGTAAACATGACCGAACTGTGGTCACTATCACCAAAGTGCTCTTGGATAAGTCTATTTTGATCAAAGCTTCCTGGTGGGTCACTTGCATTATACCTGAGGTGAAATGCCTTATGCTCACTCTAATGCCAAAATCAAAGTAAAACTTTGGATTTAGGCTAACTTCATAAAATACCTTGGAGTTTCTGATTTGGTCCATAACACATCGGAGATAGAGATCACCTCTGGGGGCTGAATTTGTGAAAGCAATCGCAGTTTTTCTCCACAAGTAACAGACTCATTCTCTGTGGGAGAGTTCCACCTCCCCAGAAAAACATTAGGTTACTTGTTTGGTGCCTAGTGGGATGATTCATTATACATTGATGAGACACAGGGAAAGCGATCTGACAGGCCATATGTCAGGTGCTCCAGAAATCAGACTGTAGGGGATGAATGCAGGTAAACTGAGCTACCCCGACTGCCACCGGATTGAAGCAATCAGGGGGACATCACTGGTGAGTTACTCTAGCCCTTGGAAAAGCTGGAAATCATTTAACTAACTGGTAGGAAATAATCAAGATGGGCATGGCCATAGGGGCAGGGGTAATGGGCCACCATGATTATCAGAGAAAATCTGCTAAACTGCCAGTTCACTATCTTCCTGTGGCAGCCTGCAGAAAGGAAGAAGGTTGAAAGTTAGAAGCTGAGATTGACAACAGGATAGTTTAGGATACCATTGGACAACTGGCCATCAGGAGGATTGGGAGAGATGTTCTCCATAGAATATTGGCCTTTTTATGTGCTCACTCAATGGCAAAAGGGGGAAAATAGGAGGGGGCTAGTAGCTACATAAATAATCATACTCACTGAAAGGGTTAATAATCACACAGTTTTAAAAATCACATAAGCTACAAGTTGCTAAACTCAGTCACACAGCAAAAGCTGTGAGAAAACCATAGGTCTCAATTAAAGCATACCCAGATAAAAGTCAAAGACCAAAAAGCTCCATTACAAGGAAGGCCTCAGTTACACAGCATATGCATAAGACAGCCAGTGAATTATATGCTGCTGTAGTTTGTCAGTGTTTCTAACAAGAGACAATGGGACAGGGGATTTGATATACTACTGGTTAGAAAAATAGGCACCATAATCGTATCTGGAGGTTAATAGATAAGTAGAAATAAATACATATTTGTGATATTATAATTCGGTCGATGTGCACAAGCTGTAATTGGACAATTACACCCTGATGTAATGCATGATGTAAACCTAATCAACAGTTGAATGGATAAAGATGACCTCTATGTAAATGTACATTTCTGATTGATATATGCTGATTTCTTGAAATTAGATCTTGGAAGTATGTTGTCTGCGTGATGCTGTATCCAGCACTCTGGAGAAATTATTAAAATATGAAGTGTGTGACAAAGCATTTACACATTTATTGACACTTGTAAGTCACCAATGCATTCACACAGGGGAGAAACCATTCACATGTGCTGTATGTAGCATATCATTCTCAACATCATTACGTCTCCACGTACACCAGCGCAGTCACAGAGGAAAGAAACCATTCATATGTCAGGTGCGTGCCAAATCATTCTCAGTTAACAAAGCTCTGCTTACAGCAGCAAATTCACATGGGGAGAACCCATTCACATGTGAGACATGTGACAAAACTTTTGAAATATGTACAAGGCTTCTAAAACACCAGATGATTCACATGCAAGAAACCCTTCCGATTTGTGAGCAAGTCTTCACTCAGTGATCATGAATGAATGATTGATATATTGACACAGCAGAGAGACTATCCACGTGCAAGGCAAATCATTTTCAAACTGATCATCCCTCCCTACCCACCAGTGCATTTGAGGATGCACACAGTGGAGGAACCCTTCACATGTGAAATGTGCAGTAATTATTCTCAAAGAATTTTAACCTCCTGGTCAATCAGAGAATCCATAGGAAGAACCATTCAGATGTGAGGTGTGTGGCAAGGCTCCACACAATCAGTGTACTTCCTTATCTAACAGCGCACAGGGAAGGAACTGTATCAGTGTGACTTCTGCAAAAAAGTCGTTACACAGTTGTTGGACCTCTTAGAACATCAGTGACTCCACATAGGAGACAGACTCTTCCAGTGTGAAGATTATCAGGATTCTTTCACCTTATCTCGTCTCTCACCAAACACTGACAATTCCTCATGGATTCGCACTAAATTGATCTTTCTCTACACCCTAGGTATGACTGTAACACTACATTCTGCACTCTCTTGTTTCCTTTTCTATGAACGGAATGTTTTTGTCTGCATGGCTTGCAAGGTAAGTCCATTCAAATGTCTGACAACAGCAGGGAAGAAGCTATTCTTGAGTGGGTTGGTACGTGACCTCAGACTTTTGTATCTTTTTCCTGACAGAAGAAGGTGGAAGAGAGAATGTGCAGGGTGTGTGGAATCCTTAATTATGCTGGCAGTGGGAAGTATTGGCACAGTGAGTGGATGGGAGGCTGATTTGTGTGATGGATTGGGCTACATTCACGATTTTTTTGCAGTTTCTTGTGGTCTTGGGCAGAGCAGGAGCCATACCAAGCTGTGTTACAACTAGAAAGAATGTTTGCTGTGGTGCATCTGTAAAAGTTGGTGAGAGTTGTCGCTGACATGCCAAATTTCCTTAGTCTTCTGAGAAAGTAGAGGCATTGGTGTGCTTTCTTAACTATAGTGTCGGCATGGGGGGGGGGATGAGGACAGATTGTTGGTGATCTGGACATCTAAAAACTTGAAGCTCTCGACTCTTTCTACTTTGTCCCTGTTGATGCAGACAGGGGCATATTCTCCTTTATGCTTCCTGAAGTTGATGACAATTTCCTTCATTTTGTTGACGTTGGGGGAGAGATTATTGTTGCTGCACCAGTTCACCAGATTCTCTATTTCATTCCTGCACTCTGTCTCATCATGTTTGAAATCCGATCAACTACAGTGGTATCGTCACCAAACTTGAAAATTGAATTGGAAGAGAATTTAGCCACACAGTCATAGGTGTATAAAGAGTACAGTAAGGGGCTGAGAACATAGCCTTGTGGAGCACCAGTGTTGAGGATGATCGTGAAGGAGGTGTTGTTACCTAGCCTTACTAATTGTGGTCTGTGAGTTAGGAAGTTCAGGATTCAGTTGCAGAGAGAGATGCCAAGGCTCAGACCATGGAGTTTGGAGATGAGTTTTGTGGGTTGAACGCTGAGCTTTAGTCAATAAATAGGAGTCTGACATCGGTGTCCTTGTTATCTAGGTGTTCCAGAGTTGAGTGCAGGGCCAGGGAGATGGCGTCTGGTGTGGACGTGTTGTGGTGGTAGACAAACTGTAGTGAATCCACAATTCGGTTGCGTTCACCTTAGTGATGGAAAGGGATAGGCATGAACCTCAGGTCAGTAGTTTTAGCTGGGGGAAGGGTAATTATGAGGCTATTAGGAGAGAATTAGGAAGCATAGGTTGGACTAGGAGACTACCGGGTCTGGGAACTTCCGAAATGTGGAGTTTTTTCAAGGAGCAGTTACTGCGAGTCCTTGATATGTATGTCCCTGTCAGGCAAGGAGGAATTGGTCGATCTAGGGAACCGTGGTGCACTAAAAAAGTTGATTCGCTGGTTAAAAAGAAAATGGAGGCTGATGTCCGGATGAGACTTGAGGGCTCAGGTAGTGCACTAGAAAGCTTTAGATTGGCTAGGAGGGAGTTAAAGAGTGAGTTAAGAAGGGCTAAAAGAGGACATGAGAAGACTTTGGCTGATAGGATTAAGGAGAATCCTAAGGCGTTCTATAGATATGTTAAGAACAGAAGGTTGGTTAGGGCAAGATTAGGGCCAGTTAGAGACAGCAGTGGGAAGTTATGTGTGGAACCGGAAGAGATTGGAGAGGCATTGAACCAATATTTCTCTTCAGTGTTCACGCAGGGGGACATAAATGTAGCTGTGGAGAACACTGGGTTACAGGGTTATAAACTGGACAGTATTGCAGTTGATAAGGAGGATGTGCTAGATATTCTTGAGGGTTTGAAAATAGATAAGTCCCCTGGGCTGGACGGGATTTACCCTAGGATTCTCTGGGAGGCAAGAGAGGCGATTGCAGAGCCTCTGGCTCTGATCTTCAGGTCGTCGTTGGTCACAGGTATAGTGCCAGAAGATTGGAGGATAGCGAATGTTGTCCCATTGTTTAAGAAGGGGAACAGAGATTTCCCCGGGAATTATAGACCAGTGAGTCTTACTTCTGTTGTGGGCAAGGTTTTAGAAAAAATTATTAGGGATAGGATTTATAGTTATTTGGAGAGTAATGAATTGATTGGAGATAGTCAGCATGGTTTTGTGGAGGGTAGGTCGTGCCTCGCTAACCTTATTGAGTTTTTTGAGAAAGTGACCAAAGAGGTGGATGGGGGTAAGGCAGTTGACGTGGTATATATGGACTTTAATAAGGCGTTTGATAAGGTTCACCATGGAAGGCTTCTGCAGAAAATGCAGATGTATGGGATTGAGGGTGATTTAGGTAATTGGATCAGGAATTGGCTAGCAGATAGGAGACAGAGGGTGGTGGTTGATGGTAAGTATTCGTCATGGAGTTCAGTTACGAGTGGTGTGCCTCAGTGATCTGTTTTGGGGCCACTGCTGTTTGTAATTTTTATAAATGATCTGGATGAGGGTATAGTTGGGTGGATTAGTAAATTTGCTGATGACACCAAAGTCGGAGGTGTGGTAGATAGTGAGGAAGGGTGTCATAGTTTACAGGGAGACTTGGAGAAGTTGCAGAGCTGGGCTGAGAGGTGGCGGATGGAGTTTAATGCGGAAAAGTGTGAGGTAATTCACTTTGGCAGGAATAACAGATGTGTAGAGTATAGGGCTAACGGTAGGACTCTGAATAGTGTGGATGAACAGAGGGATCTAGGTGTATGTGTACATAGATCCCTGAAAGTTGGGAATCAAGTAGATAGGGTTGTTAGGAAGGCATACGGTGTCTTGGCGTTTATTGGTAGGGGGATTGAATTTAGGAGCCGCACGGTCATGTTGCAACTGTACAAAACTCTGGTGCGGCTGCATTTGGAGTATTGTGTGCAGTCCTGGTCCCCACATTATAGGAAGGATGTGGAGGCTTTGGAGAGGGTGCAGAGGAGGTTTACCAGGATGTTGCCTGGTATGGAGGGAAGGTCCTATGAGGAGAGACTGAGGGATTTGAGGTTGTTTTCGTTAGAAAGAAGGCGGCTAAGAGGGGACCTTATTGAAACATATAAGATGATTAGAGGTTTAGATAGGGTGGACAGTGATAGCCTTTTTCCTCGGATGGAGAAAGCTAGCACGAGGGGGCATGGCTTTAAATTAAGGGGTGGTAGTTATAGGACGGATGTCAGGGGTAGGTTCTTTATCCAGAGGGTGGTGAGGGATTGGAATGCCCTGCCTGCTGTAGTTGTAAATGCGCCTAGTTTGGGGGCGTTTAAGAGATCCGTGGATAGGTTTATGGATGGAAAGGGATTGGTTTAGGTTAGAGGGTCATTGCTTTTTAATTGGTCAGCGCAACATCGTGGGCCGAAGGGCCTTTTCTGCGCTGTAATGTTCTATGTTCTATAATCCAATTAGTCCAGGAGGCTGGAACTGATTCGTGCCATACCAGCCTTTTGAAGCATTTCATAATGATGAATGTCAGAGACACTGGCCGATAGTCATTAAGGCATTCTGCTTGGATTTTCTTAGGCCATCTTCTTTAAGCAGATAGGGATGATGGTCATCTTCTTTAAGCAGATAGGGACCTCAGATTGTTGTAAAGAGAGGTTGAACACATCTGTGAATATCCCCACCAGCTGATCCGTGCAGGATCTGAGTGCTCGTCCGGACACTCCACCTGGGCCAGTCGCTTTCTGTGGGTTGACCTTCGGGAAGGCTGTTCTGACATCTGCAATGATGACCCCAGATACAGGTTCATCTAGGGTTTCCAGGGTGGAGGGCATCCTCTCGCTGACCTCTTGCTCAATATGGGTGTAGAATGCATTGAGCTCATCAGGAAAGGATGCATTGGAGCCGGCAATTTTACATGCCTTTGTCTTGTAGCCTCTTTTGTCTTGCAGACCTTGCCATAGTCAGCAGGGCTAGCCTGGGATTCTAGCTTGGTACCGTCTTTTGGCAATTTTGATGGATCTCCTTGTATCGTATCTGGCTTTCATGTATAGGTCAGTGTTGCCTGACTTGAACGCCTCAGATCTAGACTTCAGCAAGCAGTGGATATCCCTGGTCATCCATGTTTCTGGTTGGGGAACACACGGATTTGTTTCTTTAGCATACTGTCTTCTACACACTTACTAATCAAGTCAGTTACTATAGTGGCATACTTGTTCAGGCTGGTTGCAAGATTTTTACTGACCAGTCCACTAATTCCAAGCAGCCCCGTAGGAGATCATCCGATTCCTCAGACCAACATTGCACGACTTTCTTTAATGGATTCTCCCGCTTTAGTTTTTTGTTAGTTATTTTGTTTGATTCAGTTTGCTGCAAACTGAATATTGTGCTTGTTGCTTATTGTCCTATTAATCTTCTCTATAGATTTGTAACTCAGAATAAATTCATTTATTCGGCTTCAGCCAAACTACCTGTTTGTCAGTGTGATGTATTCCTATTCACTGAAACACTCACCAGCCTACAGTAAAAGTCTGGTAGATGATATATTAGTCGAATGTTACTGTGGACTGATATGATTTCTCTATCAATATATTTAGAATTTCCAGTTCACAGGAAACAGAACGTTTCCCTCAGAAAGAAAGACATGCATTTATGTACAAACTTTCACAAACTCAGTCTATCAACAAGCATTTTACAACTAAAGAAGTAATGTTTGAAGTGCAGTCACTGTTGTAAGAAACATGGCAGCTAATTTGTGCACAGTAAATCTCATGAACAACAATGCGATATTGACCAGATAATCTGTTTTGTTGATGTTGATTGTGAAATCTTTGCCCACCAGAAATAATGCCTCTATTCTTCTACAGTGTGATTTCAGGATGGTGTGTTAACTCCTTGTGTCAGAGTCAAGGATGTCTCTGAGCGTGCTCAGGGCATAGTGAAGGGGAAAGGTGAACAGCTAGATGTCATGGTACATGTGGCTAAAGAGCTGGTACAGGGGGGAGGATTTCAGATTTTTGGATCATTGGGATCTCTTCCAAGGCAGGTGGGACCTGCCTGCCTTCCCACCTGCCTTGGAAGAGATTCTAATGATCCAAAAAGCATGGCTTGCTCACCTTAACTGGAGGGGCGCCAACAACCTGGCAGGAAGGCTTGCCAGTGCAAATTGGGTGGATTTAAACTAACAGGGATGGGAACAAAATCAGCAGGTCAGCATCTGAGCAGAAGGTAGAGGTCATTAGGATAAACAGGCAGAGCCAGTCTCATGACCATGGTGAAATAAGAACATAAGAACATAAGAAATAGGAGCAGGAGTAGGCCATCTAGCCCTTCGAGCCTGCCCCGCCATTCAATAAGATCATGGCTGATCTGTCGTGGCTCAATTCCACATTCCCGCCCTCTCCCCATAACCCTTAATCCCCTCTCTTATCCATCAACCCGCGTCTTAAAAATATTTAGCGAGGTAGCCTCCACCACTTCAACGGGCAGAGAATTCCAGAGATTCACCACCCTTTGAGTGAAGAAGTTCTTCCTCAACTCCGTTCTAAACCGCCCCCCTTTTATCTTGAGGCTGTGCCCCCTAGTCCTACTGTCCTTTCTGAGTGGGAAGAGTCTCTCCACCTCTATCCTATCCATCCCATTCATCATCTTATATGTCTCAATGAGATCTCCCCTCATTCTTCTAAACTCTAACGAGTACAAGCCTAGTTTATTCAGCCTCTCCTCCCCGGCATCAGCCTAGTAAACCTCCTCTGCACTCCCTCCAAGGCCAAAATATCCTTGCGTAAGTACAGCACCCAAAACTGCACACAGTACTCCAGCTGCAGCCCCACCAATGCCCTATACAGCTGCAGCAAGACCTCCCTACTTTTATATTCAATCCCCCTCGCTATGAAGGCCAGCATCCCATTCGCCTTCCTGACCACCTGCTGCACCTGCAGGCTGGGTTTATGCGACTCATGCACAAGGACCCCAAGGTCCCTCTGCACCGTCGCCTGCTGCAGTTTTTCGCCACGTAAGTAATAATCCTTCCTACCATTATTCCTACCAAAGTGGACCACCTCGCACTTGCCAACATTAAATTCAAAACATTAAATAAGGAAACATAACAGATCAAAATGTGAGTTGAAAGTTGGAGTAAATGACAGAGATGAGACTCAGTGTTATCAGGGATTAATAAATAAGGATGGAGAGTGTGGAAAGTGTAGTACACAAGAAAATACGAGAAGAAAAAGACAAATTAGTAGGACTTATTTAAAAACCTTGCACCCAAATGTGTGCACGATTTATTATAAAGTTGTTGAGCTGACGGTACAGAGACTAACTGGTATGACCTGGTGGGTATTAGTGAAATGTAATTATAAGAGGATCAGGACTGGGAGTTAAATGTCCAAGGTACTCAGTATTCCAAGTTGATGAGAAAGACCAAGGAGGTGGAATTGCTCTCTTGGTTAACGTTGACATCAAAACTATATTAAGAACTGGTATTGGGACATCGGGCCGAAATGTTGAATCAGTTTGGATGGAAATTAAAAGAAAGGAAGAAACCATTTGATAGGAGTAATTTACAGACCCCCAAGCAATAATTCCAAAGTAGGGCGTAGTGTAAGCCAGGAAATAAGGAAGGCTTGTGAGAAGGGCACAACAGTAATTATGGATGATTTTAATATACATATGGAATGGAATTTGGCAAGGGTAGTCTCAAGGAAAGGTTTGTGGACTGCATAAGGGATTGTTTATTTGGTAGCAAAAGACACTAGCTTTTGGAGTGCTGGCTTGCCCCTTCGTCAGGTGAGTGATTCACCTGACAAAAAGGCAGCCAGCGCTCCGAAAGCTAGTAGTTTTTGTTACCAAATAAACCTGTTGGACTTTAACCTGGTGTTGTAAGACTTACTGTGTTTACCCCAGTCCAACGCCGGCATCTCCACATCATTGGGAATTGTTTCTCAGAGCAACATGTCATGGAGCCAATCACAGAACTGGCTACTTTAGATTTGGTATTATTAAATGAGGAAGGATTGATAATTGGTCTTGTAGTTAAAGGATCTTCTTGGAAGGAGTGATCACAACATGCCAGAGTTTCAAATTCAGATTGAAAGACTGAAGATAGAGTTGCATACCAGAATTTTAGTATTGGGCAAAGGTAATTATACAGGCTTGGGGAAGGAGCTGAGCCTAGTGGACTGGGCAAAAATATTAACAGGCAGGACAGTTGGAGACAGTGACAATTATTGAGGGAGATACTCAATACCTCTCCATTCAAATATATTCCTGACAGGAAGAGTAATTCTAAAAAGGTGAAAAATCATTCATGGCTTAACAAGGAAGTGAAGGGTAACAGAAATGAAAACTATGGCATACCATTCTGCAAAAGTTCGTGGCACTCTGGAGAATTGGGAGAACTTTAAATGTCAGCAAAGGGTTACTAAAATCAAAATCAAAAGAGCTAAGATGAATTATGGAAGGAAACTGGTAGAAAACATAAACACTAATACTAGAAGCTTCCATAAAGTTCATTTATTAGTCAAAAGTTGGCTTATATTAACACTGCATGAAGTTACAGTGAAAATCCCCCAGTCATCACACTCTGATGCCTGTTCAGTGCACTGAAGGAGAATTCAGCAGTGTCAGCATGATTTTATGAAGGGCAAGTTGACAAACTTGCTGGAGCTCTTTGAGGATGGAACCAGCAAGGTAGATAATCGTGATCCTGTTGATGTGGTATATCTAGTCTCCCAGAAGGCATTTAGCACGTCTAATGCACTGAACCAACACATCTTTTGGAGTGTGGGAAGAAACCGGAGCACCCAGTGGAAACCCACGCAGGCATGGGGAGAACATGCAGACTCCACACAGACAGTGACCCAAACTGGGATTGAGCCCGAGTCCCTATAGCTGTGAGGCAGCAGTGCTAATCACTGTAAGTCAATGTAAGTACATAAAAAGGAAGATAATAGCGAAATTAAATGTTGGCCCTTTAGAGGATGATAATGATGAGGTAATAATGGCAGATGCATTAAACCAATATGTCTGTTTTCACAGTGGAAGATATCACTTTCTTCCCAAAAACTGCAGTTACCAGAGGGAAATGTGGTGAAATTACGATAAGTAAAGAGAAGGTTTTAAGTAAATTAATGGGATTAAAGGCAGATAAGCCCTTGGGACCCTGATGGTCTGCACCCTAGACGATTAGAGGTGGCAGCAGAAATAGCGAATACATTTGTTATGATATTCTAAAATTCCCTTGATTTTGGAGAGGTACCAGTGGATTGGAAACATGCTCATGCGCCATCCTTATTCAAAAAGGAGGCAAAAATTGGGAAACTATAACCAGTTAGTTTTACCTCTGGGGGTGGGGAGGTTGCTGGAATCTATTATTAAGGAGGTGGTAACTGAATAGTTGGAAAAATAAAGCTCAGTTCAGCAGTGTCAGCAGAGTTTTATGAAGGGCAAGTCATGCTTGGCAAAATTGCTGAAGCTCTTTGAGGATGTAACCAGCAAGGTGGATAAAGGTGATCCTGTGGTTGTGGCATAACTAGACTTCCAGAAGGCATTTAACAAAGTGCTGTATAAAAGACTGATCCAGAAAGTTAGATCTCAGAGCATTGGGGGTGCAGCATTGGCTTGGATAGAGAATGGGCCAACTACAGAAAGCAGAGGGTCACGATAAATGGATCCTTCCTTGGATGGCAAACTGTAACTAGTGTTGTGCTGCAGGGTTCAGTTCCTGGACCTCAACTGTTTACAAATCTATATAACTGATCTGCAAGTAAGTCAGCAAAATTTGTGAATAATACTAAAATAGGTGGGAAAACAGGTTCTGATGGGTTAAAGACTTTACACTTGATATTGATAGGCTTGGACAATGAGCCAGAATCTGGCAGATGGAGTTTAATTTTAATGTGGGTAAGTATGAGATTATCCATTTTGGCCAGAAGAAAATAAAGGGCAATTATTTAATTGGGAGGCAGATTCAAAGTGTGCTAGTGCAGAAGGATCTGGGTGTCTTTTGAATTACAGAAAGTGGGTATGCAGGTGCAACATATAAGTGGTACCACATCCTTACTTGAGGAAGGATGTGATACCACTGGAGGCAGTTCGAAGGAGGTTCACCAGATCGATTCCAGAGATGAAAGGGCTGTTATATGAGGAGCAGTTGAATAACCTGAGCTCGTACTCATTGGAGTTCAGATGAATGAGAGGGGGATCTGATTGAGGTATATAAAAGGCTAAAGGGGATTGATAAGGTGGATGTTGAACAGGTGTTCCCCCTTGTGGGACAGTCTAGAGGAAGAGATAGGTATGTTTCTGATGAAAAGTGAGATAAAAGGCTATGGGGAGCAGGCAGGAAAGTGGAGTTGAGACCAGGATAAGATCAGTCATGATCATGTTAAATGGCAGAGTGCGCTCGAAGTTTAATTCCCCCCCCACCCCGATCTGCTCAAATTCACTTCTGTTTCACTGATTAGTTTCCCAAGCTTCAAGAAGCTTATGTTACTCCAGAAATATTTGGAGCAATTTGAATTTTAAACAAGGTTCCATGTGGTATGTAAAATATTGCTGTCTGAAATCTTTATTTACACGAGGACATTGGAGGTCACATTAATGTGGGATCCAGTGTACAAAAGAATTTAAACACCTCCCTGGTCCTAAAAAAAAATCCATGCACTATCATTTACAAATTACTCCACATACGTAATTCATAAAGAAAATGGTCACACATGAACAATAGTTGTTCTTATATAGTTCCAATTTCCTCTCCTTATACACGCATTGCGGACATAATCTATAAAGTGTTCAGGTTGGCTGTTCATCCAGTGTCTGCTGGTCCCTGAGGTAACATTGTCTCTTTGGGAAATGTTGTTGCCGTGGAGAATGTTGCTATGGTAAATGCTGCTGCTGATCCATTGCATTTGTTGGGGACAGGTTGACCTCAGTGACTGATGGTCGTTCAGTTCCTTGCTCCGTTGATGAAATCAGATCTGCCTCATCAGCTGTCTGCTGTAAAGGAACAGCTTCTCTGATTGCATGTAGAAGTCTGTGGCTGTGACAATACATTTGGCCATTCACTTTCACTGTGGATGATTGAGGTGACAACTTTTTTACACAGGTCCCAAATTGCCAAGTGAGCTAACTTCAATTGTGTGTTTTGAATGTTTGCACTCTGACTAACTCGCCAACCCTCAGCTCTGGAAATGACGTGGCAGCTTTGTCAAAGCGAAACTTTTGGTCATTTTAATTTGGTCTTGTCACTCACCCTTGTTACTACTTCTGGCTTCAGTAGTTTGTTCGCTATTTTTGCAAGAGTAGACTGGTGTACAGTGACATCAGTCACTTGACTAGACAGCTTTCCATGCCCTCAGTAGATGTGTTTCTCCACTCTAACACTGCTTTGTACCCATCTGTACTGGATCTACTCCATTTTTGGATGATCCCTTTGGCACTTTTTCTACTGACAAAGCCTTTCCATTTGACTGGACGAAGTTTAAAGATAATGTGTTGTGCTGAACTTTCCAATTATTTACGAAGTGCCAGAATTCTTCACTTGTGAATTGAGACCAATGTCACACATTATGATGTCAAAAATGCCATGACAACTGAAGTGTGCTTTCAAGCATTCTATACAATCTTGGTTGAACTCCCAATAGTCTGGATAGTAGTCACTGTGACGAGATAATCAGTTCCAGTGTTTCTGTCTTCACGGAGGAGGACATGAATAATTTGCCGGGTGTTAGCGATGGAAAGGTGGTAGGACTGGAGGGTCTTAATGACATTACTGTTACTAGAAAGGCGGTGCTCGACAGACTGGAGGGGCTGATTGTGGACAAGTCCCCAGGACCGGATGGAATGCATCCGTGGGTTCTGAAAGAAATGGCGGAGGTGATAGTGGATGCCTTGGTGGTTATTTTCCAAACGTTGCTGGATTCCGGGGAAGTGCCGGATGATTGGAAAACGGCTAATGTTACGCCGTTGTTTAAGAAGGGTGCCAGGCAAAAGGCGGGGAATTATAGGCCGGTTAGTTTAACGTCTGTGGCAGGTAAAATGTTAGAATCTGTCATTAAGGAGGAAATTGCGAGGCATCTTGAAGGGAATTGCTTGATACAGCAGATGCAGCACGGTTTCATTAAAGGGAAGTCGTGTCTGACAAATTTACTGGAGTTCTATGAGGAGGTGTCTAGGGCGGTGGATAGAGGAGAGCCGGTGGATGTGGTCTTTCTAGATTTTCAGAAGGCGTTTGACAAAGTACCTCACAAGAGGTTATTGCAGAAGGTCGAGGGACGTGGAGTTGGGGGTAGGGTGTTAGCGTGGATAGAGGATTGGTTGTCAAATAGGAGGCAGAGAGTGGGGGTCAACGGGTGCTGTTCGGACTGGCGGATGGTGACTAGTGGAGTGCCCCAGGGGTCGGTGCTGGGGCCTCAGCTTTTTACCATTTATATAGATGATCTGGAGGAGGGAACCGAGTGTAGAGTGTCGAAATTTGCTGATGACACCAAGATTGGGGGAACGGCAAATTGTGCGGAGGGTGTGGAGAGTCTGCAGAAGGATCTAGATAGGCTGGGCGAATGGGCCAGGAAATGGCAAATGGAATTTAATGTTGGCAAGTGTGAGGTGGTCCACTTTGGTAGGAAGAATGGTAGGAAGGACTATTACTTACGGGGCGAAAAACTGCAGCAGGCGACGGTGCAGAGGGACCTTGGGGTCCTTGTGCATGAGTCGCAAAAACCCAGCTTGCAGGTGCAACAGGTGGTCAGGAAGGCGAATGGGATGCTGGCCTTCATAGCGAGGGGGATTGAATATAAAAGTAGGGAGGTCTTGCTGCAGCTGTATAGGGCATTGGTGAGGCCACAACTGGAGTACTGTGTGCATTTTTGGGTGCCGCACCTGCGCAAAGATATTTTGGCCTTGGAGGGAGTGCAGAGGAGGTTTACTAGGCTGATACCGGAGTTGAAGGGGTTGAGCTATGAGGAGAGGCTGAATAAACTGGGCTTGTACTCGTTAGAGTTTAGAAGAATGAGAGGAGATCTCATTGAGACGTATAAGATGATGAATGGGATGGATAGGATAGAGGTGGAAAGACTCTTCCCGCTCAAAAAAGACAGTAGGACTAGGGGGCACAGCCTCAAGATAAAAGGGGGGCGGTTTAGAATGGAGTTGAGGAGGAACTTCTTCACTCAAAGGGTGGTGAATCTCTGGAATTCTCTGCCCGTTGAAGTGGTGGAGGCTGCCTCGCTAAATATTTTTAAGACGCGGGTTGATGGGTTTTTGATAGGAGAGGGGATTAAGGGTTATGGGGAGAGGGCGGGAAAGTGGAACTGAGCAGCGACAGATCAGCCATGATCTTATTGAATGGCGGGGCAGGCTCGAAGGGCTGGATGGCCTACTCCTGCTCCTATTTCTTATGTTCTTAAGACATCCTTGCTGCATGAGGTTGCTCCAAGTCCTGTTTCATTGGCATCTCACTGTAGGGTGCAGCTAGAGTACTGTGTGCAGTTTTGGGTGCCGTACTTACGCAAGGATATTTTGGCCTTGGAGGGAGTGCAGAGGAGGTTTACTAGACTGATACCGGAGTTGAGGGGGTTGAGCTATGAGGAGAGGCTGAATAAACTAGGCTTGTACTCGTTAGAGTTTAGAAGAATGAGGGGAGATCTCATTGAGACATATAAGATGATGAATGGGATGGATAGGATAGAGGTGGAGAGACTCTTCCCGCTCAGAAAGGACAGTAGGACTAGGGGGCACAGCCTCAAGATAAAGCTGGGGGGGGGGGGGGGGGTGCGGTTTAGAACGGAGGAACTTCTTCACTCAAAGGGTGGTGAATCTCTGGAATTCTCTGCCCGTTGAGGTGGTGGAGGCTGCCTCGCTAAATATTTTTAAGACGCGGGTTGATGGGTTTTTGATAAGCGAGGGGATTAAGGGTTATGGGGAGAGGGCGGGAATGTGGAACTGAGCCACGACAGATCAGCCATGATCTTATTGAATGGCGGGGCAGGCTCGAAGGGCTAGATGGCCTACTCCTGCTCCTATTTCTTATGTTCTTATCACTGACATCACAGTACCTCAGCACTGGTGTTTGTTGTCACTAGTTGTTTGATGTGACTGAAAGCTGATTTTGTTTTGTGCCCCAATTGCACTAAACATTGTTTGCGGATTTGTATTCTGACGACAGATCAGCAGGATCTTGGTTTGGTAGTTCCTGTGTTTTTTTAATTTATTTTCATTGGAATTGGACATTGCTGGCTAGGCCAGCACTTACTGCCATTCCCTCCAGAAGGTGGTGGTGAACTGCCTTCTTGAACCACTATAGTCCATGTGGTGTGGGTAAAACTACAGTGCTACTAGGGAGGACCTTCCAGGATTCTGACCCAGCAGAGTGAAGAAATGACGATATATTTCAGAATGGTGAGTGACTTGGAGGTGTAATGGGAAAAAAGCCATAAAGATGGATACCTGGCATAAAAATAGCTGCCCAGCACTTGAAGACACTGACTTTCAACATAGACAACTACTTGAAACTTAAACCACAGGATAGACAGTTACTTGAATTAAACATACAGGGAACAAATACTGCAGGGAGCCAGGCACCTTAAAAGATAAAGATAGTCCTGGGACAGTAGGATCTGATAGGGAGATTAGCCACAAGCAGGAATGCATAAATGCAGGAAAACCAATTACTGTATGAATAGACTTAAACTAAGTCATTGATAAAGAGGAAATGTTTCCATTCATGGAACAATGTGATATTGAAATGATCATGTCTGTACCTGTCCATAACGATGTATTAAATGATGTTCACCCATTTGATTATAACGATGTGTTAATAGTGTCCAGTCCACCTATTGTGTAAAGGGTATAATGATGGACCGCTCCTATTGTATCATTGAGAGAAGGTAGCTGCCCAGTACTGCGGCGTGCTAGTGCCTTTTTTCCACAAAGCTTCATTAAAATAAAACTGTTGCACCTCCAGTCTGACTCTGAAGTGGTAATTTTCCCACAACAGAGGGGATCTTCAGGTGAAGATGTTTCCAGAGGTCTGTTGTTTTTGGCCTCGTACATGCTGTTGAAGGAACATTGGTGAATTCCTGCAGTGCATCTTGTAGATGGTACACATGGCTGCCAATGTTCATTGGTGATGGATGGATTGAATGTTTGTAGAATGGGTAGCAATCAAGCAGATTGCTTTGTCCTGGATGGTCTGAGCTTCTTGAATGATGTTGGAGCTGCCATCCAGGTATATGAAGTACTCCATTACATTCTTGACCTATGCCTTGTAGATGATGAGAGGTTTTGGGGAGGCAGGAGTTGAGGCATGCATTGCAGGATTCCTACCTTTTGACCTGCTCTGGTAGCCACAGTATTTATATAGTTAGTCCAGTTCTGTTTCTGGTCAATGGTAACCCCATCATGTTGATGGTGGGGGATTCATCATTGGTAATGTTAAACATCATTTTTCTGCATGGAGGTCGGTCACCAGTGGAGGGTCCTGTTCTAGGACCCTTGCTGTTTGTCATTTTCATAAATGATCTGGATGAGGAAGTGGAGGGATGGGTTAGTAAGTTCGCCGACAATACGAAGGTTGGTGGTGTTGTGGATAGTCTGGAGGGATGTCAGAAGTTGCAACGTGACATAGATAGGATGCAAGACTGGGCGGAGAAGTGGCAGATGGACTTCAATGTGGATAAATGTGTAGTGGTCCATTTTGGCAGAACCAATGGGATGCAGGAGTACAATATCAAGGATAGGAGTCTTAGCTGTGTTGAAGAGCAGAAGGATCTTGGGGTCCGGGTCCATAGGACTCTTAAATCGGCCTCGCAGGTGGAGGATGGGGTCAAGAAGGCCTATGGTGTACTGGCCTTCATTAATTGAGAGATTGAGTTTAGGAGCAGGGAGGTAATGCTGCAACTTTATAGGACCCTTGTCAGACCCCACTTGGAGTACTGTGCACAGTTCTGGTTGCCTCACTACAGGAAGGATGTGGAAGCTATTGAGAGGGTGCAGAGGAGATTTACAAGGATGTTGCCTGGATTGGGAGGTATGCCTTATGAAGATAGGTTGAGGGAGCTAGGTCTCCTCCCTGGAGAGACGAAGGTTGAGAGGCGACCTGATAGAAGTGTATAAAATGTTCAGAGGAATAGATAGGGTGGATTCTTGGAGGCTATTTCCCAGGGCTGAAATGGTCGCTACGAGAGGACACAGGTTTAAGGTGCTGGGAAGCAAGTACAGGGGAGATGTTAGGGGTAAGTTTTTCACTCAGAGGGTAGTGAGTGAGTGGAATCGGCTGCCGTCGGTGGTGGTAGAGGCGAACTCGCTGGGGTCTTTTAAAAGACTTCTGGATGAGTATATGGGATTTAATGGAATTGGGAGTTACAGATAGTTCTATGTCTTGGTAGGTATAGATGTGATCCGCGCAACTTGTGGGCCGAAGGGCCTGTTTGTGCTGTAGTGTTCTATGTTCTATCATGGAGTGATGGTTAAGTCTTGTTGGAGATGGTCATTGCCTGGTACGAATGTTCCTTATGTCATAACAGCCCAAGCCTGGATATTGTCCAGGACTTGCAGCATTGGATGTGGACTGCTTTATTATGAAAGTCTTGAATGTTATTAAACATTGTGCATTCATCAGCAAACATCCCCACTTCTGATCTTATGATAGAAGGAAGATCATTGATGAAGAAGCTGAAGATGGTTGGGCCTAGGACCACTACCCTGAGAAACACCTGCAGTGATGTTCTGGAGCTGAGATGATTAGCCTCCAGTCAGGTGTGACTCCAACCACTGGACAGTTTTCCACCTGATTCCCATTGTCTCCAGTTTTGCTAGGTGTCCTTGAAGCCATACTTGGTCAAGGGCAGTCACTCTCACCGCACCTCTGCTATTCAGTTTACTGATGGTTCAGGAGTTCCAACAACTGTGTGAAAGTTTTATTATAGCATTCACACCGATAGAGCTTCTCCCTGTGTGAAGATGTTGAATCAGGAGATACACTGATTGTGCGAAGTTCTTCTCACACATCTCACACTAAAATGGTTTCTCACCAGTGTGGATCCACTGGTGCTTCAGGAGGTTGGAGAAGTTGTGGCAGTCTTGTCACAAATATTCCATCTGGAGAGTTTCTCTCTCCTGTGTGAATCTACTGGTGGCTTAGGAGTGTTAAAGATGTCACAAACACTTCATTACAAATGTCACAAACACTTCATTACAAATGTCACAGTTGAAGGATTATTCCACAGTGTGAATTGTCTGATGATGCTGGAATTTTGAGCACGTGAAGAATGATTTAGAACACACCTCACATATGAATGGTTTCTTCCCTGTGAATGCATTGGTGTCTGCGGAAATCCGATAATGACGAGAATGATTTCTCACACACATTACATGTGAATGGCTTCGGCCCTCTGTGCATGCGTTTGTGTGCGCAAAGATTCCCTGACAGTGAGAATGATTTCTCACACAGCTCACAACTAAATGGTACCTCCTGTGTGGTTTGTCTGATGGACTAGTAGGCTCGAAGACCTTGAGAACGCTTTGTCACACACCTCACATCTGAATGGTTTCTCCCCTGTGTGAATACGTTGGTGTACACGGAGATCTGTTGATGCTGAGAATGATTTCTTACACACCTCACACATGAATGGTTTCTCCCCTGTGTGGCTCCTCTGATGGACCAGTAGGCTCGAGGACCTTGAGAAGGATTTGTTACACACCTCACACCTGAATGGTTTCTCCCCTGTATGAATGCGCTGGTGCACACGGAGGTCCGATGATGCTGAGAATGAATTCTTACAGACCTCACAGGTGAATGGTTTCTCCCCGGTGTGAATACGTAAGTGCCTACGGCGATCTGCTGACGATGAGAATGATTTGTTGCACACCTCACATCTGAAGGGTTTAACATTCTTCATCCTCGGAGACTTTCAAACTGACAACCTCAGTGTGGGATGTGTAGCCTGGGATGTGTTAGACAGCAGATCAGAAGAGGAAAACTCACAGCATCCAAGGCAGTGACAATGTGCAGTGGTGGGATCAGCTCATGTATAAGGGAGAGCAAGAGATGTCCGGAAAGGGGGAATTGACCCAGCAATCAGAAAGTGTTTCTCATCTTGGGAGAGTGACTTGGTGACTTAAGAAGAGTGCTTGAGCTCATTGTATGAATAGATGCCCCATGGTTTGATATCTTACAGCCCCATCCTCCCAGGGGTCGCCTGCTGTGACAGTTTGGATTTCCTCAGCTCCAATTTCTGAGACTCATTTAGCCCTTCCGATTAATATCCTGCAGTGTTCTCATCTGTTCACCTCTTAAGGGATTTCAAAATATTACTTGAATTAACAGCCTCTCAAGCGATATCCCTGACCATTAATAACCTCAGCCATATGGGGGCTGGTTAGCTCAGTTGGTTGGTTGGATGGTTTGTGATGCAGAACGATGCCAACAGCATGGGTTCCAGGGCGGTACTGAAGGGTGAAAGAGATTACTGAGATAGGGAAGGGAGAGGCCGTGGACAAATCTGAAAACAGCTCAAAAATCTTACTGAACTAACTCTGGGCTTTCCTGGGAGAGTTCCCTCGAGTTTTATTCCTGACAGATGGTGGAACTGTACCTGAACCAAAGAATTTTCATGAGTGAATGAAAGCACAATGCTTAATCAGCAGTAGACAATCCTTTAGAATGTCCATTCCAGCTGACATCAGAGACTTTACCACCTTTTAAAGCTTCAGGAACCCAGACACAAAGACACCACTGACACCTGCAGTTCCAACTAGTTACCACTTTAAATCAAATCAAACATTCAGGCTGCCAGTTTACAGGAGAAAATGCACTTGATACACAGCCTCAGGACTTAACCTCTTAGAAATTGAATCTAATACAACAGAAGTGTATCTTATGGTCAGCCTTGGCTTTGTTTGCATTTGATGACTTGGGGAATTTCACAGTAACTTCATTGCAGTGTTAATGTAAGCTTTACTTGTGACTAATAACTAAACCTTTTCTCACCACTGAGTCAGCATGTTGTTAGTTCAAGTCTCAATCCAGAACCTTAAGCACTGAGGCTGACACCCCAGTGCAATACTGAGGGATTGCCCCACTGTACTCTCTTTCAGATGGGTTAAACCAGGGCCTTGCAGGTGAATGCAAAAGATCCCATGATACTACATTATGGAAGAGCAGGGGAGTTATCTCTGATGTCCTGGTCAGTATGCATCCTGTAATCAACATCACAAAAACAGATTATCTGGTTATTATCACACTGATGGGAACTTGTGCATTACTTGATTGCCATGTTTCCTACATTACAACAGTGACTACACTTTAAAATGCAATTCATTGGCTCGAAAGAGCGTTTGATCCTCACCAAGGATCAATCTCTGCTTTTTAATTCAACCATTCATGCTTCATCACATTCCAACTATGAAAGTTCGGTGCCAACCGCCGCTGCAACTGGCAGCACTACAGCGCCCATCAGGCATTGTGGGCTGGTTTTCCCCTGATTCCATACTGCTGCTTCTCATTGCGCAGGCTCCAGGGCCACATGCAGTAATGCAGTCATCCCAACTCAATACTTTGGCTGTACTCTTTCTCTGCAGATGCTGTCAGACATGCTGAGATTTCCAGCATTTTCTGTTTTTGTTTCAGAATCCAGCATCTGCAGTATTTTGCTTTTATACTGTATGGATAACACAGTTCTGACTGGATGAGGGTCTCTCTAGAGAACGGATGGGCAGAACTGGGTGGAGCAGGAAGTCAATGAAGACACGCCACCTCTTATGTGTCAGACCTAGAACATAGAACATAGGAAAACTACAGCACAAACAGGCCCTTTGGCCCACAGGTTGCGCTGAGCATATCCATACCTATTAGGCTTACCTATAACCCTCAATTCTATTAAGTCCCATGTACTCATCCAGAAGTCTCTTGAAAGATCCTATCGAATTTGCCTCCACCACCACCGACAGCAGCCGATTCCACTCACCCACCACCCTGAGAGTGAAAAACGTACCCCTGATATCTCCTCTGTACCTACTCTCCAGCACCTTAAACCTGTGTCCTCTTGTAGCAACCATTCCAGCTAAGATTTTTTGCTAAGATTTTTCAGCGTTTTCTGTTTTTGTTGTAATTGACATTCATTATGGGCTGGTCTACCATTTCCTCTCTCCCTGGTTGGCTACCATAGCTGTCAATCAGTGCACTGAGCTGTTTGATTGGAGCTGTGTGTTGGATATTGAGTGTGTTCATTGGAAGCATTTCCCTCCTGATTTACAGGCTGAGTTTTGTTGATGGGTCATTCCTGAATATGAGATGATGAGGTGTAATTATCTGGGAGGAGCAGAGACACATTTATTGAACTATTTTTTAATGTCTTCTTTAAAGATTTTACCTGAAGGCCTTGGGTTCTCCCAAAAGCTTGGACTTGGATTTGATAGTTTTGCCCAGTGCTGAATTTGGGATGTGCAGTCTGACTGAGTGCAGTGTATCTAATTTCCAGAATAAACCAGAACCCTCCAATCAGCACTGAAGCAACACTTTCCTTAGCTTCTAGTGTGGAAGTTAGGTTATAACAATTGTGAAAATTAAAGTTTCATAATTGTAAACATAAAACTCTGTCAAGTAATGGAAAATGATTATTAGCTTTCAGTCAGACCTTAGTAAGGCCAACACTGACATATGCAGGATAAGCGAGGATATCTAAAACCTTGTTTCATAAACACAGCATTCCAGGTTAGGACAGCAGGATAAAAACAAAGAACAAGTTACCACAGCAATTACCAAATAGCAAGATATGGGGATGTAATACGCTAATGAAGTATTGGTTTTCTATTGGATAACCAGTGGGCAAAAGGACTATGCTATGATTGATGGATATGTATGTCAATGGAAGATGTGAAAAATCTCTTGTTTCTGATTTGCTGTAATTAGCTATAACTGCTGAGCTGTTTCCCTCAGAACTGCTCCGGTCATTAGGTGTTGACCGTTTGAGAGTTCTCCTTGTGCACAAGTAATTAAAGATCTTGCATTGGATGCATGGTGTCCAGTGTTGTTGGTGTTAGGAGTTGACTGAGTGTACCTTTTATATTGCTGATACCCAAAAGAACGCTAACACTAGCATCTCCTGCCCAATATGTTTTCTTCAAATAATTTTTAAAGTTTATTCATTATTGGCACAAGTAAGCTTACATTAACACTGCAGCGAAGTAACTGTGAAAATCCCCTAGTCGCCACACTCCAGCACCTATACACTGAGGAAAAGTTTAGCATAGCCAATGCACCTAAGCAGCATATCCTTCGACTGTGGGAGGAAACCGGAGCACCCCCATATCCCTACATATTATACCCACTAATCCCTCTAACCTACATATCCCTAGACACTAAGGGGCAATTTCTTAGCATGGCCAATCAACTTAACCTGCATATTTTTCATCCAGATCATTGATGGTATGTTCATATTTAATGCATTTGCCTCCAGTTCTGCCTAAAGAAAACACCAAATAGTACGCGTTTTGTGCTGAAAATACGTCCATTTTATGTTTTTGTTTGTTTTCACACCTACTGCAAATTTCAAAATCTTCACTGAATTAACATTTCTCTGGAGTGACTCGAGCTCAAAATGAACTGATTGTGTTTTTCCATTCTGCGTCACGTGCCTTTTCCATTGCCCTCACGGTGTCTGGGAAGGTGGAGTCTGGACGGAGGAATGAAAGTAGCCCTGTTGTCTGCTCCTGGTCACTGTCCAGCGTCTCTGTTGGAAACAGAGGGTATGTAACAATCAAGTGAAAAAAAAGAAAGACTTGTATCTGATTTCCCACACAGGAGAATAGCAGACTAGCCACTCACTGTGGAACACTAACTGAGGAGTCAGCCCCTTCAGCAAAGGAGGAGAAGGAGTTGGAAGGAATCATGTTTCCTTTTCGTGTTTTACAGAAGAATTGCACTGTACTATACCAGGGAATGCGTAGAGGATGAACACCGCAAGTAGATCCTAACCATCACCCAAGGAACAAATAAACAATTATAGGAAGACATCCAGTCCCTTCACAGCATTACTCAACACAGAAAAGATCGGACAGTAAAACTATCATCTGGAATGGAAATCGGTTGGTCAGGGGAGCTTTGACATATCATCAGTTCTGAAACTGGTCAGTAGTGTGGAACCTTCCATCCGAAGCAACCTTTCTGAAGGTTCAGTTGTGGGTGATCAGTTAGGGTGAGACTGGGAAGAAGTGTGACTGGGCTGCAGGTCTTTTGAGAGCTTCATTCAGCCTCATGAACCATTGACTCAATCCTAAGAGTGAGAAACTGCTCAATGTGATGAGGGTCCACAGGCTCATAATGTCTTCAAACAGTTTTCTGCTTGGGTCTACTAAGAGCAGGAGGTCTTTTCTGTCTCTCTCTCTCTCTCTCTCATTCTCTTACTTTGGAGACTGCAGTTTGGGACCTGTAAGAAAATAGGTATCTTTCCAGAAGTATTTTGGAGGCCACATGTTGGCTGCCTGGAGCATATAGATCAGCACAGTTTAAATAGAACAGCATATAAGTCTGTTATTTGCTAACTGATCTTGAAATGAAGATTACATCTATTAGGAATATTGCTTAAACTGAAACTAATAGAGATAGACTAACAGCTAAGAATTGAACCTTATCATGTTTAAGTATTTCAGTTGGTAAAAGTTACATTAATTCTTTTTGTTATAGTTGAACTGTATTGTAGAATAAATTTTTTGAAAGGAGTTTCCTTGTGCTTAAATAACTCCTCTGAGGCCGGTGTCCCTTTACTGAACTTAGAGTTATTTGCATAGTCAGCAACATTCAGACAGGTACTTTTTCATGCAGAGTATAAACCCAGAGTGCCAGTAACTCTGACACTCTAAATTACAGACACAGAAAGGTCTCCCAGATTGAGCAAACCATTACTGCCTTAATCAAGGAGCTCATATTCTAAGAGATCCACATCTTGGGCCTCATTAAAGCCATGTCAAAGGAACCTTAATAGTTCATTTGCCTTTTGAGCCTCTTGGGCATTTAATATGGGGTCTGTTTTCTCAAGCTCTGTGTCCAATGTAAGTGGGATGTAGCATACGTGTGGTCATCTCTTATGTCCAGAGTGCCAAGGATGGGGTTCGCTTCCTTCTTCGGGTGCAAGGAAGTTGATTCCACTAAGTCCTCCATGTCCATTTCAGACTCAGAGGTTCCAATGTCTGGACAATAAGCTGAGCATTGTTAGTTCCTGAATGTCCTGAGAATTTATGGTTCTCAAATGATCCAGGTGTTCTCTTAGTATGGCATCTCTTACATGGACTTCATATGAAACCAGTCTGGTCTTCAAGTCAACCGTGCCTTGTAACCATGCAGGATCATGGCCATGATTCTTTAATTATCACCCGCCTTTAAGTGTCTCTCACAGCTGGTATTGTTGTGGACTCGACTCTGGGCCTCTTTTGCCACTCTCCCTCTCCCATGTGCACCCCATGTATATCCACCCTTTTGGAATGGTCATCTACAATTACAAAGAACACTGGGTCCATGAATGGTTATATTTGTACCCATTCCTGGCCACCAGATAGTTCCTTACGAGCATCTTCATTTAGGTCATTTCTGGATGGCCATGGTGAAGTTCAGACAGAATGGGACGGCAGCCCTTACTTGGAATGACAACTATTGACTCTACCATCTTCTATGTTCAGCTTCTCTCTCTCTGAATCCAATATGGGTGGAATTCAGGCTGTATGGCCTTTTTGTTTCTCCTGTCAGCGTTGGCTGTTTGAATTTACCGAGGACTGGGTCTTTTTGAGTTCATAGTTGAATATTATTTGCTGCCACTGGGAGAGTCTCCGAAAAATTCATCTGCATTACAGTCTCTTCCATTGGGAATACCATTGTGTGATACAACCAGCAAGAATGCTTTCTATGGTGCATCTGTAAAGGTTGGTGCGAGTTGTAGTGGACATACCAACTTTCTTTAGTCTTCTGAGAAAGCAGAGACTTTCTTAACTATTGTGTCGGCATGGAGGTTCAGGTTGTTGGTGATCTGAACACCTAATTGCTCCTTAGTGTCCAATGATGTGTGGGTTAGGGGGATTAGCAGGACAAAATGTGTGGGAAAATGGGGAGAGGGCAGAGGGGTAGTTCTGAGTAAAGATAAATGCTGTTGGAGAATTGGCCTCCTTTGCAATGTGGAGATTCATGGTTTTTAAATTGGACTAGTTTGATGACCCTTTCATGTTCCAGTCTTTGGATTTCTGCTTCAACTTTTTCCTGTAAGGCAAATAGTACTGGCCAGGTCTTGCAAAATCATGGAATCACTTCTGGCCAACATGTGAGGTCACCTTGGCTCCCCTGATAGTTCCAAACCTTTCTGAAAAACTTCAAGATATTTAAGCAGGACATCACTCTGATGACCATTCTCCAGCTGAAAGAAGTTGAGCCAATCTAGGTGGATCTCTCACAATTTCGCCCTGTTAGGCTTGACCTCGAGCCCACCACTATAATCATTGGTAACTGAATCAGCTGTCTTTCATAGGAGACAGTGACAGTGGCTGCATCCATAATTCACAAAGGTTCCCCTGTATAGGTTTTTAGTCTTGCTGCGATCTTGAGTAAAGTTAAGGACTAGAGTCCATAGCAGATTTTATAGAACACTGATTCTCTGACCACCAATACGGCCACACCTGTATCGACCTCCATTAGTACTGGATGTCCATTTAACCATGCATTTATCTTGATTATATCTGATTTAGACAAAGTTATGCAATTTAATTGTTCTAATCAAATGTAAGTGGGCCTTCCAGGGTGTGAACTCTCCTGAATACCAACCTATGTGCTTTCCTAAATCTAGATCTAGTAGGACTCCTTTTGCTGTTTCAACAATGTTCACAAAGGTTTTCTGATCTAGCAAATGATTTGTTACATATGACACATCTGAATGGTCTCTTTCCTGTGTGAATGTGTGGTGTTTGAGGAGGTATGTTGACAGTGAGAATAATTTTTTGCACATCTCACACTTAAATGGTTTTTCCTCCGTATGAATCCTGAGATGTCGCAGGAGACGCGTTGACTTGAGAACGATTTATTGCACTGCTCACACTTGAATGGTTTCTCCCTTGTGAATGAGTTGATGTACGTTGAGATCTGAAGATAATGATTTGTTACACACCGCACATCTGAATGATCTCTCTCCTGTGTGATTGCATCAGTGTACACAGAGATCAGACAAAGTTGAGAATGATTTCTTACACACAACACAAGTGAATGGTCTCTCCCCCGTGTGAATGCATTGGTGTATATGGAGGTCTGATGACTGTGAGAGTGATTTATTACACACCTCACATGTGAATGGTTTCTCCCCAGTGTGAATCCTCTGGTGCTGCAGGATACGTATTGACTGAGGGAATGATTTAATCACATACCACACAAGTGAATGGTTTCCCTTTTGTGTAAATGTGTTGGTGTTCGCAGAGATCGGATGATGAGAGTTTTTCTCACACCTCACATGAATGGTTTCTCTCCTGTGTGAATGTGTTGGAGTGTGCAAAGTACTGATAATAAGGTGAATGATTTGTCACACGTGAATGGTTTTTCCCGTGTGAGTACATTGATGAATGCAGAGAGTCGATGATAATGAAGATGATTTAATCACACACCTTGCAAATGAATGGTTTCTCCCCTGTCTGTACCCTCTGTTGCTGCAGGAGATGCAATGACTGTAAGAATGATTTGTCACACAATTCATACTTGAATGGTTTCTCCCCTGTGTGAATGTTCTGGTGCTGTAGGAGGCTAGGTAACAGAAAATGATTTGTCACACACTAATCACCTGAGTGGTTTCTCTCCAGTGTGAATGTGCTGGTGTCAGCGAAGTCCCAATGATGATGAGAACAATTTGTTACATACCTCACACGTGAATGGTTTCTCTCCTGTGTGAATGCGTCGGTGTACAGGGAGTAGATGATAATGAAAATGATTTGCTGCACACTCCACACCTAAATGGTTTATCCCGTGTGTTCATCAGGTCTGAGCTGGTGTTTCATCAGGTCCGAGAATGGTGCAAAGCCCATGTTACAAACCTCACATTCAAATGGCTTTTCCCCAGTGTGACTATGTTGTTGATTCTTGAATGTTAATGGATGTGCGAAAGCTTGATCACACACCTCACAATTGAATGATTTCTCTCCCATGCTGTTATTGCGTTGGGAGGTGGGTGATGTGAGGATTGCAGGTCTGGCCAGCAATCGGGAGCCATCAGTGCAGGGCTACTGGGTATGTGCTACCTTTGGCATTGACAGATCAGCATGTGCAGTGGCCTGCTCAATGCTATGCTGCTGGCCTCTCCAGCGGGATTAGGCCCTGCCAACTGGTTTTTGGACTGATTTATGCTAGTGCACTCTGCAGTGGGAGATTCATTTTGAAACTCCGCTGAAAAAAACCAGCGTGATTTACTCCTGTTTTTACGTGAATTTGACACTTAGAATTTTTTTGGGAGTATCGCCGCTCCCCCTCCCCCATTATGTTTGTGTGTTCCCCAGTTTCAGCCAAGCTCCCTGGAACCATAGTTTAAAAGGGGATATGCACACCCAGGATGACCTGGCCTAACCTCATTGACTCCTGCCCTGTGACCCTATTGGCTTAAAGCCAGAGAACATCCCAGAAGGACTGAGAGGAGGATAAAAATGGACATTTGAAGATGACTGTCAGTGAAAATTCGACTGGCCTCCTGCAACTTACAACCCGTGATGGAAGAGGTGGAAGAGGACATATGAGATCTACCAATCTGAAAAAGAACCTGAGTTCATGTGTCCATGCAATCTCAATGATTTGAATCCAACAGCCCGGTCAAGTTCACCAGATGACCCCAGCCAAGATTGGGGAAAATTAATTTAATTTATTGTTTAAGAGTTGTTTCTTTAACTTAGTTTTAGTAAAACTATATGTCTATATAGAATATTTCAAGGCAATATTCGGTGCCCCAGGCGGATTTCGATACGAAGTGACCTTAAGTTTCTCCAAAGTCAAACCCACTAGCTTTGTATTCTGAAACATCCAGTCTGAGCCTGAATTAAGAGGCCAGCTGGCCCACGTGATAGGCAAGATGAATGAGGATAGGGGCAATCAACCAGCAACAGGGCCACAGACCAGCTATTTTGAAAAGTGAGACAAACAAATGGCAAAGTTTAAAACTAGGTTAGTAAAGGGTGTGGGTAAACTCTTGAGTCAGCCAAGAGAAGGGGTAAGACCTATCTCCGTGTCAGAGGGGTACGATGTGCGTTTCTGGCATACCTTAGACTTAGAGGGACTGGAACCAGAGTTTAGCAAAAGCTATACCCTAACGCTGGTCAACTCCCACAATCTTGTGCCAAACCCGAGGGAGATAGAGAGTAGAAAAAAGTGGCAGAGTGCCCAGAGTGGGAAGAGTACAAAGGAAGCACCTAAATGAGAAGTGGTCCAAGTGGGTCAAGTACTGCAGTAAACCAATATCAGGTTCAGGACACGTAGAACAAAAGTTTTGGGGGAAAAAAAACACCTTGGCAAGTACGCTTCCAAGCTGAGCAAGTCTACAACGATAGCATGGAGCAGCTACAAGAAAAAGATTGCAAAAATACTAAGTTAAGACAGGAGTTAGATAAGATGAAGCAGGAGGTGCAGAAAATAAATAATGAAATGATAGAGCAGAAGCAGAGGAACCAGGCAAATTTATTACACACAGGCCAGTTCCAGACCCAGTGTGAAAAGGCTTATCAGGAACCGTAGCCTGCAATCAGTGACCACAATTAAGCTCAAAAAGCTGCAACCGAGTTATCAGAAGAATGAGCTCTGCACCAAGCAGGCAAAGGAAATAAATCCCAGGCTGTGGACCATTCTAAGTGCCATCACGAGATTGACAAATAAAAGTCCTAGCTGTCAGCACAGAAAGGAATGATGTGCACATTTGGGACAATGGATTCAATGGGGGAAAATGAATATGGGATAGACTGGGCGGGGAAGAAAAACAGAGGGACAAACTTGCAGGTTTGCCAAGCGCAGCAATGATTGTGAATCTCCACCTCCCTTCCCAGGGGAATTAGAACGCTCTGCACCCCAGCGTCTTACTCTGCCCGAATGACCCATTTGACCACAAGCTGCCAAGATGGCCAAAGCCATAAAAGTCCAATCATATGCATACCCTATTCACAATAGCACAATTGGCTGAGATAACAAAAAAGATTCCCATATTTTAGCCCTCTTCTGACCCCCAGAATGTTCTTTGAGAATACTCCCCAACAAAGAGTTTTACGCAGGCTTGATCATATGGAGGAAATAAAGCTATTGTTAAAGTACCTATGTTATTGGACTCAATCTCTTCACCATGTTAACAGAACACACCCTACCACAACTACAACAAAATGGACGAATCAGGTAGGCAAAACTGTATAGCACTGCAATGCTTCAGGGCCATGACATTAAAGTCAAATGAACGAAATTGCCCACATCCTTAGCGGACAACATGAACTATGGGGAAGAGTCCCATGAGTGCCAAATAATGGCAACAAATGATCCAAGTGGCCACTTGTGCCAAAACAACAGGGGGAGGACCCAAGGAAGACTCACCCAAAGAAGGTAGAATAAAAGTTTTCTAGCTGGATCTCTACAGTGGAGGATGGAAATAGAAAGGTATGTGGGATTTATGTGGAAGACTAAGATAGACCACTAGTGGAGCTAACTTTAAATCCGCCAAGTAAACTGAGCACCCAGGCTGCTGAGTTAGCAGCAGTCACCTATGTAGTTAGTCATCCCAAAGAGTTCCTCTCTACTGTGGACATGCAGACATATAGATACTGAATGAACGTAACAGTCTGATAGACTTTCTGTTACTATGGGAAGCAAGAGGATTTGCCTCAGTAGATGGAAAACCCTTATCATCTGTACTCCTACGAAAATACATCTTCCAGACTGCCCAACACCATGAGTATGACATTGTTGAAGTCAGGGTCTATCATAAAACTTCCCCAGCCAGAAACAAAAGGGCAAATAAATTAACCAAGCAGGGCACCCAAGAAAAACCATGGCAACCCAGGGGGTATACGTACAGCCTGGTCATATTCGACACACTTAGTAAATGGGCCGAAGCATTTCCTGCTCATGCCAACACAGCAGATATTCTAGAGTGACAGGTACTCACTAGATGGAGGCTCTGTGTGGCAAAGAATCAGATCAGAGGATCCATTTCACTGCCCAAGTAATGCAAAATGTCATGAGCCAATTCAGAAAAAAAATCAAAAGTTTTACATCTTGGGTGGTATGCAATCAAGTGGGATAGTGGAAAGGATGAACCTAATTTGTATGATTAGAAAGACTGTCCAGCAAAAGAATTTCACTTGGAACATCATGTCATCCTTTATTAAAGTTTTTAACTTTAGCAGTTTTATTTATTAGTCACAAGTAAGGCTTACATTAATATTGCAACGAAATTACTGTGAAATTCCCCTAGTCACCACAGTAGGGTCAATGCACTTAATCAGCACATCTTTCAGAACGTGGGAGGAAACCGGAGCAACTGGAGGAAACCCATGCAGACATGGGGAGAACATGCAAATTCCACACAGATAGTGATCCAAGCTGGGAATCGAATCTGGGTCCCTGGCGCTGTGAGGTAGCAGCACTAACCACTGTGCCACCAGGTAGCCCACTTTTAACCGCCCAACTTTAATTTATAAGATGAACAGAGTTCACAATGTTAGAGATGAATTTAAAATGTGGTTAACATAAAATTATGACTCAAGAAACAGAACTAGGATCTTGTGACTATACAACAGCAAACAGACATGGTTTAAACAACACAGGATGGGGCAAGGATGAGGGAAGAATGAATGTTATCTCATGAGAACAAACTAAGCAGGACAAAAACCTACGATTTGGCATATTGCCAACTCGCATTATGGGAACAACTGTGGTTTTAATCACTAATACAGGGTATGAAAGTTGCTGAGGCTAGACAGAACTATAGTCAAGGACAGTGAAGAAACTGCCCATTGTGTAGGGACAACACTAAATGTGTGGTGGGCAGGAAGGCACGTACACCACCTCCTGTAGGGATGTATGGGGGCCCGGACTGTGAAACAAATGGTAAGCAAGATGTGCAGCTGAACATATTTTCTAACTACAGGAGGATGAAGGCCACTAAGATAGTCAGAACATCAGAGATTAAGTTAGCAGAAGACTGAATACAGCTGGTCTGAACTGGACTTGTTAACAGTTCTTGATAAGACGGATGAGTTCCCATGAGAACTAATCAAGTAAGGATATTGAAACAACCCTACAATATGCACTCTTGCAATAACAGGAAAATATGGTTAGAGGGGAGTAGAGGGGTTTGGGACATGAGCCAACATACAGCACAGCCTGTGGCTAGGGGCACCTTGAGCCAATAGGGGAATGACAACACATAAATGGGATAGGGACCATCAATTAGGGGAGAACAACGTATTGTGTAATTGATCAATATGCTTGTAAAAAAAAGTATAAAACCCCTGCTTAAACTCAATGTAAGGTGTGCCTATTTTCTTGGACACCCGGTCTTGCAAGAACGTTAAATAAAATATCTTGCTCCTTCGGAACTTGACTCGACTAAATTGTTTGACTGTGAGCTGCGTTTCTCACAACAACTGTTGTCAATCTCTACAAATGGCTTCTTCTTAAAGTTACAGTAATAATATCACAAGTCAAAGTGACATCATTCAGTCAAAATTATACTGTACATTGCTATGTTCTCTTTATCCTTTCATGGGCTGCAGGCATAACTGGCAAAGTCTGTGGCAATTAGTGATCATTTAATTGTCACCTTTACAGAGATTAGCTTTCAGTTCCAGATTTTATGAATTGAATTGACATTTTCACCAGCTGCCGTGGTGGGATTTGAAGCTGTGTCTCCAGAGCATTAGCCAGGGACTCTGTTTCACTAGCCTAGTGACATTGCACTATGCCACCATTTCCCCTCCTCAAGTCTTGGACAAACTGCAGAGTATTCCTTAAACTCATCTCTGTCTAAACGGTCCACATTATATCCTCAGACTGTGACTCCTGATTCTGGACACTGCCATTAGGAACATCTTTCTTGCATCTATGCAGTCTAGTCCTGTTAGAATCTTATAGGTTTCAAGATATCCCCCTCATTCTTCTGAACTCCAGTGATTACGATCCCAACTGACTCAAACTCTCCTCACACATCAGTCCTGCCATCCCAGGAATCAGTCTAGTGAGCCTTCTCTGCACTCCCTCTCAAGCAAGAGCATCCATCTTCAGATAAGGAGACTAAAACTGCACACAATATTCCAACTGTGGCCTCACCAAGGCCCTGTATAATTGCATCAACACAGTAAAAAGTCTGATAATACCAGGTTTAAGTCCAACCGATTTATTTGATAGTACACTCACTAGCTTTCGGGTTAGCCCCTTCATCAAGTGAATGGGCCATTCACCTGATGAAGGGGCTAACCCAAAAGCTAGTGAGTGTACTATCAAATAAATCGGTTGGACTTAAACCTGGTGTTGTCAGACTTTTTACTGTGTTTACCCCAGTCCAACACCGGCACATCCACATCATAATTGCATCAAGACATCCCTGCTCCTGTACGTGAATCCTGTCACAATGAAGACAAACATACCATTTACCTTTTTTACAGCCTGCAGCACCTGCATGCTTACCTTCAGTAATTGGTGTACAAGGACACCCAGGTTTCATCGCACATTCACCTCTCCTAAATTATAGCCATTCATATAGAAATATGCCTTCTTATTTTTGCTACCAAAGTGGATAACCTCACATTTATCCAAATTCTATCATATATGCCATTAATTTGCCACTCACTCAACTTGTCCAAATCATCTTGAAGGATCTCTACATCCTCTGAAAGCACATCCTTCCACCAAGCTTTGTTTCACCTGCAAACTTGTTTTATTATTATCACATTTGTAGGGATACAGTGAAAAGTATTGTTTTTTGCAAGCTACACAGACAAAACATACCATTCACAGAGTGCATAGGGTAGGAGAAAGTGCAGAATATAATGTTACATCATAGCTAGGATGTAGAGAAAGATCAGTATAATATCTTTCAAAAGTCTGATGGCAGCAAGAAAGAAGCTGTTCTTGAGTGGGTTCAGGTACGTGATCTCAGACTTTTGTATTACGTTTGGAGATATTACATTTTATTCCCTCATACTTAGGACAGACATGTGGGCATGAGAGCAAGATGTTGTGTTGAAATGGCAAACAAGCTGAAGGTTGTAATCATGCTTGTAGATGGAGTGAAGGTTTTCTGCAAAGTGGTGTTGTCGGTGAAATATTCTATACAGACAATTTGACCAGTTTATCATTCAAAACACATTTACCCAGGTGCTCTTACTTTATGAGGCAGACGGTGGTTCAAACTTAGCTTTATAGAAACACACACAGGTTAAAGAAACAATACTTAACAATAAACTAACTTGTCCCCAAAACTAGGCTAATTGTCTACAAAATAGATAATTACCTGGTCTGATGAAATCAATTGGGTTGTTGGATTTAATTCACTGAGCTCATATTGACAGATGAACTCAGGTTCCTCCTGACAGAAAGGTGGATCTTGCATCTTCTGCATTGTCCCAGATGCTGTCGTTGGTTGAGTCTTTCGCTGGAGTTTTTCTTTAAAGTATTTGTTTTTATGCCCCGCACCCTTCTTCGAGGCCTTCTGGAATGTTTCTCTGGCTTTCAGCCAATGAAGTGACAGGGCAAAGGCCCCAGCACCTAATGAGGTTAGGCCAGGTCATTGTAGTTGTACATATCTCCTTTTAGGATACGGTTAAGAGCAGAGAGTCTAGCTGAAACTGGGGAATACACTATCATAATATCTTTCTCTATTCTTCTGGCTGAGTACCTCTTGATAGATTTCAGGCCATAATGACTCTTCCATTGTTAGGTTTGAGCCCCTCGATCCAAATGTAAAAGGTATGGTCTCTGCTTTCGGATTAAAATGATTTCCCCATTGTATAAGATCAAATACTTCTGTTTGATATGTGAGGCTGTTCTATTATATGTCCTTGCTGGCTTTCAACCTGTGGTAATCTCATAGAAGAATTTTTAGCTGTATTAATTTGAAGTGTCCAATTTAATTTGGGTCTAATTGCTCAGGTCATTGTCCATTTGACCACAGTTGTCATCCAGTCTGCACTGAGTCTTTCAATGAAGAGGAGGCTGCATTTGGAGCAGCGAATATAGTAGGTCTGTCCTTGCACTGCTTGTAAATATGGTCCTCCCTGACCTCTCCAATTGAAATAATTTGTCTACATGAAGTCACGAAGACAAACTGTTGTCATTTTCAAAGTTCCATTAGATCAGTCCATAATCTACATTTCCCTAAAGTGCACACAGACAGCTCTTGGAATCCAATGGGGCAAAATCCTATGAGTGCTGGAAATCTTATAAGAGATTCAGAAAATGCTGGAAATCCTCAGGTCGGGAAATATCTGTGGAGAAGCAACCTTTGACATGGCCAACCACACTATCTTCCTCTTCTGTGTTCTCCAGTCATTGAGACTGACGCGATTTTTCCTGCAACGGTCAATATCCATCGCTCTGGTTCCTACCAAGGGTCAGTCTCTGCTTTTCAATTCGGTTCAGCCGCTCGAGGCTCGCGCTTCCTCACATTCCAACTCCCGAACGCTGGGTGCCAACCGCCGCTGCGCGCGACAAACGACAACTCCCATCAGGCACCACGGGCTGGCTCTCTCTGTCTCTCTCTCTTCCCCCCCCCTCGGCACGATCAATGCAGCCCGCTCCTCACTGCGCAGGCCCGGGGATACAAGCAGCATGGGTAATGTAGTTCCCACCGGACCGACAATGTAGCTGCGCGCGACGTCATCGGGGCGCACACCTCTAATGTGATTGGATGTGCTGTATAATCGATATATCTATTGGCTGCGGGAACCGTCAATCAGAGCGCTGAGCTGTTTGATTGGAGCTGTGTGTTGGATATTGAGTGTGTTTATTGGAAGCATTTCCCTTCTGATTTACAGGCTGAGTTTTGTTGATGGGTCATTACTGAATATGAGAAGGTGAGGTGTAATTATCTGGGAGGGACAGAGACACATTTATTGAAATGTCTTTTAATGCCTTCTTTAAAGATTTTACCTGAAGGCCTCAGTCTTTCCCAGAAGCCTGGGCTTGGATTTGATAGTTTTGCCCAGTGCTGTGTCTGATAGCTGAATTTAGAATGTGCAGCCTGAGTGAGTGCAGTGTGTCTAATTTGCCAGGATAAACCAGAACCCTTCAATTAGTTACACTGAAGCAATATTTTCCTTAGCTTCTAGAATTTCCTATCCAGTATGTTTTGTAAAACGAGGGGAGAAATTTCAAAATATCCATTGAATTAACAATTCTCCTGAGTGTTTTTACATTAAATACATTCTCAAAGGGTAAAACTGGTCCTCAACAGTACGACCTGAGCTTATGGCGAATTCATAGCCGATTTTCCACTCTGCCTGGCTGCCTTTTCCACTGCCCTCACGGTGCCTGAGAAAATTTCTTCGCCACATTGTCTGCTCCTGGTCACTATCCCGAGTTTCTGCTGGAAACAGATGGTGTCTGACAGGCAAGTGAGGAAAAAGAAAGGACTTGCATCTGCTCACTACATAGGGAAATAGCAGACTGGCACTCACTCTGGCACAATCTCTGAGGAGTCAGCCTCTTCAGCAACGGAGTTGGGGAAAATGATGTTTTCTTTTTCTGTTTTACAGAAGGACTGGACCGTGATATACCAGAGAATACAGAAAGGATAGACACTGCAGATAAATCCTGACCATCACCCACGGTCTAATTGTGAGAAGACATCCAGTTCCTTTGCAGTAATGCTCAACACAGAAAGGTTGGACAAGTGAAACCATCATCTGAAAATCAGTCAGGCCAGTGGAGCTTTGACATAACATTAGGTTTGGCTGTGGGCGATTGGTTACGGTGATGCTGGGAAGAAGTATGAGTGATTTCAAGTGCGGCAAGAGCTTCAATCAATCATCGAGCCTCATGGACCATTGACTCATTCCTGTTGGTGGAGGCTATTCAAATACTAGGTGTGCAGGGAGGGCTCCACAGGCTCATAAGCTCTCAACACACAAGATCCATCTATTGGCCCAACTGTAACACGTGAATACACACATGGAAGGGAAATCATTCTCATGTGAGGTGAATGATCATACAAGGTCATCAACCACTGTGACACATCAACACATTCATTCTGGAGAGAAGCCATTCAAGTGTGAGATGTGTAACAAGGGCTTTGCAGAGTCTCATGCCCTGTTGACACACTGGCGGGTTCACACTGGGGAGAAGCCATTTATGTGTGAGATGTGCAACAAATCATTCTCACAATCATCATCCCTACGTGTACATCAACGCATTCATACAGGGGAGAAACCATTCATGTGCAAGGTGTGTGACAAATCATTCTCGCAGTCATCAAACCTCCTCAAACATCAACGCATTCATGCAGATGAGAAACCATTCAAATGCGAAGTGTGTAAGAAATCATTTTCAAGGTCTTCAAACCTCCATGTACACAAACGCATTCACACAGGGAACAAACCATTTACATGCGACGCATGTGGAAAATCATTCTTTTGGTCATCAGATCTCCGTTTACACCAACGGGTTCACACAGGGGAGAGACCGTTCACATGCAAGATATGTGAGAAATCATTTTCACAGTCATCAACTCTCCGTCTCCATCAACGTATTCACACAGGGGAGAAACCATTTACATGCGAGGAGTGTGATAAATCATTCTCACAATTGACAAACCTCCATGTACACCAACGCATTCACACAGGGGAGAAACCATTCACATGCGAGGTGTGTGACAAATCGTTCTCGTGTTCATCGACCCTCCGACTGCACCAACAGATTCACACAGGGGAGAAGCTGTTCACATGCAAAGTGTGCGCCAAATCTTTCTCGTGCTCTTCAAATCTCTGTGTTCACAAACGCATTCACACTGGGGAGAAGCCATTCAAGTGTGAGGTGTGTGACAAGTCATTCTCAAGGTCATCGTACCTCCTGCTCCATCAGAGAATTCACAGTGGGGAATGACCCTTCAGATGTGAAGTTCTGAAAAGCTTTCACAATGACTTTGACCAGTGGATTTATACAGGGGAGACAGTGTGAGTTTTCAAATCAAGTTTTCCTGGTTGTCAGACCTCCAGGAACATCAGTGAACCCGATAAGCCTTTCCAGCATGATGCGTGCTAGGATTGTTCACCTGCTCTCCCTCTCTTGACATTTCCACACAGACTTAGAGCCGGCTCATCTGCTGCTCTTACTCAAGAGTTGTTTACCTTCCAGTGCTCATACAGGGAAGCTGTCCTTCCAAAGCACCGTCTGTCTCAGCAGCGTCAATCTCCAACCTCTCCCCACTATCAGTCCAATTGTTTTATGAAGGCTAATTTAACCTTAGACCAGATCAACAGATATCAAGAAAGAAGACATCAATATGTAGAGAAGCTGCTGCTTATGCACTGATGTCATGTGTGCCTGGGAGTATTTCCTCATCCACATGAAGTTGATGATTCAGGAGAATTTGTCAGGATTTTCCCTGCTCCAGCCAAGAAGGAAATACCTCAATAGTTTCCACAGCATGATTTATCTCCCTTCTTACAAAGTCACATTCCTGAAATCAGAGAGAATTCTTTTTCCTTACAAATCTATCGGATGAGTTCATGGAGTCTTGATATGAGCAGAAATCCACCAGCTTGGAAGCTGTCAGCCGGAATACCATTGGGACCTCAGGCTTTGTAGTTTTTCATTGTTGGATTGTTGCAGCTCTTCCATCATTGGTGATTTACCCAGGGATTCTACCACAGGCATTGAGGAATAGACTGGAGTGTATCAACTGTCACCGTGGATTCATGGTCAAGAAGTTATTCAAAATGTTCTTTCCAGCATTAACAGATGACATTGTCTTCCTTAAGAAGGGAAACAACATCTTATGAACAAATTGGATTTTGTCCATTTGACCTTCGAAAGATAGCTCTGGTGACTTCAAAAAGACTTTGCACATTGTGATGATCAGCATACGTTGATGTTCTCAGAATGTCTCAATTTCAATACATACCCTTTATCTACCACCGCGTACACGTACATGACCAACAGAACTGGGAGCCAGACTAAAGCACAGAGATTTTAGCATTCTGAGACTTTCTCTTGATGTGAGTTAGTAAAGTAAGCCAGCTCTTAGGAGTGGATATGGGGTAGAATCAGACCCTGCTTTAGGTGGAGATGTGAATTATAGACAGATCCTATTCAGGTGACGGTTATTTGACTGATACCATGGGAGACATTTATACTCACCTGTCTGGGACGACTATTATCCTGAGAATGGTGAGAGATTAGGGGTGAGTCTTTGCAGACCTGAGTTTCCTCAGCCCATCATGTCTCGATGTGATAACGGTGTGATACGTTCACCTTACACTCTTCCAAGATTTACTTCATGTTCTAGTAAATGTCTTGAGTCATTTCCAATGCCTTGTAATTTTGGTTACGTCAAAGTTTGGTATGAGTTGAATAATTGTTATTTGTCTCCTGTTTTATCAATCTTCTGTATCGATTTATAACTCAACACTAAATTCACCTTTTAAAAACTTAACCCAGATTTCCTGATTTGTCAGCATGGTGTGTTCCTATTACTGAAACACTCAGGAGTCTATAGTAAGGGTATTATACACAATATATTTATTGCTTAATGTCACTGAGCTGGTATCAATGAGCTCCATCAATGGGTTTCGAATTTCTAGTTCACAGGAAGCAGAATGTTTCACTGAGAAACAAAGTCTTGCATTTCACAACTTTCACAAACACAAGTGAATAGCACTTTACAGCCAATTGTGAGCTTTTTTAAGTGTAGTCACTGTTGTAATGTAGGAAACATGGTAGCCAATTTGTGCACTGCAAGCTCCCACAAACAGCAATTTATTAATGTTTATTTATTGGTGTCACAAGTAGGCTTACATTAAGACCGCAATGAAGTTACTGTGAAAATCCCTTGGTTGCTACACTCCAGCAACTATTTGGGTACAGTAAGGGAGAATTTAGCATGGCTAATGCATCTCACCAGCATGCCTTTTTGGACTGTGTAGGAAACCAGAGCACCCGGAGGAAACCCACACAGACGGGGAGAATGCGCAAACTCCATGCAGACAGCCATTCCAGCCGAGAATTGAACCTAGGTCCCTGGCGCCATGAGGCAGAAATGCTAATCACTATGCCACTATACAACCCAATGTGAAAATGACAAGATAGAGTTTTGTGATGATGGTTGTGAAATCCATATTGACCAGGACAGTGGTAATGATTCCCCTGCACTTCTACAGTGTCATGAGACCTTTTACAATTACTTGAGAGGGCAGATGGAGTCTTGATTTAATTCATCCGAAAGATGGTTTGTCTGACAATGCATACCTCAGTACTGCACTGGAGTGTCAGCCTCAGTGCGCCGGAGTGAGACTTGAACTCAAACTTCTAATGAGAATGCTAACTAAGCCACAGCTGACAACTTACAATATTTCTGTTGTATTAGATGTGGGTTCAGAGGGGTTAAGTCCCAAGATTGTATCCAGACTGCTTTTCCTTGGTAAATTGGCCACTGTTCCTCTTGTGGCCTAGTAATATGGGTCATTGAACTGATAATCCACAAATTTAGGGCAATGCTCTAGGGTTCCAGGCTCGAATCCTAGCACAGCATATGGTAAACTGTCCTGTGGCACCATGGGTAAGCAGAAAAAAAATCCCCTTTAAACTGGCAGCCTAAAAGTTTGATTTGATTTAAAGTGGTAATGAGTTCGAGCTGCAGGTGTCAGTTTTGTCTTTGTGTCTGGGTTCTTGAAAGGTGGTAAAGTCCCTGGTATCAGCTGGATTGGTATCATCTGAAGGGACCGTCTTCAATCAGTACAGCTGATTAACCATTCTGCTTTTATTCACTCATGAAAAGTTCTATTATTTCGGTAAAGGTCTACCAGTCTTTTAGGAATAAAACTCGAGGAATAATTCACCCTTCCCAGGAAAGCTCTGTTAGTTTTAAAGGTTTTTGAGCTTGTTTTCAAATTCTTCCATGGCCTCTTCCCTCCCTATTTCTGTAATCTCTTCTACCCCTCAGCCAGGATTTTCTGTGCTGAAGTCCTGGAGTCAGACTTGAACCCACAACCCTCTGACTTAAGGTTGTTGGTTCAAGTCCAAATCAGATGGATTATTATGTGGGATCAGATGGAAGTCCTTTCTTTTTCGTCACATCCTCTGTTTCCACACTGGAAACGCTGCATAGTGACAAGGAGCAGACAAAATGGCTACTTTCTTTCCTTCACCCAGAGCATCATCTTCTGTTCTTCTGGGAAATTAGACATCCTGCACTCACTCACACACCCCAAATTTAGCTATTGGACACAGCACTCAGCAAAATAAAAACAAAATAAAAGCAAAATACTGCAGATGTTTGACTCTCACGAAAGCTCACAAAGACTGCACATCCTAAATGCAACTATCAGACAAAGCACTGGGCAAAATTAACAAACCCAAGCCCAGGCTTCTGGAAACTCCAAGGGCTTCAGGTAAAACCTTTAAAGGAGGCATTGTATTGCAATAAATGTGCCTTTGCACCTCACAGATAATTGCATCCCACCTTCTCATATTCAGTAATGATCCATCAACAAAATACAGCATATAAATCAGCAGGGGGAAATGCTTTCAAAAAACACAATATTGGTTTCAAGTCTGTGTGGAAATGTTGGTTTTTGGTGCAACGGGGAAGTAGGTGAAACAAACCTGACACACATCGCTGGAAGGGCTTCTCTCCTGTGAAGATTCACTAATATTCCAGAAGATTGAACAACCACATAACAAAGAACAAAATCAGCCTGGGAAACAGGCCCTTCGGCCCAACGAGCCCACGCTGCCATCTCAACACCACCTCTCTACCCATGACCCCTATCTAATGTTTTATGACTGTCCAGATTGAGGAAAAACTGATTTGGGGACAATTTATTCCTGCCAATCAGCCTAACAGCACATCTTCGGGGTGTGGGAGGAAACCGGAGCACCCGGAGAAAACCCACGCAAGTACGGGGAGAATGCGGAAACTCCCACAGATACCAGCCCAAATCCACGTGTCTGCACAGCAATCAGCGATAGTCACTGAGCTGTCGTCTTGCCCAGTATCTTGTCCAGTTTAGGCACACACTAACGACATGAAGCACTAGGCCAATTTCGAACAACCAAGAGCAGCCCCAGTACGACCCATCGTGTGTATGCCCCTCGTTGGACCGACTTAAAACATGAAGGCTTAATTACAGAACTCTCATCTGTGTGAACCCTCTAGTGTCCAAGCAAGTTCAAAGGTATCACAAAGATCATAAATATGACACTCAAATGGTTACTCTTATGTGGAAAGTCTGATAGTAAGAATTCTCACAACACCAGGTTAAAGTCCAAACAGTTTATTTGATAGTAAACCCACAAGCTTTTGGGAACCTTCGTCAGGTGTGTGGAAAGTTCTGATCAGAGAAGGGCATATAAAGTCACACACAGTTTACAGAATACTGATTACAATGCGAGTCTTTACAGCTAACCTGCTATTCAAGTCTTAAAGGTGCAGACAATGTGAGTGGAGATAGCATTAAAGAGATGTGTATTGTCTCCAGGCAGAACAGTAAGATGTTGCAAGTTCAGGCAAGTCATGGGGGTTACAGATAGTGCGACATGAACCCAAGATCGCGGTTGAGGCCATCCTCATGTGTGCGGAACTTGACTATCAGTCTCTGCTTAGCGACTCTGCGCTGTCGTGTATTGTGAAGGGCGACTTGGAGAACGCTTACCCGAAGATCAGAGGCCGAATGCCCGTGACCGCTGAAGTGTTCGCCAACAGGAAGGGAACAGTCTTGCCTGGTGATTGTTGAGCGATGTTCATTCATCTGTTGTTGGACCCCTTCATCCCATTTAACCTGCCAAAATGGACCATTACACATTTATCCACGTTGAAATCCATCTGCCACTTCTCCGCCCAGCCTTGCATCCTATCTATGTCACGCTGCAACTTCTGACATCCCTCCAAACTATCCACAACACCACCAACCTTCGTGTCGTCAGCAAACTTACCAACCCATCCCTCCACTTGCTCATCCAGTTCATTTATGAAAATTATAAACAGCAAGGGTCCCAGAACAGATCCCTGGGGCACTCCACTGGTGTCCGACCTCCATGCAGAAAAAGACCCATCTACAACCACTCTCTGTCTTCTGCGGGCAAGCCAGTTCTGGATCCACAAGGCAACAGCCCCTTGGATCCCAGCCCGTCTCACTTTCTCAAGAAGTCTTGCATGGGTATCAAATGCCTTGCTGAAGTCCATATAAATCACATCTACCACTCTTCCTTCGTCAATGTATTTAGTCACATTTTCAAAGGACTCAACCAGGCTCATAAGGCACGATCTGCCTTTGACAAAGCCGTGCTGACTACTAATTGAGCATACTAAACTTCTCTAAACGTTCATAAATCTTGCCCTCAGAACCTTCTCCATCAACTTACCAACCACTGAGGTTAGACTCACTGGTCGGTAATTTCCTGGGCTATCCCTATTCCTTTTCTTGAATATTGGAACCATATTCGCAATCCTGCAATCCTCCGGAACCTCTCCCGTCTCCATCGACGATGCAAAGATCATCACCAGAGGTTCTGCAATCTCTTCCCTGGCCTCCCACAATAACCTGGGGTACATCCCATCCGGTCCCGGCGATTTATCTATCTTGATGCTATTCAAAACTTCCAACACATCCTCTTTCTTAATGTCCACATACTCAATCTTTTCAGTCTGCCGCAAGCCTGCAGTACAACCACCCAGATCTCTTTCAACCGTGAATACTGAGGTAAGGTATTCATTAAGCACCTCTGCTATTTCTACTGGTTCTGTACAAATTTTCCCACCTTCACATTTTATAGTTTCTATTCCTTCACATCTCAACCTTTTACTCTTCACGTATTTGTAGAACGCCTTAGGGTTCTCCTTAATCTTACCTTCTCATGACCCCTTCTGGCGCTCCTAATTTCCTTCTAAGTTCCTTTCTATACGCCGTATACTCCTCTAGATCCCTAACATCTCCTAGCTCTCTGAACTTTTTGCTCTTCTTGGCAGCTAGGGATGGAATATGTGCTTTCATTGTGCAACATTTTGATCCATACATACCAGACACTTCAGCGAACATAACCAATTTGGTTACACACATTTGGAAGGAAATCGAGAAACTTAAACCGACATCTTCTTCTCTGTGCTTTGGGAAACTAGCTGGGTGGGATCACTAAAGACTAGCGGCACTGTGATACAGTGGTTAGGACTTCTGCCCCATAGCGCCAGGTATCTGGGTTCAATTCCAGCCTGTGTGGAGTTTGCACATTTTCCCTGTGGCTACATGGGTTTCCTCTGGGGGTTCTGGTTTCCTCCCATAGTCCAAAGATGTGTGGGTTAAGTTGATTGGCCATGCTAAATTGACCCTAGTGTCAGGGGATTAGCAGGGTAATTGTGTGGGGTTGTGGGGATGGGGCCTGGGTGCGATTGTGGTGGGTGTGGACTCAATGGGCTGAATGGCCTTTGCCTGTACTGTGGCGATTCTATGTTCTAAGTATAGTGCAAGGGATAGTGCTTTTCTTCATTTTCAGTCTAAAATTCATTGTGATTGCGCAGATGTTCAAATGTTGTTGTTCCTTAGCCCCACAGCACCAGCTGAACATCTTTGGACTGTGGGAGGAAATCGGGGCACCCGAAGGAAACTCATACAGACATGGGGAAAATGTGCAAACTCCACACAGACAGTAATTCAAGGCTGGAATTGAACCCAGATCCCTGGTGCTGTGGGGTAGCAGTGCTAACCACTGCACCATAAAGTCAATGATGAGTGCAGCAGTAGTGGCATCGATCCAGGTGAACAGATGACCAAATTGCCAAGCGCTCCTCTGGCACATGAGAATGTGTACTATCAGTGACATTTAGTGACATACATGAGACGACATGACTTTTCCTTATGATTTTTAGCATTAATGAGGATTAAGACTCAGATGCAATTACATATGATCAACATAGAAGTAGTGATGACAATCAAGGATGAGTGGAGAGAAATTAAGAAATGAATCACTTTTTAGGATTTAAGTTAGTATTTTCTGGCCTAGTGTTGTGCTAGCCAATGGCCAGGATTGGGGGTTGAAGAAGGGGATTCTCAACTCCTAATAAGATGCATAGGCAGGATGCAGTCTTTAAGAGAACAAGGGATCAGTAAAAAGTTAAATGATTATTAGGCAAGCTAACACAAACATTTTAACATATGTGAATACATTAAGTGAATCAGTACAAGTAGTTATGATTTTAAAACATATATACTGTTATTTTAAATGTACTGTTCACATTAGAGAAGCTAATTACTGAAAAGCATGGTGGTAAATGTTATTAATTTAAAACGAGAGGTCTGGGAACCGGCTAGTCAGCAGTGCTGATATGAGGAATTCCTATGAGGGAACGTGTTTTACAACTTTAATGAAAAGATGCATTCACTGCCCAGACATAAGGATAGATATGCCCCTGGATGCAGGAACACATGTCTATTCAACTTGGTAGTGAGCCGGTGGGAACGTTCACTTTCACTTTACCTGGCAACAGGGATGTACTTACAGCCAAGAAGGGTAGTCACGTTCAAATCTGAAGGACAAATATCATCATGCTATTAAGTACCATATGGTTGGCTGAGGGACTTGACAGATATTCATATTGATGTATGACTACTACATGAAATTGATTTTAAGCTAACGAGAGGCGGAATTATTGATTAGGAAAAACTATAATTGATCTGTATTTAACTACGTACTTCAGATTTTTTGGCGTTGTTCTGTAACTCTATTCCCAGAGTTGTTTAACCTTTTGGAAGTGTCTGGTTGGCTGTTTGTTTTGTCTATTCTATGCAAAATAAATTTGTTATGTCTTTGCACAGAAATATTTGCCTTACGAGTTTTGAATTGTCTAAGACACAACTGGCCACTTTCAAAATTACCCACAACAGAGGTCATTTGGCCTCTGCACTGACTCTCCAAAACAGCTATTTACCCAGGTCCGACATCCTACGCCGCCCCGCCCCAAACCTTTTGTCACACTGCGCATTTACCATGGATAATCCAGGTTACACAAAGGGTCCATCTAGCACTGCCAATCCACCCAACTTCCACCTCTTTGGAGGGTGGGAGGAAACCTGAGCACCTGGAGGAAACCCATGCAATGTCTGACATGTTATACAGCAGCTCCCATTTCACTCAGCCTGTTGACCTCCAGCAGTTCCAGCATGTATTACTCAGAATAGTATTAGTGTCCTACAAAATTTTCACTTCTTCCTTCAGATTGTTTATAATCAAATCAACCCCAGATGTTGTAATTCACATTTTCCTTTTGACATTTTGATTTGACTGCAATCAGCAAAAGGACAGTTTCTAGAAGCAGAGGATGTCTACTGTGAAATAGAACTTGCCACCTCTATAAGTGCTTAGTTATTTCTCTTCTTGCGCCTAGTGGTACTGAAGGCAGACTTTCATCTGTTCCCAAAGTGAGGTTCTTTTTTTCTGGAATAGGTGACTGTTCTGTTACTAGAGGGTTATGCTTGAGGAGTGACACTCCACACTAAGCATGGCTGACCAAGAGTCTCTCCCACTTTTACTGCCAGCTTTTGGTGTGTTGGAAGAATTTTCCAGATTAATACTCAACCTATTCGCCACAATATGAATTCACTTTCCTTGGTCATTAAGGGGGGTGGACTCAAACCCAGAGCTTCTGGTTCAGAGGCAGGAATGCTACCCACTGCACTGCAAGACCTCTTTAATTGGTGCTTCATAGGATGGACCATATCATTAATAACTTTACAACACACCAGAGACCACGTACATGAGCTGCCTCTCATTTTCCTCTGTCTCATTTTAAAATAAGTAAATGTAATTGTAACCAAACTGCAATGAATATATTTATTAACATGTAAGATTTTAGACAGAAGCAGAAAAACACTGACAGAAACTAATGGTACTAAATAAACATTACAGAGTATTTACAACAGGAAGGTGCTGTGTGTGCACAGTGATATCATTGCCATGGGTACTGCAGGCTGGACAAGGCGGAGTGACATAATTGGATTTCTGTGTAATCAGAAACCCATACCTGTGTGCAGAAAGGTATTAGTGATCATAGAGATCACTAATAGAGATAGTGAGAGAAAAAAATAGGTAGGAAGAAAGCTCATGAATCTGAAGCAAAATAGAAAGCAAATGGGTCAAATGGTCTGTTTATGTGCTTTAAAAACTAGAATCAAATCAAACAATGGTGGAAATACTCAGCAGGTAAGGTAATAGCCCACTTCCTCCCTTACGAGTTCTTACCTTTTATGCCAGTCTCTATCCCTATGTAGTCCACATGGCCTTTTATACTGTCTATGTCAACTTTGTGCTAACTCAAACCAGCCTATGCCCTCACTCATTGCCCTTATATCATCCATACGATTTTATCCATGAACCACAATGTGCAGACATTAGGCTCCATACTGAGGCTAAATGAAGTTTCAAGTGCCTGTTGCAGACTTTATTTTTTAAACAAAAAAAAACCCAATTTGGACAATTTCATTGCTTTTAGCAAATGTAATTTCATCATCCCGCATTTAAAAAAAGCTTTGAAATTCATAGCCCCACCTCTAGTGTCCCAGTTCCTCAGTGCATGGTATCAATGAGTTTATGTATTTTTCATGTGCATTCATTTCTATTTTCAGTAACCTCAAGGGCAGTTAATTTCCCACAAAGATGTCTAGGGATGATATACTCTACAAAGGATTACCTTATCTATCCAGACTAATTTGGGCCTGCTCCTACTGGGTCTAATCTGCACATGTTGGGCTTCTGACACCTTTCACTAAAAATCACAAGTGCAGGCAAACCGCTGAGTTCTGTGAATTTCTGAAACATGTAAACTCCATGACAGGGGGAGGGAGGGGCAGGGCTCAGGGACTTAGGCTTATTCCACCATTGTCCTAATGACGGAGAGGTTTTCTGTCATTGCAAAAATGCAGACAAAAAAATCTCTCGGGTACGGTGGGGGTGGGGGGAGGGGTAATGGGTTAGTGGAGCCGTATTTGAGGGAGGGACCCTAATTCCTTCTGTGTTTCCCCCTTCTTCATGACATGACCTTTCCTGTATCAGAGGCACGTCCAGCAACATATGTATCTGCTCTGGGCTGCTGCTGGTTAGAAGTTGCAGGCGCTACAATCGGAGACAGAATCTGCCTCATTTTATTCAAAGTTTCATTGCTTCTTTGCAGAAGTTGACAAAGAACCTCATTCTGCTGTTGAAGAATCTCATTGTTTCTTTGTAGATGGTGCTGAAGAATCTCATTGTTTCTGTGTAGATGATGCTGAAGACTTTCATTGTTTCTTTGCAGATTCTTGCAAACATGCGTCTTAAATTCAGTTAGAGTTTGCTGAAGCAAGTTATAAGTGGCCTGATAACTCTCCGTACTTTGACCCTGTTCCTGATGGAAGTGTTCAAGAGGTTTCAGATTATCTTCACTTTCTTCACCTGCAGCATGAGCCTGATATTGTTTGTGTGCTAGTGGAGGTGGCAGAGATTCTCCTGCCAAAGCCACAGGTTCCTCACCTCTGGAAGGTTCTGACCTCCCTCCCTCCACCACAGCAGCCAGAGCATCACAGCCCTCCTCCTTCACACAAGCCACAATATTGAACTTGAGCTTATCAATACTACCCTCCAAATCAGATATCTTACCCTCCTGACACTCCTCTCCCCCCTCCACTGTAGCTGCAATGCCACATTGCTGTGAGGTATTCACTTCCGTCTCTTCCTCATCAGTCCTTTCAGGAATCTCAGTTGCTGCTGTCAACTCTCCTCCACTACCATCTGATGTGTCCATGGACAGCTGTGTATCTGTCAAAGGAAAAAAAAGAATCACAATTATTGCCTTTTGTTACGAAAATTAACTCTCCTCCTGATGGTTTTAACACTCAGCTGCTGACATCACCTTTGCTCATCCCCATATCTGATCCACCATTGACCTCTCCAATCCCATGATGACCAAACAGCTTCCTCATGTCCTCCTCCTGTTCCGTCAGCTCTTTGATGTATGGAACGCGCCCTCCAGTCAATGAGTGTTCCTGGGTATTGTTGACCTGCTTTACCTAAAGGAGGAAATGAAAATGAAAAATAAATCATTGTACAGACTTTACGTGCTGTCTTGTGATACATTTTCCAAGTGCTGGAGATAGCTTTCAGCCTGCACCCAGGGGGACTTCTGATTAGAGATCAATCTTATGACAAGTCAGAGCCAGCTCCAAGGCAACTGCATTTTACAACATCTCATAAAATTAGTAAAAGAAATCTTGTGATTTTTCTGTATTTATTAACTCAAAAACTACAACATAATATTTAAAAAAAAGCAGGCGGAACTTTTTCAGAAGAATTCAAGGTGTTAAACAGGTGAGAAAATAGGAGGATTTCTCGCCCTTATTTCAGTGAACTGAGTTTTATTAAGTTATATCACTCTGAGCAATACGGAGGTGTAATCCGATTTCCACCAGTAGAATCCCATAGAAATCCTATAATGCAGAAGGAGGTCGTTCAGCCCATTGAGCCTGCACTGACAACAATCCCACCCAGGCTTGTAACCCCACGCATTTACCCTGCTACTCCCCCAGGGATTAATAATCTCCTGTAAGAGGAGCAGGCAGACCCTATTCAAGCTGGGAAGCCTTTCTGCCCTGACCTCTCAGTGTACCGGAAGAGCTGTCAACTCCCTCCCCGTCCAACTCCCCATCCATTGCTGGCCCTCCAATCACCAGCTCCAATCTACGAATGGCGGTCCCACCAACCAATCCCTATGCCCCAGCTGCAGAGTTCCCCCTTCCCTCCCCTCACTCCCTGCAACCCCCAGTCTGGCTCTGTCCTGTCAGACCTACCCCCACTGGGCCCATCCCCTTGGCACTGACCAGTGCCCAGTGAGCAGTGCCAGGTTTGCAGGCTGACGCTGCCAGGGTGCCAGGCTAGCAGTGCCAAGCCCCTGCCCCCCCAACCGCCGGGAGGGCTTCAATGGCCTCCTGTCTGACCAGCGAGGCCTTCAATCTGGTCCCCATTGGTGGGGACCATCCATGATTCTCGCTGGCGAGGACCTTAACTGACGAAGTCCGGAAGCTAAATGAGCCCGGACTATCATGTCCCAGGTTCACTAATAACCTTAAAACTAACTGGTAAGTATTTAAATCAACTTTGTGCCCTTCCTAGATGTGAGGCTGATTATGCCAGCAGAACAGAACCAGCAATATCAGGAGTGGCAGGAAATTGGATGCAAGCCCGATTTTTCACCTCTTGCTCATATTTCCTGCTCCGCTACCTTACTCAATTAGCAAGTGCAGCAGGGCAGACAAATTGCAACAATTATATACATATATACATATATTTATATATAAATATATATGCTTAATATTCAGACATTGGCCTTTTTTCCATCATCATATGGAACTTGTGCATAAGCAACAGCTTCTATATATGTTGATATCTTCTTTTGATGTTTGGCAATCTGGTTAAACTTTAAATAGACCTTCTTAAACCCCTTGGACTGAAGGTGGGAGAGGTTGGAGACAGACACTGCTGAGACAGATAATGCTTTAGAAGGACATGTTCCCTTGTGTGAGCACTGGGGGGTAAACAATACAGACAACTCCTAAAGTAAGATAAACAGATGAGCTGCAGCGTGAATGTGCTGGTGTCTGTGGAGATCTGATGACTGTGAGAATGATTTGTTGCAGACCTTGAATGTAAATGTTTTGTCTCCTGTGTCAATGTGTTGCTATGTGCAGATGGAAGATGACTGAAGGAATGATTTGTCACACATCATACTCGTGAATATATTGGTTTAAGTGGACGCCAATAAGTCTGAAATATTTAGTCACATACCTTGCACGGTAACGGCTTCTCCCCTGTATGAACAGGTTGACGCTGATGGAGAGTTGGTGACTTAGAGAATGATTTGTCACACACCTTGTGCACAAAAGGTTTCTCTCCTGTGTGAGTGCGTCGGTGTCTGTGAAGGTTCGAAAGCTGCGAGAATGATTTGTCACACACCTCACACCTGAAGGGTTTCTCTCCTGTGTGAATGCGCTGATGTCTACGGAGAATTGATGACTTTGAGAATGATTGGTCACAGTCTTTGCACGGAAAGGGTTGCTTTACCTAAAAGAAAAAATGAAAAAGAAATCATGGTCCAGATTTTGCTGAGCTGCCTTGTGACACATTTTCCGAGTGCTGGGGACATTCAGCCTACATGGGGGGACTTAGGGTTAGAGATCAATCTTATGATAAAGTCACAGCTATCTCCAAGACAACTGCATTTTACAAAATGTTCTGAAATTAGTAAAGCTAAATCTTGAGGTCTTATTGTATTTTCAACTCAAAAAACTACAAACTAAAGTTTCAAAAATAACACATATATTTAATATCAGATATTGTCCTCTTGTCCATAACAGGGAAACTTACGCATAAGCAGGAGCTTTCATACATATTGATGCCTTCTTCTGGTGATGTTTGGCAATCTGGCCAAAGAATAAATTGACCTACTTGAAATGATTGAACTGATGGTGGGAGACACTGCTGAGAAAGACAAGGCTTTGGAAGGACAGCACTCCTGTGTGAGCACTGTGGGGTAAACGTAGACAACTCTCAGTGTAAGGGAAGCAGGTGAGCCGCAGTGTGAATGCGCTGGAGTCTGTGGAGGTCAGAAATCCCTACAGTATAGGAGGCCATTCAGCCCGTTGAGCCTGCACCAACAACAATCCCACTCAGGCCCTATCCCTATAACCCGACATATTTACCCTGCTACTCCTCTGATAGAAAGGGGCAATTTAGCATGACCAATTAACCTAACCAGCATATCTTTTGGACTATGGGAGGAAACCAGAGCACTCGGAGGAAACCCACGCAGACATGAGTAGAATGTGCAAATTCCACACAGACAATCATCCGAGGCTAGAATTGAACCTGATTCCTGGTATTGTGAAGCAGCAGTGCTAGTCACTGTCACAGTGCCACTGCGAGAATGATTTATCACATACCTCTCACATGAATGGTTTCTCACCAGTGTGTTCAGAGGGCTGATTAGCCTGAGAATAATTTGTTACATACCATACATGTGAATGGTTTGTCTCCTGTGTGAATGTGTCTTTGTGTACAAAGGGAAGATGACTCAGGGAATGATTTGTCACATGCCATACATGTGACTACATGGTGAACACAATAAGCCAATGAGTCCGAGAATAATCTGTCACATACCTTGCATGGGAAGGATTTCTCCCTTGTGTGAACACGTTGGTGTCTGTGGAGGTGGGATGACCGTGAGAATGATTTGTCACACACTTTGCAGGTGAATGGCTTCTCCCCTGTGTGAATGCGTTGGTGTTTACGGAGAGCCACTGACCAGGAGAATGATTTGTCACACACCTTGCACATGAAGGGTTTCTCTCCTGTGTGACTCCTCTGGTGTGATAGAAGATGAGAGGAGTGGTTGAACGCTTTCTTACAAAAATCACATTTGAAGGGTTTCTCTCCTGTATGAATACGTCGGTGATGACGGAGGCTCGATGACTGAGAAAATGATTTGTCACACACCTCGCACGTGAAGGGTTTCTCCCCTGTGTGAATGCTTCGATGTTGACGGAGGGTCGATGAGTTTGAGAATGATTTGTCACACATTTTGCATCTGTAGGGTTTCTCCCCTGTGTGAAGATGTTTGTGTTCATTGAGGCTTGATGACCGTGTGAATGATTTGTCACATACCTCACAGGTGAACGGTTTCTCACCTGTGTGAATACGTTGGTGTTCTCGGAGGTGTGACGACCTCGAGAATGATCTGTCACACATTTTGCACATGAAGGGTTTCTCCCCTGTGTGAACACGTTGGTGTATGTGGAGGTATGATGACCATGTGAATGATTTGTCACACATTTTGCACGTGAAGGGTTTCTCACCTGTGTGAATTTGCTGGTGTTGTTGAAGGGTCGATGATTGTAAAAAGGACTTCTCACAAACATCACACCTGAATCGTTTCCTTTCCATGTGGCTGCCCTTGTGATAACAGTAGTTGTAACAAATGCACCTTAGAAGATCTTATAACCTGTGGAGTTGTCGCACACACCTCACACTATTTCATGGGGCTCAACGGATGACTGATGCTCTCACCACACTTGGAGCCACTCTCACTTCTTCCTAGCCTCACCCTGACTGATTGCCCACAGCCAAATCTTCAAAAAGATTTGTTCTGATGGAAGGTTCCACACCATTGACCAGTTTCAGATTTGATGATACGTCTAATCTCTCCTGACCTAAGCAGTTTCCAGTTTCACTGCCCAACCTTCTCTGTTATAAGCAACGTTGTGAAGGAACTGGATGTCTTCCCACAGTTCTACAGCTGTCTTTAGGAGATGGTCAGGATCTATCTGCGGTGTCTATCCTGTCTGTATTCTTTGGTGTAGTACGATGAAATCCCTCTGCAAAACAGAAAAAAGAAACATCACTTCCTTCAACTTTCTCTCCTCCTTTGCTGAAGGGGCTGACTCCGTAGTTAGAGACTGCTCCACAGTGAGTGCCAGTCTGCCGTTCCCGTGTGACCATAAGATATAGGAGCAGGATTAGGCCATTCAGCCCATTGAGTCTGCTCTGCCGTTCAATCATGGCTGATACGATTCTCATCGCCATTCTCATGTCTTCTCCCCGTAACTCTTAATCCCTTTATTGATCATGAACCTATCTATCTCTGTGTTAAAGACACTCAATGATCTGGCCTCCACAGCCCTCTGTGGCAATGAGTTTCACATATTCGCTGGTTAAAGAGATTCCTCCTCATCTCAGTTTTAAAGGATCATCCCTTCACTTTGACGTTGTGCCCTCGAGTTTTAGTCCCTCCCACTAGTGGAAACATCCTCATCCTATCGAGGCCTCTCAGTATTCTGTAAGTTTCAATTAGATTCCCCCCTTATCCTTCTAAACTCCGTTGAGTATAGACCCAGACTCCTCAACCGCTCCTCATATGACAAACCTTCAATTTCTGAAATCATTCCTCTGGACTGCCTCTAAGGCCAGCACGTCCTTCCTTAGGTACAGGGCCCAAAACTGTTCACAATATTCCAAATGGGATCTGACCAGAGCCTAATACAGCCGCAGCAGTACATCCCTGCTCTTGCATTCTAACCCTTTAGAAATGAATGCTAACACTGAATTTGCCTTCCTAACTGCCAACTGAACCTGCACGCTGATCTTGAGAGCCCTGAACCAATACTCCCAAGTCCCTTTGTATTTCAGATTTCCAACGCCTTTCCCCATTCAGAAAGAGTCGCGCTTCTATTCTTCAGACCAAAGTGCATAACCTCTCACTTTCCCACATTTTTGTATTACGTCTGCCACTTCTTTGCCCACTGTCCTAGCTTGCCCAAGTCATTCTGCAGCCTCCCCACTCCCTCAATACTACCTGTCCCTCTACATATCTTTGTATCATCTGCAAATTTAGCAATCATGCCCTCAGTGCCATCTTCCAGATCATTAATGCATAAAGTGAAAAGTTCTGGTCCCAACACTGACTCTGGTTGAGTACCACTAGTCACTGGTTGCCATCCTGAAAAGGACCCTCTTATCCCCAGTCTCTGCCTTGTCTGTCAATCAATCTTCTATCCGTGCCAGTACCTTGCCTCTAACATCACTGGCTTTTAGCTTATTTAGCAGCCTCCTGTAAGGCACCTTGTCAAAGGCTTTCTGGAAATCCAAATAAATCATGTTCACTGGCTCTCCTTTGTCTAACTTCTTTGTTATCTCCTCAAAGAGTCTAACAGATTTGTTAGGCATGACCTCCCTTTAAAGCTGTACTCACTCAGCCCTGTTTTACCATGCATTTCTAAGTTCTCCGCAATTTCATCCTTAATAATGGACTCCAAGATCGAGGTCAGGCTAACTGGCCTATAATTTCCCATCTTCTGCCTCCCTTCTTAAACAGGACGTTACATTAGTCTTTCTTCCAGTCCTCTGGGACTTTTCCTGACACCAGTGATTCCTGAAAGATCACCACCAGTAATCTCCTCAGATATCTCCTTCAGGACCCTGGCATGTAGTCCATCTGGTCTGAGTGACTTATCTACCTTCAGCTTCCCAAGCATCTCTTTAGTGTTGGCCACTACATTTACCTCTGCTCCCTGACTCTCTTGAAGTTCTGGCATGTTACTGGTGTCTTCCACCATGAAGATGATTCAAAGTACTCAGTTCCTCTGCCATTTCTTTGTCACCCATTACTACTTCTCCAGTCTCATTTTCCAGCAGTCCAATGTCCGATGTATTGGATACAAGTTCTTTCTTTTTCCTAACTTGACTATCACACACCTTCTGTTTTAAGCAGGGACACTGGACGGTGACCATGAGCAGATAACATGGTTAGTTTCTTTCCACTGCCTAGCCAATATTCCCGGGCACCGTAAGGACAGTCAGGCAGAGTGCAAAACAGCTGATGATTCATTATGAATATAAGTCATATAGATTAAAGATAAGTGGCAGTAGGTGTCAAGGGAATATGAGGAAGGAGTGTGGCGGGGGATCTGGAATTCGCTGCCCGAGTTGGTAGTGGAGGCAGGGACCCAAAACTCTTAAGGTGCAGACTGAGGTGCTTGTTAAGTGCCTTAACATACAGGGCTATTGTTCAGGTGCAGGAAGTAGGATTAGAAAGGGCACCTGGGTATCCTCCAGCAGGCATGGGTAAGATAGGCTGGATGGCCTCCTATCGGCTCTGTGCTGTAACTTTTCTATGGTTACATGGTTTATGATGGTAATGACCAGTTTTACCCTAACAGTACATGTTCAATGTAAAAGCACTCAGCAAAAATGGTAATTCAATGCAGATTTTGAAATTTTGCCCTTGTTTCCCAAAATTATTTAAGAAAACACACTGGGTAGGAAGTGCTAGAAGCTAAGGGAAATATTGCTTCAGTGTTGCTGATTGAAGGGTTCTGGTTTATCCTGGGAAATTAGATACAGCCAAACTGCACATCCCAAATTCAGTTATCACACCCAGTACTGGACAAAACTATCAAATCTAAGTCCAGGCTTTTGGAAAAGGCTAGACCTTTAGCTACAATCTTTAAAGAGCAGCATGAGAGCGCAGTGGTTAGCACTGCTGCCTCATACTGCCAAAGACCCTGGTTCAATTCTAGCCACTATCTGTGTGGAGGTTGCATGGGTTTCCTTCAGATGCTCCAGTTTCCTCCCACAAACCAAACAGGTGTGGGTAAGCTCGATTGGCCATGCTAAATTGCCCATTAGTGTCAAGGAGATTGGCATGGTAAATATGAGGGGTTATGGGGATAGGGTCTGGATGGGATTGTTGTTGGTGCAAGCAAGATATGCCCAATGGCCTCTTTCTGCACTATCGGGATTCTATGATTCTAAGACATAAGAACATAAGAGACAGGAGCAGGAGTAGGCCATCTGGCCCTTCGAGCTTGCCCCGCCATTCAATAAGATCATGGCTGATCTGTCGTGGCTCAGTTCCACATTCCCACCCTCTCCCCATAACCCTTAATCCCCTCTCTTATCAAAAACCCATCAACCCGCGTCTTAAAAATATTTAGCGAGGTAGCCTCCACCACTTCAACGGGCAGAGAATTCCAGAGATTCACCACCCTTTGAGTGAAGAAGTTCTTCCTCAACTCCGTTCTAAACCGCCCCCCCCCCCTTTATTTTGAGGCTGTGCCCTCTAGTCCTACTGTCCTTTCTGAGCGGGAAGAGTCTCTCCACCTCTATCCTATCCATCCCATTCATCATCTTATATGTCTCAATGAGATCTCCCCTCATTCTTCTAAACTCTAAAGAGTACAAGCCTAGTTTATTCAGCCTCTCCTCATAGCTCAACCCCCTCAACTCCGGCATCAGCCTAGTAAACCTCCTCTGCACTCCCTCCAAGGCCAAAATATCCTTGCGTAAGTACGGCGCCCAAAACTGCACACAGTACTCCAGCTGCGGCCTCACCAATGCCCTATACAGCCGCAGCAAGACCTCCCTACTTTTATATTCAATCCCCCTCGCTATGAAGGCCAGCATCCCATTCGCCTTCCTGACCACCTGCTGCACCTGCAAGCTGGGTTTTTGCGACTCATGCACAAGGACCCCGAGGTCCCTCTGCACCGTCGCCTGCTGCAGTTTTTTGCCACGTAAGTAATAGTCCTTCCTACCATTATTCCTACCAAAGTGGACCACCTCGCACTTGCCAACATTAAATTCCATTTGCCAGTTCCTGGCCCATTCGCCCAGCCTATCTAGATCCTTCTGCAGACTCTCCACACCCTCCACGCAATTTGCCGTTCCACCAATCTTGGTGTCATCAGCAAATTTTGACACCCTACACTCGGTTCCCTCCTCCAGATCATCTATATAAATGGTAAATAGCTGAGGCCCCAGCACCGACCCCTGAGGCACTCCACTAGTCACCAACCGCCAATCCGAATAGCACCCATTGACCCCCACTCTCTGCCTCCTATTTGACAACCAGTCCTCTATCCACGCTAACACCCTACCCCCAACTCCATGTCCCCTGACCTTCTGCAATAACCTCTTGTGAGATACCTTGTCAAACGCCTTCTGAAAATCCAGAAAGACCACATCCACCGGCTCTCCTCTATCCACCGCCCTAGACACATCCTCATAGAACTCCAGTAAATTCGTCAGACACGACTTCCCCTTAACGAAACCGTGCTGCGTCTGCTCTGTCAAGCAATTCCCCTCAAGATGCCTCGCTATTTCCTCCTTGATGACGGATTCTAACATTTTACCTACAACAGACGTTAAACTAACCGGCCTATAATTCCCCGCCTTTTGCCTGGCACCCTTCTTAAACAACGGCGTAACATTAGCCGCTTTCCAATCTTCCAGCACTTCCCCGGAATCCAGCGACGTCTGGAAAATAACCACCAAGGCATCCACTATCACCTCCGCCATTTCTTTCAGAACCCTCGGATGCATTCCATCCGGTCCTGGGGACTTGTCAACAATCAGCCCCTCCAGTCTGTCGAGCACCACCTCTCTAGTAACAGTAATGTCATCGAGACCCTCCAGTCCTACCACCTTTCCATCTCTAACACCCGGCAAATTATTCACGTCCTCCTCCGTGAAGGCCGAAACAAAAAAGTTATTCAAGACCTCAGCCATTTCCCCATCCCCTGCCACTAAGTCCCCCTTCTCATCCTCTAAGGGTCCAACGTTCACCCTAGCCAGCCTCTTCCTTTTTATATACTTATAAAAACTCTTGTTATCCTTTTTTATATTAAGTGCTAGCCCAGCTTCATAGTTTCTCCTGCCCTTCTTTATCAATTTCTTTGTCAATCTTTGTTGACATCATAAGATATTTGAATAAATGCATCTCTGCTCCTCCCAGATAATTACACCTCACCTTCTCATATTCAGCAATGACCCATCAACAAAACTCAGCCTGTAAATCAGAAGGGAAATGCTTCCAATGAACACACTCAATATCCAACACACAGCTCCAATCAAACAGCTCAGCACAAAGCACCGAGTAAACAGGTCTCTCAGCTGGATCTTCTCACACAGCATAAGGGGTATTTCCACACCTGATTCCCCACAGGATAGTCAGACTGCCTGAACATTAGTGTGGATATGATGCAATGTAATTATTATAAATTCTGCTCCTTCACTCACCATCTCCTGACTTGGTTTTCAGTCCCTACAGGAAGTGAAGCAGCTGTGAAAGAGGAAGAGGAGAGAATGGGCAGAGTGGGTGGGCTCTCTGATTGACGTCTCTCACAGCCAATCACAATATTTCTGGAGTAACAGGAGTTTCCTGAAGTTTGGGAAACTGACCAGGGAAACGGAGGAGACTTTGAGCAGCAGATCAGGTGGGATTTAAACTTGTCATTGTCCCATCTGAATAAAACCTCACTTATTACAGCTGCTGTCTCAGTTCCCCTGGTAAATCATAGATCATAGAATCGCTACAGTGCAGAAAGAGGTCATTTGGCTCATTGAGCTTCCTTCAACAAAAATCCCACCCAGGCCCTATCCCCATAATCCCACGCATTAACCCTGTTTTTTTTGACTGTGCAGTTTAAAAGCCTGAAGAAAGATCTTCCAAAATGTAACAACACCAGTGGATAGTAATGACATTTTATGTCATTAAGACACTAAGGGGCAATTTAACATGGCCAATCAACCTTACCCATACAACTTTGGACTGTGGGAAGAAACTGGAGCACCTGGAGGAAACCCATGCAGACACAAGTAGACCATGCAAACTCCACATAGGCAGTTGCCAAAGGCTGGAATTGAACCCGGGTGCCTGGCATTGAAAGACAAAAGTGCCACTGTGTCTCCAAATGTTTTGATGTGGGTATGCCGGCGTTGGACTGGCGTAAACACAGTAAAAAGTCTGACAACACCAGGTTTTAGTCCAACCTATTTATTTGATAATATACTCGCAAGCTTTCGAGGGGTTACCCTCTTCGTCATTCACCTGACGAAGAGGGTAACCCCTCGAAAGCTTGCGAGTATATTATCAAATAAATAGGTTGGACTAAAACCTGGTGTTGTCAGACTTTTTACTCTCCAAATGTTTGACAGAGCTTCCTAGTTTGGGAATAGCCTTCTTCATCCTCGGAGGCTTTCAAACTGACAAGACCAGTTTGGGATGTGTTGCATTGAATGTGTTCAACAGCAGATCAGAAGAGGAAAATCCAAATCAATGATGATATGTAGTGGTGGCATCAGCATATGCAATGGCAAAAGTGGTACAGGAGGAACTAAGTAATTTGCACTCCCTGCTCTCCTCATCTTTCTTTCCTCCTTTTCCCCTACCTCTGCATTCAGTTCCTGTCACCACTCCACTTCCTATTTTTTCCAATCTCTTCCATCTTTCACTCCACCTTATAGAGATAGAGAGGGGAGAGACCATGGATGGAATTGAAATTAAGTTCAGAAATCTAATTAAATCTAACACTGAGCTTTCTGGACAAAAGTAGATAATTCTTCAATTTTTATTCTTCAGACTGTTAGAACTGTGTCTAAATAATAGAACTTACATGAGTAAATGAAATTAGAATAGTTAATCAGCAGTAGTGATTGAAGACAATCCCTTAAGATGTCCATTCCAGCTGACACCAGGGACTTTCACAGCTTCAGGAACTCAGACACAAAGGCAACACTGACACCTGCAGCGCAAAACTAGTTATTACTTTAAATTAAATCAAAATTTCAAGCCAGTTTTCAGGGGAAAAAAACATTCATTTTCCTGCTTCTAGACTTAACCCCTAAGAAACTGCAATTAATACAGGAAATATTAAGTTATTATCAGCCATGGCTTAGTTAGCACTCTCGCCTCAGAGTCAGAAGGTTGTGGGTCCAAGTCTCACTCGAGGCTTGAACACTGAGGTTAAACCTCCAGTGCAATACTGAGGGAGTGCACAACCATCAGAGAAACCATTTTTCAGATCAGTTAAACCAACTCCTGTTCTTCCCTCTCAGATGCATATGTTAAAATTCCCATGACACTGCATTGTAGAAGAATAGGGCAGTTATCCCTGATGATCTGGTCAATATAATCCTGCAAAAAACATTATAAAAACAGATTATCTGGTCATTTTCACATTGCTGCTTCGTGTACACTAATTGGCCTACATTACAATAGTGACTACAGTTCAAAAAGCATGTCATTGGCTAAGAGCTTTCAGAAAGTTTGTGAGAGTAGACACATAAATCAAATGCAAATCTTTGTTTCTCAGGGAAATGCTATGCTTCTATAAACAATAAACCCATTGAAAGAGGAATTATACCAACCCAAGGTGACATGGAGCAATATCTTTTGTACTGGGCTGTTATGGTCGGCTCCTAAGTGTTTCAGTGAATAGGAACACACCATGCTGACGAATCAGGTAGTTTAATTAAAATAACATAAATTTATTGCAAGTTATAAATCTATATAGAAGACAAACTGATAACATCACATCTGGCGTATACAAACTTTGAGTCAACCAAAATATGAAAGCGCTTGAAAATGACTCAAGTTCTTTCCCTGAACGTTAAATTAATTTTAAAAGAGTGTAAGGTGGATAAAGCACATTGATATTACATCCAGGAATGATGTTGGGGACAGGTTAAGCTCGGGGACTATTGGTCATTAAGTTCTTTGCTCAGTTGGTGAAGTCAGGTCTGCCTCATCTGCTGTTTGCTGTGAAGGAGCAGCTTTTCCAGTTTCATGTAAATGTTTGCAGTTTTGACAATAGATCTGATCATTCACTTTCACCATGTACAATCAAGGTGATAATTTCCAAGTTGCCAAGTGACCTGACTTTTGTTGAGTGAGTTGCATGTTTGGACTCTGACCAGCTCGCCAACTCACCTCTGTTAACAACATAACAGCTTTATTGAAGATAAATTTGTCTTTCTGACATTTCACTTTGTTCTTGTCACTCACCCCTGTTCCTACTTCTGGCTTCAGTAGTTTTTTAGCTGTTGGCAGAATTGTCTGGGTGCAGCATGATATCAGTCACTGGACTGATATTTCCACACCTTCATATTTCTCCATGCCAAGATTGCATTTTACATATCTGTGCTGGATCGAATCATTTTTTTGATCATCCCTTTGGCAATGTTTAGCACACCTTAGCAGATCTATTTGACTGGGAATAGAGTGGAGATGATGTGCAGTGCTGAATTTCCAAATTATTCTACAAGTGTCCGAGTGGCTTGGCGGCACATTGGTTGCACAGTGGGGTTATTGTTGGTGCAGGCTTGATGGGCTGAATGGCCTCGTTCTGCACTGTGGGTATGATTTCTTCACTTGTGAAATAAGGGCCATTGTCAATCATCGTAATATCAGGAATATCATGATGACTGAAGTTGTACTTTGACCTCACATGTAGTCATTGATGTCAGCTGGTTTAACTCCCAGAAGTCTGGAAAATAGTCAACCGTGATGAAATAATTAGTTCCAGTGAAGGTGAAGAGGTCTACTCCAAGCTTCATCCATGATCTGTCTGGGATGTCATGGGTCATGAGCAGCTCTTTAGCTTGGTGTTCATACAAGCACGGAACTGCAGACGTGGTCTTTAATCTCATTACTCATGTTTGACCAGTAGAGCACTTCTCTCTCCTTCATCAGACTAAACTCGATTCCTTGATGGTTTGTGTGGATGTGCTTCAGCATCTCTTTTCTCATCTCTTTAGGAATGATTACCTTAATCTATTTGTACAAGTTTCCGTTTTGGTCGATCACCTCATGTCTGTCTGTCCAATTCTCTCTTACAGTAATGGGTGTATCCTTGATGATTTCAGACCATCCTTTCATCATAACTTCTTGTAACATTTGAATAGCTAAGTTTTACGTTTGATTTTGTCATGGATGAGCTTAAGGTGTTTCACTCCACGTATTATTCAAATAACCCAGTAGGAAAATTTGTCAAACAAAGTTATTTAAGAACACAGTTAAAATATAACAAAAATAATTACCAGAGCTTTTTTACCAATTAGAGTCAGAGGTTTCCAGTACTGAAACAGGTCCTTCAACCCAACTTGTCCATGCTGTCCCTTTTTCTTTAAAGCCCTAAGCTAGTCTCAATTGTCTGCATTTGGCTCATATCCATCTATAGCCATCTTACCCATGGAATTGTCTAAATGCTTTTCAAAAGACAAAATTGTATTCATCTCTACTACTACTTCTGGCAGCTTGTTCTAGATACTCCCCACCCTCTGTGTGAGAAAATTTCTCTGGAACCTTTTATATCTCTCCCCTCTCATCTTAAACCTATGCCTTCTAGTTTTAGACGCCCTTACCTTTTGGGAAAAGATATTGACTATCTACCTTATCTATGCCCCTCATTATTTCACAGACCTCTATAAGATCAACCCTACGCTTCAGAGCCTTCTATGCTCCAGAGGAAAAGAATCCCAGTCTATCCAGCCTCTCCTTATAACTCAAACCATCAACTCCTGGTAGCATTCTAGTAAATCTTTTCTGCACTCTTTCTAGTTTAATAATATCTTTCCTATAATAGGGTGACCAGAGCTGTACACAGTATACCAAGTGTGGCCTTACCAATCTTGAACAGCTTCAACGAAATGTCCCAACTCCTGTATTCAATGTTCTGACCAATGAAACCAAGCATACTGAATGCCTTCTTCACCACTCTGTCCACCTGTGACTCCACTCACAAGGAGCTATGGACCTGTACCTCTAGATCTCTTTGCTCTGTAACTCTCCCCAATACCCTCCCATTAACTGAGTAAGTCCTCCTCTGGTTCAATCTACCAAGATGCATCACCTCGCATTTATCTAAATTAAACTCCATTTGCCATTCATCAGCCCACTGGCCCAATTGATCAAGATCCCACTGCAGTCAGAGATAACCTTCTCCACTGTCCATTATGCCACCAATCTTGGTGTCATCTGCAAACTGATTAACCATGCCTCCTATATTCTCATCCAAATCAATAATATAAATGACAAACAACCGTGGACCCAGCACTGGTCCCTGAGGCACACCGCTGGTCACAGGCCTCCAGTTTGAAAAACAGCTCTCTACAACCACCCTCTGACTTCTGTCATCAAGCCAATTTTGTATCCTTTTAGCTACCTCACCCTGGATACTGTGAGATATAACCTTACGCAACAACCTATCATGCGGTATCCTGTCAAAGGCCTTGCTAAAGTCCAAGTAGACAACATCAACTGCGCTGCCCTCATTTACCTTCTTGGTTATCCCTTCAAAAAACTCAGTTGAATTTGTGAGGCATGATTTTCCACTCACAAAGCCATGCTGACGGTCCCTAATCAGTCCTTGCATCTCTAAATGCCTGAGGATCCTGTCTCTCAAAATATTACCCACCACAGATGTAAAGCTCACTGCCCTGTAGTTCCCAGGCTTTTCCTTACAGCCCTTTTTAAACAAATGCACAACATGTACCACCCTCCAATCTTCAGGCAGGTCACCTGTGGCTATCGATGATTCAAATATCTCTGCTAGGGGACCCACAATTTCCTCCCTAGCCTCCCACATGTCCTGGCATACACTTCATCAGGATTTATCTACCTTGATGCCCTTTAAAACTTCCAGCACCTCCTTCTCTGTAATACGTACACTCCTTTTCTGTAATGTGTACTCTCCTCAATACATCACTATTTATTTCCCCAAGTTCCCTAACATCCATGCTTTTCTCAACACTAAATACTGATGAGAAATATTCATTTAAGATCTCACCCATCTCTCGTGGATCCGCACATAGATGTCCTTGTTGATCCTTAAGAGGTCCTACTCTCTCCCTTGTTACTCTTTTGCTCTTTATGTATCTGTAGAAGCTCTTCAGATTCTCCTTTGCCTTATCTGCCAAAACAATCTTGTGTCTCCTTTTTGCCCTCCTGATTTCTCTCTTAAATCTACTCCTATACCTATACCTATATCTATAACTCTTCAAGGGATTCACTTGATCCCAGCTGCCTATACATGTCATGTGCCTCCTTCTTCTTGACCGGGGCCTCAATATCCCAAGTCATCCAGGGTTCTCTACTTCTGCCAGCTTTGCCCTTCACCCTAAGAGGAATTATGAAATTTGAATGTGACTCAGCATAACTCCTAACAGCTAGCTAGCTATGTTGTTCCAAGTTAAACACCATCCCACAGACACACATCCTTCTTCAGACTAATATAGCACTAAAGCAAGTATGCTCATGTGATGCTGGATTTGCAGCTTTAAATACCTGTGTGAATTGATGCTTTGAATATTGGATCAATTCTCTGACATTGCTCAGCCTTAGAACTTCCAGAAAGCCCCTGGAGAAAAAGAGAGACAGGAAGACACTACTTTCTTCCACCAGCTCCTGGTAGCAACTGAGAAACAAAAGTAAAAACTAAAATGCTCTGTGATATAACCATCCCCAGGCGTATCACCTGACTTGTCAATCAACCTCAATCAAGCTCCGCTCAGCAATCCCTGGAGACACATTAAAACCACAGAATACTGCATTAGTCCAGATTAAAAATAAACATAATATTAACTATAGTGCTTGAATAACAATAAAAGACACTGGCTGCAGATAGCATGATTATGACAAATTCCAGGGCCTGCTAGAACATCCTGCAGAGAAACATGATCAAAATATACCTCATAAAGGCACAGTGCAGTCACAGGAGCTATTCTCACAAACTTTACACTTGAGCAGCCACTCATCTGCAGGAATGAGTCAGTGATTCATGAAACTCGAATGATTGAAGTTCCACACTTAGAGGCTACTCACACTTCTTCCCAGCATCACCCGGGATGATCGCCCACAGACAAATCTTGAAAAAGGTTGGTTCCGGATGGAAGATTCTACAAAACTAACCTTTTTGAGATCTGTTGATATGCCAATACTCCCCTGACCCAATTGTTTTCCAGATGAACATTTCACTGTCCAAATTTCTCTATGTTGGGCAACGCTGTGAAAGGACTGGATATCTTCCAGTTGTTCCTTGGGTGATAGTCAAGATCTAACTGTGGTGTCTATCCTCTCTGTATTCTCTGGTGTACTACAGTGCAATCCTTCTGCAAAATAGGAATGGGAAACATGATTTCCTCAAACTCTCTCCTCCTTAACTGAAGGGGCTGACTCCTCAGTTAGAGACTGTTCCATAGTGAGTGCCAGTCTGCTATTGCCCTGTGTGGGAATCAGCAAATTCTTTGCTTGCCTGTCACACACCATTTGTTTCAAGCAGGGACACTGGATGGTGACCAGGAGATCAGGACAACGTGGCTACTTTCTTTCCTCTGCCCAGTCCCTATAGAATCATAGAATCATATAATCCCTACAATGCAGGCCTATCGAGTCAGCACTGACCACAATCCCATCCAGCCCTTATTCCTGTAGCTCCATATATTTGCTATGCAAGTCCCCCTGACACTAAGGGGCAATTTACCATGGCCAATCAACCCAACCTGCACAACTTTAGACTGTGGGAGGAAACCGGAGCACCTGGAGGAAACCCATACAGACAAGAGGAGAATCTGTAAACTCCACACAGACAATGACCCAAGCCGGGAATCAAACCCAAGTCCCTGTTGCTGTGAGGCAGCAGTGCTAACTGTTCTACCCTGCCTATCTTCCAGGCACCGTGAGGGCAATGGAAAAAACAGTTGGGTGGAGTATAAAGAGGGCTGTAAATTTACTATGGGCTTGTGTCATGCTGGGGAAGACCAATTTTACCCTTTGCGTATGTGATTAATATAAAAAATGCTCAGGAGAAATGTTCATTGAATGGAGATTTTGGAATTTCTTTCCTTGTTTTCCTAAATTATTTGAAGAAAACACACTGGGCATGAAATGCTAGAAGCTAAGGAAAATATTGTTTCAGTGTAACTGACTGAAGTGTTCTGGTTTATCCTGGGAAATTAGATACAGTGCCCTCACTCAGACTGCACATCCCAAATTCAGCTATCAGACACAGCACTGGGCAAAACTATCAAACCCAAGCCGAGGCTTTTGGGAAAGGCCGACGCCTTCAGGTAAAATCTTTAAAGAAGACATTAAAAGACATTTCAATAAATGTGTCTTTTCCCTCCCAGATAATTACACCTCACCTTCTCATATTCAGTAATAATCCATCAACAAAACTCAGCCTTTTAATCAGAAGGGAAATGCTTTAAAATAAACACATTTAATATTCAACACACAGCTCCAATCAAACAGAGACAGAAAATGCTGGAAAACTCAGCAGGTCTGATGGCATCTGTTGAAAGAGAATAAAGCCAGTGTTCCAAATCTGGATGACCCTTCGTCAGAGCTGAAAGGAAAGAAAATCAGACAATATGTATATCCTGAGGGTGGGGTGGAAGGGTCTATATTTGGATAATGGAAATGTAAATGATGATAAAGAAAGCTGCTAAAAGTGTCTATTTAAAGTGATCAGAATGTATGAATGGCAGAACAGAGGTATGGATTATCATAGATTCCCACAATGCAGAAGAAGGCCATTTGGCCCATTGAGTCTGCACCAACCACAATCTCACTCTGGTCCTATCCCCATAACCCCATATGTTTACCCTAGCTAGTTCCTCTGACACTAAGGGCAATTTATCATAACCTAACCTGCACATCTTTGGAGTGTGGGAGGAAACCAGAGCATCCAGAGGAAACCCATGCAGACATGGGGAGAATGTGCAAACTCCATACAGACAATGATCCAAGCCGGGAATTGAACGTGGCTCCCTGGCACTATGACGCAGCAATGCTAACGACTGTGCCACCCTTGTTAAGGGTTAAGATTGTCAAGGACTTCCTGAGGATTATGGCAGCTGCCCTGAATGGGGAGCAGGATGTTGGGGAATGGAGGAGTGGAGTTGAGAGACAAGGTAGAGAGTGAGATTGGAGTAGTGGAAAAACAGAAAGCGGACAACAAGTGGGAGAGCCTGGATAAACTACTAACTTTGGATGAGTTTATAAGGCCTTTGATTCCATTGAGAAGAGTAAAACTCCCAGAAGTGATGGCTTACCGGCTGAGTTGTATTCTGCTCTGTGGTACTGATTGGCCCAGACCTGCTGGGAGCATGTTAGAATTCATGAGGAAAAGCATCATTATCCTCATCTACAAGTGGAATGGGGAGGAAGAAATTAGAAATTGGTGACCCATTACACTGCTGAATGTGGACAATAAAATTCTGTCCAAAGTCATCGCCAGTTGGGTCAAGCCTGCCCTGGAGTCAGTGATCCACCCTGACCAGACCTGCTGTATTCCCAGCAGAAAGATCACAGATAATTTCACGCTACTCAGGGATAGGATTGTCTATGTGCAGGATAGGGGTGTGGATACCTGCCTTATCAGCCTGGACCAGGTGAAGGCCTTTGATAAAATATTGCACACTTGCGCTCTCCAAATTGGGGTTTGGGGAGGGAATCTGCAATTGGATCCATCTTCTATACACAAACGTTAGTAGTGTAATTTCAATCAATCTGTGGGAATCAGAAAGTTTTTCACTTAAATCTGGAGTCAGGCAAGGCTGACCTCTCTCCCCTGCTGTTCTGTGTTGTATAAAATCCTTTGCTGAGTTCATCAGGAAGGATTCAGACATAAAATGGATGATAATCCCAGGCAGTGGAGGCACTCAGGCCAAAGTCTCTCTGTACATGGATGTCATCATCGTCTTTTGCTTGGATCCACTGTTGGTGTGCAAACTGATCAGTGTCTGTGACCAGTTTGAGCTGGCCCTGGGTGCCAAGGTAAATTGTGGTAAGAGTGAAGCCATGTTCTTTGGGAAGTTGGCGGATCAATCCTTAATCTCCTTTGCTGTCAAGTCAGATGGCCTGAAGGTGTTGGGAATATGGTTTGGAGGAACCATCTATTAGTAACTGAAGGAAGTGAGTAGGTATAATGGACCAAAAATGGGGCATGTTGAAGCGATGCTCTCTCTCTCCATTGCAGGTAAGAACCTAATCATCAGGTGTGAGGCACTCTCAGTGTTGCTGTATGTGACACAGTTCAGGCTCATTCCCCGCTTCTGTGGTGTGGAAAGCACTTGAGCCATTGTCCGCTTTATCTGGGAATCAAAAATGGACCACGTTCATTTGTGATGTACAAACCTCTAGACAGAGGGAGAAAAAACAGCCAGAACTCAATCACATTGCCTGCCCGGAATCAGAGTGGGCGAGGGTCCGACAACAGAAATCTCTGCTGACCTTGGGTGGGAATTTTTGGTCTCACTCGAGCAAGACCATAAAATCCCGCCCAACGTGTCCAACATTGGACAACAACCAACAGGGGTGATAAATATAGGACGGATGTAGGGGTGATAAATACAGGATGGAGGTAGGGGTGATAAATATAGGACGGATGTCAGCGGTAGGTTCTTTACTCAGAGGGTAGTAAGGGCATGGAATGCCCTGCCTGCAGCAGTATTGGACTCGTCAACTTTAAGGTCATTCACATGGTCAATGGATAGGCTTATGGATAATACTGGAATAGTTTAGGTTAGAGGGTCATTAGATTGATTCCATAGTCGATGCAACATCGAGGGCCGAAGGGCCTGTACTGTGCTGTAATGTTCTATGTTCTAACATCATCCTACTCCTGATGGTCACCTGCATCAAGATGTGCATAGACCTTGGTAGACAAACACCAATGCAGGAATTTTACTGGCATGATTCCGGGGCAAGAGAGGCTCACAGAATGGCATTCTCCATTGGCCTCGGTCAAGATCTTAAGAGCCTTGGACATGGGAGGTAGTAAAATTCTGGGACAAGTGTAACTACGTACTCCTCTCCAGTGTTGCATGGATGGGTGTGACACATTGCTGCGGAACGCTCCAAGTGGTTGGACCATGCCGTACCACCTTCCTTTGTGGAAAAATTTATGTGGAATAGTACCTTTGACCACAAGTCCATCAAGCAGTGGCCTGCATGCAATGCCTTAGAGGCCCTACAGGAAAAGAAGATGGTGGATTCTATTGGATCGCTCCCTGAGCAGATTGTCAGAGCCATCTGGCACAATGCTTCATCACCAGAACTTCCCAACAAGTACCAAGACCTAGCCTGGAGGGTAATGAGAAAGGCACTCCCTATCAGAACCTTCCTCCATAGCTGGAGTCTCACCCCATCTGCACATTGCTCTCAAGGTGACTATGGTGGGGAAGAGACCGTTGCCCACTTTCTTGCGAAATGTGCCCTTGCAAAGAAGATCTGGAGAGAGGTGAGGTGGTTTTTGTCAAGGTTCCTGAACAGTTCCATGGTGCAGAATACAATGCTCTATGGGCTGTTCGCGTCAGATATTGCTGGAGGATTATCAACTCAGTAAAAGATGCTTTTTGGTCTACCCGAATATTGTTGGTCTTCCAGTGCAAGGAGCTGTCCCTGTCTGAGTGTTGCAGACTAGCACATTCCAAAGCCTAGGTCTATGTGCTGAGGGATGTTTACAGCAGGGATGTTTTCAACCACAATGAACCAAAAGGAGCAGAACTCCCTTGAGCTGAATAACTCACAATATGCATGCAGTGAATATCACCTGTATCTCAGTTGTACTGAAGGACCTTGGAGTGCACCTTTTTCTATGTGGACAACCTTGAAAATAACTTTGCAACTTTTGTAAGACCATTGTTAAATGTCTGAAACATTTCCTTTATTGTATTGAAGCATCTCAGAATGTTACTTGATGTATGTAAAGAACCTGAATATTGTTGCTTTTGTATGATGGCCATTTTGGAATGATTGTAATGTTCTCACAGATTGATTAGAATTAAAGCACTAAAAGGTACGGAAAATGTTTGTATATTTACATAAACTGTCATTCTGCTCTAATGTTTTACTCACACATTTATATTCATCTTCCAGTGACATATCCACCTGTTTATGTACATACACTAAGTGGAGAGTCTGGAACTAGGAGGCAGTCACAGAATAAGAGGCAGCCACTAAAGACTGAAACCAGGGGAATAGATTTTTTTCTCAGAGAGTTTTGGATCTTTGGAATTCTCTATCCCAGAATGCTGTGGATATTCAACCATTGAGGATATTACCTTTGACATTCTGTAACTGAAGCTGATGTGTCAACTTGCAAATACACCTTGTACATTTGAATAATTTGCAAGTGTTACTGCTGAATCTGATCTGCTGAATGTATTTCCCTAATGGACTGTGATCCCTTGGGTGAGGGAGGCTCTGAGTCTGGAAATCTGTCACACTTTAACACCATTAATATGTCCATGACTTTTTTAAAATTTTATTTTGGTGTCACAAGTAGACTTACATTAACACTGCAATGAATCTACTGTGAAAACCCCCGAGGTGCCACACTCCGCTGCCTGTTCAGGTACACTTAGGGAGAATTTAGAAAGGCCAATGCAACAAATCAGCGCATCTTTTGGACTGTAGGAGGAAACTGGAGCATGTGGAGGAAGCCCACACAGACACAAGGAGAATGAGAAATATCCCACAGATGCTCAGAAGAACCTACCTATTACGACATGCATATTATGAACTAATTATCAAATGTTTAAAATGAACCAAATTGGAGAATTAGAACAAATATCACACAAACCTTACTTCATATATTTTTAGAAGTATTTTGTTTGACAGACAGAGGATGATGTTTATTCAAAATGCAGTTAGATACCTGGTTGTGAAAGTTGGCATGTAGTTGAAGATGACTTGATCCAATGTTCTTCCCTGTGTTCAAAGATTTATCTGTCTTAGATTGTTATGCACAACAGTGACCCAAGCCAGGAATTAACAGGGATCCCTGGTGCTGTGGGGCAGCCGTGCTAAATGTGTCCACCATGCCGTCCCCTGATATCTTGGCTGTGTTAACGTTATTCAGTCCCTGCTTCTGATTCCATAACAGGTTTCCTGGGATCTTGGGTATGTTGACCTCTTCCTTTGTTCTAAATACTGAAGCAAAATCATTTTTCAGCATATTTATCATCTCCTTTTCATTGATAACAGCACCACAATCAGTTTACAAGGAACCACATTCCCTATTACCACTCTCCTTTTCTTAATATTATTGTAAAAGCTGATGTCATGATTTTGATCTCACTTGCACGTTTATTTTCAAGCTCTATTTTTGTGTATTTTACTATCTGCTTTGTCACTCTTTACAGCTGTGACCATCTTGCAGCTGCGTCTCTGTAATGACTGCATGTTGTAACCCACAAGTTGAATTTGTATCTGGAATTCAGTCAGTCTGCTTCTTCATACTCTGTGTATCTGTATGAGGAATGACTATCGCCTGGTGTCCCTGACAACCCTGGAACACCTGGGTTAAGTACCAAAAATACTTACGTCAGACTCCTATTTATTAATTACAGCTCAATCTTCAAAACCATTATTCCTATAAAACTCATCTCCAAACTCCGTGGCCTGGGGCTCAGGCCCTTATTTTCCAGTGAATCCTCGATTCCTTAACCCACAGACTGCAATCAGGAAAGATAGGTAACAACACCTCCTCCATGATCATCCTCAACACTGGTGCCCCACAAGGCTGTGTCCTCAGCCCCTCAGTATACTCCTTATACACCTATGACTCTGTGTCCAAGTTCCCCTCCAACTTGATTTTCAAGTGATGACACCAGTAGGTCAGATCTCAGACAATGATAAAGAATATAGTGACCTGGTGCAGCAATAATAATCTCTCCCTCAATGTCATCAAAGTGAAGGAGATAGTCATCAAGATAATCATGCTCCTGTCTACTCAATGGGGATGAAGTGAAATATTCATGAGCTTCAAGTTTCTAGGTTTTCAGATTACCAACAACCTGTCCTGGTCCCTCCACACCGATGCTATGGTTAAGAAAACCCTACACTTACCTTAGCCTCTACTTTATCAAGCAGCTAAGGAAATTTGGCATGTCTGCTATGTTTCTCACCAACTTTTACAGACGCATCATAGAATGCATTCTTTCTGGTTGTATCACAGTTCCTGCTCTGTCCAAGACCGAAAGAAAGTACAAAGGGTTGTGAATGAATCCCAGTCCATCACGCACACCAGCCTCTCATTCATTTGCTGTCTACACTTCTGCTACCTCGGAAAAGCAGCAAGCATAATCAAGGACTGCATGCACCCAGACATACTCTCTTCCATCTCCCTCCATCATGAAAATGATATAAAAAGTCTGAGGTCACATACCAACTGACTCAAGAACAGCTTCTTCGCTGTTGCCATCAGACTTTTTAATGGACCCAAGTCATATTGAGCAGACCTTTCTCTACATCCTAGCTGTGACTGTAGCACTACATTTTTCACCCTCTCCTTTCCTTGTCTATGTATGTTAATCTCTGTATAGTGTACAAGACACAATACTTTTCACTGTATACTGATATGTGTGCCAATAATAAATCAAATCAAATTACATCAAATCAGATACTGTGGTTAGCACTGCTGCCTCAGAGTGTCAGGGACTCAGACTTAATTCCAGCCTGAGATCACTGTCTGCGTGGAGTTTGCATGCTCTCCCGGTTCTGCGTGGGTTTCCTCCAGGTGCTCTATTTTCCTCCCACAATCCAAAGATGTGTGGGTTAGGTTGATTGGTCATGGTAAATTGACCCTCGTGTCTGGGGGATTTGCAGGGTAAATATGAAGGTTTACAGGAATAGGGCCAAGATTGGATTGTGGTTGGTGTAGACTTGATGGGGTCAATGCTCTCCTTCTGCACTGTAGGGATTCTATGATTCCATAATTCTATGAAAGAACACTATTTACACAACAAACTATACACTATCCTTCTGCTCTAATGTTTTGCCCACATGTTTACTGTTCATCCTCCAGTGACATATCCATCTGTTTAGGTACACACTCTTAACTGCGGGGCAGACACTAAAGACTGAAACCAGGGGGCCAGTTTTACTCTCAGAAGGTCTTAGAACTTTGGAATTCTCTATCCTAGGTATTCAGCCGTGAGGATATTATCTTTGGTAGCCAATCTCTGTAACTGAAGCTGATGTGTCAACTTGCAAATCGAACTTATGCGTTTGAATAATTTGCAAGTGTTGCTGCTGATCTCCTGAGTGTATCTCCCTATTCATCGATTCCTCAGGAGTGGGAGGCTCTGAGTCAGTTTAACTAATGTGAAGGCAGATAATCTTTTAGACCTAACATTTGTAAAAAGCATAGAGGAAAAATGTAGGCAAACTCCTGAAATAATTAAACAATGAATATAAAAGTCATGAGCGATTGCATAACTAGGCACCAAGAAGTCCCAGTCAAACAATATGGGTCATGTATATAAGCTAGAGGGGGAAACAGGAGACACAGTTACGTAATAAAGGTCGTACATGTAAATAAACTAGGAAACTGGAAGTCGCAGTCAAGGAATACTGGTCCATAAGACAATATAAGAACATAAGAAATAGGAGCAGGAGTAGGCCATCTAGCCCCTCAAGTCTGCCCCGCCATTCAATAAGATCATGGCTGATCTGATAGTCGTTCAGCTCCACTTCCCCGCCTGCTCCCCATAACCCTTAATTCCCTTATTGGTCAGAAATTTGTCTACCTGTGACTTAAACATTTTTAACGAGGTAGCCTCCACTGCTTCAATGGGCAGAGAATTCAAAGATTCACCACCCTCTGGGAGAAGACGTTCCTCCCCAACTCTGTTCTAAATTGATTCCCCCTTATTTTGAGGCTGTGCCCTCTAGTTCTTGTTTTCTTTCTAAGTGGAAAAAATCTCTCTGCCTGAACCCTGTCTAGCTCCTTCATTATCATATATTTATAAGATCTCCCCTCAGCCTTCTAAACTCCAATGAGTACAGGTCCAATCTACTCAATCTCTCCTCATATCCTAACCCCCTCATCTCTGGTATCAACCTGGTGAACCTTCGCAGTACTCCCTCCAAGGCCAATATATCCTTTCGCAAATAAAGGGACCAAAGTTGCACACAGTACTCTAGTTGCGGCCTCACCAGTACCTTGTACAATTGCAGCAAGACCTCCCTGCTTTTATACTCCATCCCCCTCGCGGTAAAGACCAACATTCCATTTGCCTTCTTGATCACCTGCTGCATCTGCAAACTGAGTTTTTGCGACTCATGCACAAGGACTCCCAGGTCCCTCTGCACAGTAGCATGTTGTAATTTTCCACCATTTAAATAATACTCCATTTTACTATTATTCCTTCCAAAATGGAAGGAATAATACACTTGCCAATGTTATACTCCATCTGCTAGACCCTCGACCACTCACTTAGCCTATCCAAATCTCTCTACAGACTTTTCCATGTCCTCCACGCAATTTGCTTTCCCATTCATCTTTATGTCACCAGCAAACTTTCTTGCCTTACACTCGGTCCCCTTCTCCAGATCGTCTATGTATATGGTAAACAGTTGAGACCCCAGCACCGATCTCTGCGGCATGCCACAAGTCACCAACTGCCAACCAGAAAAGCACCCATTTATTCCAACTCTCTGCTTTCTGTTAGATAGCCAATCCTCAATCCACGCTAACACTTCACCTCCAACTCCGTGTACCTTAATCTTTTGCAGCAACCTTTTGCGAGGCACCTTATCGAATGCCTTCTGGAAATCTGAAAACACCACATCCTCCGGTTCCCCTCTGTCATCTGCACTCGTTACTTCTTCATAAAAATCCAGTAAATTCGTCAAACTCGACTTTCCCTTCATGAATCCATGCTGCGTCTGCTTGATTGAACCATTCTTTTCCAGGTGTCCTGCTATTTCTTCTTTAATGATGGATTCTAGCATTTTCCCAACTATGGAAGATAAACTAACTGGCCTGTAGTTACCCGTCTTTTGTCTACCTCCTTTTTTAAACAGTGGCGTCGCATTAGCTGTTTTTCTATCAGCTGGCATCTCCCCAGATTCCAGTGAATTTTGATAAATTACAACTAACGCATCTGCTATTACTTCTGCCGTTTCTTTTAGTACCCTGAGATGCATCCCATCCGGGCCCGGAGACTTGTCTACCTTTAGTCCCATTAGCCTACCAAGCACTACCTCTTTAGTAATAGTAATCATTTTAAGGTCCTCACCCCCTACAGTCCCATGACCGTCAATTTTCGGTAAGCTATTTGTGTCCTCTACCGTGAAGACCAACACAAAAAACTTGTTTAAGGCCTTGGCCATTTCCTTGTCTCCCATTACTAAATCCCCCTTCTCGTCTTCTAAGAGTCCAACATTTACTTTTGCCACTCTTTTCATTTTTATATATTTGTAAAAACTTTTACTATCAGTTTTTATATTTTGTGCTAGTTAGTTTCATAATCTATCCTTCCTTTCTTTATCGCTTTCTTAGCAGTTCTTTGTTGTTTTTTAAAGCTTTCCCAATCTTCTAGTTCCCCACTAGTTTTGGCCACTCCATATGCGTTGGTTTTAAACTTAATACTCTACTTCCTATATTCCTTCTTCATCATCAGAATATATTTTTGCTGAGTACTGAGAAAAATCTCCTTAAAAATCCGCCACTGTTCCTCAGTTGTCCCAACCAGTCTGCGCTCCCAGACTACATTAGCCAATTCTGCCTTCATCCTATCGTACTCCCCTTTGTTCAAGCAGAGGACACTGGTTTGGGACCCTACTTTCTCACCCTCCATCTGTATTAGAAATTCAACCATATTGTGATCACTCATTCCAAGAGGATCCCTCAGGAGAAGATCTTTAATTTTACCTGTCTCATTACACAGGACCAGATCCAAGATAACTCGCTCCCTCGTAGGTTCTGTGACATACTGTTGGAGGAAACTATCCCGACAGCATTCTAAGAACCGTTCCTCAAGATCACCGCATTCGACTTGAGTCAATATGCAGGTTAAAATCCCCCATGATTATTGCTGTTCCGTTTTTGCATGCTTCCATTATTTGCATGTTTATAGCCCACCCCACCTTGAAGTTATTATTTTGGGGCCTATAGACCACGCCCACCAGTGACTTTCTCCCCTTACTATTCCTTATCTCCACCCACAACGATTCCACGTTTTGAACAAAGAACAAAGAACAAAATCAGCCTGGGAAACAGGCCCTTCGGCCCAACGGGCCCGCGCCACCACCTCAACACCACCAGTCCCCCTCTCCACCCACGACCCCTGTCTAATGTTTTATGGCCATCCAGATTGAGGGAATCTGATTTAGGGACAATTTATTCCTGCCAATCAGCCTAACAGCACATCTTTGGGGTGTGGGAGGAAACCGGAGCACCCAGAGGAAACCCACGCAAGCACGGGGAGAATGCGCAAACTCCCACAGACACCGGCCCAAATCCATGTATCTGCACAGCAATCAGCGATAGTCACTGAGCTGTCGTCTTGCCCAGTATCTGGTCCAGTTTAGGCACACACTAACGCCATGAAGCACTAGGCCAATCTCAAACAACCAAGAGCAGCCCCAGTACGACCCATCGTGTGTATGCCCCTTGTTGGACACGAGGCGGACCAACTTAAAATCTGTGAATGAAAAGAGAAAAAATATTATTATCATACTATACCCATTTACATTACCAGGGCCCCAATGCTAATGACCCTTATTTAAAAGGTTCTCCTATATCCACCCATCTCCAACCCAGTCATGTGCCTGTCTAAGTTACTCTTAAAGGACTCCAGCGTGTTTGCCTCCACCACCTTACTTGGCAGAGCATTCCATACCCCCACTTCCCTCTGTGTGAAAAACCTCCCTCTAATATCTGTGTTGTACCTCTCCCCCCTCACCTTAAGTCCATGGCCCCTTGTCCTACGTGTCTCTATTATAGGAAATAGCTTACCTCTGTTTACTCTATCTATACCCTTCATAATCTTATATACCTCTATTAGATCCCCCCTCAGTCGGCGTCTTTCAAGGGAAAAGAGCCCCAATTTCTTCAATCTTTCCTCATACCCCAGTCCTTCCATACCAGGCAACATCCTGGTAAACCTCCTCTGCACTCTCTCCAGAGTCTCCACGTCCTTCCGGTAGTAAGGCGACCAGAACTGGACGCAGTACTCCAAATGCAGCCTAACCAATGTTCTGTACATCTGCAACATTAGACTCCAGCTCTTATATTCTATACCCCTTCCTATAAAGGCTAACATACCATAGGCCTTCTTCACCACACTCTCCACTTGCACTGCCACCTTCAAAGACTTGTGCACTTGCACCCCCAGGTCTCGCTGCGATTCTATACTCCTTACGGGCTTACCCTTTACCATATAACTTCCCCCTACATTATTCCGGCCAAAATGCATCACCTCACATTTATCCGGATTAAACTCCATTTGCCAAGTATCTGCCCAATCAACCAGCCTATCAATACCCCGCTGTATTGCCAGACACTGCTCCTCACTGCCTGCCAATCCAGCCATCTTGGTGTCTTTATCATCTCTCACTATGACCATAAGATAAAGGAGTAGAATTAGGCCATTCAGCCCATCAAGTCTGCTCTGCCACTCCATCATGGCTGATATGTTCCTCAACCCCATTCTTCCATCTTTCCCCTGTAACTTTTGATCCCTTTACTCATCAAGAATCTATCTATCTTTGTCAATGAACAGTCAATGAACTGGACTCCACAGCCTTCTGCAGCAACGAATTCCATAGGTTCATCAGCCTCTGGCTAAAGAAATTCCTTCTCATCTTGGTTCTAAAATGTCGTCCCTTTACTCCAAGGCTTGCCCTCAGATCCAACTCTCCACTTTATCCAGGCTTTTCCATATTCTGTAAGTTTCATGAGACCACCCCTCCCCCCATTGTCCTTCTAAACTCCATTGAATACAGACTCAGAGTCCTCAGATACTCTTCATGAGTCAAGCCCTTCATTCCTGGGACCATTCTTGTGAAGCGCCCCTGGATTTTCTCCAAGACCAGCACATCCTTCCTTAGATACAGGGCCCAAACTTGCCCACAATATTCCAAATGTGGTCTAACTGGAGCCTTATAAAGCCTCAGCAGTATATCCCTGCTTTTGTATTCTAGTCCTCTCGAGATGAATGCAAACTTTGCATTTGCCTTGCTAACTATCAACTCAACCTGCAAGTTAACCTTAAGAGAATCCTGAATTAAGATGCCCAGTCCCTTTGCGGCACAGTGGCACAGTGTTTAGCACTGCTGCTCACATGACCAGCAACCTGGGTTCAATTCCAGCGTGACTGCGTATATGGAGTTAGTATGTTGTCCTCATGCCTGTGTGGGTTTCCTCCATTTGCTGCATTTCCTTCCACAGTCTGAAGATGTATAGGTTAGGTGGATTGGCCCTTAGATTCGGGGGGATTAACTGGGTGAATAAATGGTGTTACAGGGATGGGGCCTGGGTGATATTGTTGTCAGTGCAGGCTTGATGGGCCAAATTGTCTCCTTCTGCAGTGTAGGGTTCTGATTACTGATTTCTGTCCCCATTAAGAAAATAATCTATGCCTCTACTTTTCCTGCCAAATTGCATACTCTTCCCCATGTTGTATTCCATTTGCCACTTCTTTGCCCATTCTTCAAAACTGTCCTAGTTCTTCTGCAGCCTCCTTGCTCCTCAATACTATCTGTCCCTTCACTTACCTTAGTATCATCTGCAAACTTATCCCCAATGCCCTTGTTTCATCTGGATCATTGATGTATAAAGTGAAAAGTAGTGGTCCCAACATTGACCCCTTTGGAACTGCACTAGTCACCTAGAAACCTTGCCTTTCTTACATATCTTTGCTATCTCCTGTGTACTTTGTGTTCCACACCAGACTACTGCTCAGAGGCCTGTACGTAACTCTCATCATGGTCTTCTTACCCTTGCGATCCCTCAACTCTACCCAAACAGATTCTACATTTTCTGACCTTATGTTGCTTTTTGCCATCAATTTAATTTCATTTCTTACTAATTAGGCAACCCTGCCCCTTCTGCCCAACTGTCTGTCTTTTTGATAGAATGTGTGTACTTCGATGTTTAGCTTCCAGCTGTGATCCCCTTGCAGCCACATCTCTGTGATGCCCACAACATCGTATCCACCAATTTCAACCTGCACCACAAGCTGATTTACCCTGTATCGTACAATTTACACCACCCAGCATTGACCACCTCCTTTCTCACAGTTGCCCTCTTACCTGCTGTGCCTGAAGTTAGATTCCTACCCCTTTTCAAACACGCTATCCTATTATTTGTTCTAGAAACTTTAATAACACCTGAACTCTCCTTTGTTTTAATGTTTTTCATAATTTTCCATGCAGCTGAACTCTGCCCCCCGTCCCCTCTGCCCCCACTACTTAGTTTAAAGCTCTATCTACAGCCGTGGCTATGTGATTCGCCAGAACTCTGGTCCCAACATGATTCAGGCGGAGACCGTACCTCCTTCGTTAGTACCGGTGCCAATGTCTCTTGAATTCAACCCACTTCTCCCACACCAATCTTTGAGCCACTCATCTCCCTCTTTAGTCTTGTGGATCCTATGTCAATTAGCTTTTGGCTCAGGTATTAATCCTGAGATTATTGCCTTTTTGGTTCTGCTATTTAATTTAGTCCCTAACTGCTCATATCCCTTAGCAGAACCTCTTTCCTTTTTCTACCAATGTCATTGGTACCCATTTGGACAACCACATCTGTATCTTTCCCCTCCTGATCCAAATTCCTCTGCAGTCCAGAGGAGATGTCCTGAACCTAGACAACGGGAGGCAACCCAGCCTTCGGGACTCTGGATTCTGACCACAGAGAACAGCATCTATTCCCCTGACTATAACATCTCCAATTAAAACTGCATTTCTCTTTTCTCGCCTTCTTGAATGCTCCCTGAGTCATGGTGTTTTGGTTAGGTTACTCATCCTCCCTACAGCTCCCACTCTTGACCACACAAGAAACAAGAATCTCAAACCTGTTTGACAAGTTTAAGGGCTGAAGCTCCTTTAACACTACCTTCTGGATCCCTCTATTTGCCTTACTCACAGTCACACAGTCCTGTCCCTGACAGTTAAGGAACTGGAACTGCAGCTCAAAGACCTTCGTCTCATTAGAGAGAATGAGAAGGCAATTGACAGGAGCTACCGGCAATTGGTCACACCGGGGCAATGGGAAGAAGGCAAATGGGTAACTGTTAGGAAGGGGAAAGCTCATGTGATGGAGAGCATGCCGGTGGATGTCCCCCTTCAAAATAAGCACTCCTGTCTGAGTACTGCTGGGGGGGGACAGCTCACCTGGGGGAGGAAGCGGTGACCAGCTCTCTGGAGCTGAGCCCGACCCAGTACTTCAAAAAAGTAAGAAAAAGAGCAGCAAGGCAGTACTAATAGGGGACTCCATAGTGAGGGGATCAGACAGGCGTTTTTGCGGATGCAGACAGGAGTCGCGGATGGTGGTTTGCCTCCCTGGAGCTGGGATCCGGGATGTCTCTGGACGCCTCCCAGACATCCTGAAAGGGGAGGGTGAGGAGCCGGAGGTTGTGGTTCATACAGGTACCGCTGACATAAGCAGGAAGGGGGAAGTGGTCATGAAAAGGGATTATAGGGAATTGGGTAGACAGCTGATAAAGAGGAACATGAAGGTAGTAATCTCAGGATTGCTGCCTGCACGGTGGGACAGTGAGAGCAGAAATGGAATGAGGTGGAGAGTGAATGCGTGGCTGAGGGACTGGAGCAGGGGGCAGGGATTCCGGTTCCTGGATCATTGGGACCTCTTTAGGGGAAGGTGTGACCTGTACAATAAAGATGGGCAGCACTTGAATCCCAGGGGGACCAATATCTTGGCGGGAAGGTTGGCTAGGGCTACCGGGGGGACTTTAAACTAGAAAGGTTGGGGGGAGGGAATAGAATTGAGGTGACTGAGACCGAGGAGGTTAGCTCCCAGGTAGAGAAGGACTATAGACAGTATGAGAGGGAGGTTAGACGGGTGGTGGAGAAGGGAAGTGCCCAGATCGAGGGTCTGAGGTGTGTCTATTTTAACGCCAGGAGTGTAGTGAACAAAGTAGATGAGCTTAGGGCGTGGATTGCTGCTTGGGAATGTGATGTGGTGGCCATTACAGAGACTTGGATGTCTCAGGGACAGGACTGGGTACTTCAGGTGCCAGGATTCAGATGCTTCAGGAAGGATAGGGAGGGGGGCAAAAGAAGTGGCAGAGTGGCACTGTTGATCAGGGACAGTGTCATGGCTGCAGAGAAGGTGGATGCCGTGGAGGGACTGTCTATAGAGTCTTTGTGGGTGGAAGTTAGGAACAGCAAAGGGTCGATAACTTTGCTGGGTGTTTTCTACAGGCCACCCAATAGTGACAGGGAAGTTGAGGTGCAGATAGGGAAACAGATCCTAGAGAGATGTAGTAATAACAGAGTTGTCATGATGGGAGACTTTAATTTCCCAAACATCGACTGGAATATCCCTAGGGTAAGGGGTTTGGATGGGGAGGAGTTTGTTAGGTGTATTCAGGAGGGTTTCCTGAGACAGTACGTGGATAAGCCTACGAGAGGAGAGGCTGTACTTGACCTGGTGCTGGCTAATGAACCAGGACAGGTGTCGGATCTCTTGGTGGGAGAGCATCTTGGGGATGGAGGTCACAATTCTATCTCCTTCACGATAGCATTGGAAAGAGATAGGATCAGGCAGGCTAGGAAAGTGTTTGTCTGGAGTAAGGGGAAATATGATGACATCAGGCAGACAATTGGACGAGTAAACTGGAAAGAGGTGTTCTTGGAGAAAAGTACTGAAGGAAGGTGGCGGATTTTCAAGGAATGTTTGACTGGAGCTCTTCATGACAACGTTCCGATGGGACAAGGAGGTTTTGGTAGGTCGCGGGAGCCGTGGTGCATGAAGGCTGTGGTGAACCCAGTCAGGAAGAAAAGAAAGGCATATAAAAGGTTCACAGAGCTAGGAGATGTTAAGGATCTAGAGGAGTATAAGGTTTGTAGAAAGGAGCTTAAAAAGGAAATTAGGAGAGCCAGAAGGGGTCATGAGAAGGCCTTGGCGGGTAAGATTAAGGAGAATCCCGAGGCACTCTACAAATATGTGAAGAGTAAAAGGATGAGAAGAGAAGGGATAAGACCTATAAAAGGTGAAGGGGGGAAAGTCTGTGTGTAACCGGAAGAAATGGCAGAGGTGCTTAATGAGTACTTTGCCTTGGTATTCATGGTGGAAAGTGATCTGGGAGGTTGTACTACAGGTTTGCAGCAGACTGAAAAGATTAAGTATGTGGATGTTAAGAAAGAGGATGTGTCGGAACTTTTAAATTCTATCAAGATAGATAAATCACCAGGACCGGATGGGATGTACCCCAGGTTACTGTGGGAGGTGAGGGAAGTGATTGCAGAGCCCCTGGTGATGATCTTTGCATCGTCGATGGAGACGGGAGAGGTTCCAGAGGGTTGGAGGATTGCAGATGTGGTTCCTATTTTCAAGAAAGGGAACAGGGGTAGCCCGGGAAATTACCGACTGGTGAGTCTGACCTCAGTGGTTGGTTAGTTGATGGAGAGGCTTCTGAGGGACAAGATTTATGAGCATTTAGAGAAGTTTAGAATGATCAGAAATAGTCAGCACGGCTTTGTCAAGGGCAGGTCATGCCTTACGAGCCTAGTTGAGTTCTTTGAAAATGTGACTGAACACATTGGCGAAGGAAGAGCAGTGGACGTGGTTTACATGGACTTCAGCAACGCGTTTGATAAGGTCCCCCACGCAAGACTTCTTGAGAAGGTGAGAGGGCATGGTATCCAATATTACTGTATTAATATGCCTTCAAAGTATGAAGGGATGAGTGACATCTGAATCCAACAACCACCCCAGTGGAAGCCAGCACTTAATGGATCCCTTTGTGTTTTCAGACACATTTCTGTTAGCAAGGCCTGCAAAAAATACAAAATCAAACAATGTGAATGCTGAAAATCTGAAATGAAAAGAGGAATTACTAAAATATTCAACAGACCAGGCAGCATCTTTTGATTTGATTTGATGTATTATTGCCACATGTATTGGGGTACAGTGAAAAGTATTGTTTCTTGTGCTCTGAACACACAGCATACCGTTCATAGAATAGATAGGGGAGAACAAAGGGATAGATTGCAGAATCTAGTGTTGCAGTTACTGACAGGGTGAACAGAAAGATAAGCTTAACATATGATAGGACAATTATTCAATGACTAATTCAAACTCTTTCAAGCATTCCAGTTTAAAGTTACAAAAAGGATAGGAGTCAACTCTTAATTCATTTAACAATCTTCCTTTATTTAACACTTTAGGATCCCGACTTAAACTTAAAGCAGTTGCAACACTTTAACTCTTTTACTGAACTTAAACTCTTAACTGAACATTAACTCTAATTCTTTAATTGAAAATAGATTGTTTAGAAAGAACTGGCCAGGTCAGTTCCTGACGTAGAATCTATCCTCATGGTCTCTGAAGATGTTGTTCAGGGCACTGGTGCAAGCAAAGTGTAATTAAGGAGGAAATTTCAGGAGTTTGACCCAGCAATGATGAAGGACTGGTGATATATTTCCAAACTAGAATGATGAGTGGCTTGGAGAGGAATGACAAGCTCTTGGTGTTCCATTGTATCTGCATCTCCTAGATGATAGTGGTCATGGGCTAGGAGGGTGCTGTCCATGGAGATTTGGTGTGTTCCAACAATGTATCCTGTGCATGTATGGTTAGGTGGATTAGGCAAGGTAAATGCGCGGTATTATGGGAATGGGGGGGCAGTGAGTCTGGGTAAGGCGCTCTATCAGGTAGTCAGTACAGACTTGATGGCCAAATGGCCTCCTTCTGCACTGTAGAGATTCTCCAATCTTGTACATGATATACACTGCTGCCATTGTTCATTAATAGTGATGAGAGTGAATGACTAACAGTGTTGTAGAAAAACTACTCCCAAAGGGTTGTGACTCTATGGAATCAGCTACCCCAAAGTGCAGTGAATGCTGGGACAGTGAGTAAATTTAAGAAAAATTTAGACAGATTTTTAATTCGCAATGGGTTGAAGGCTTATGGGGAGAAGGCAAGGAAATGTGGATGAGGTGCATATTAGCCATGATCGGATGGCAGAGTGGACTAGGTGGGCCTAATTCTGCTTCTACATCTTAAAAAATTATGAATTTATGAAATGAAAGTTACAAAGCACATATAAAGATGAAAAGGTTAAATATTATCAATGAATATTGTTCCGTGGGAGCATTGAAGAGAGGCTGCGATTTGAGAGTGGAGAGCTGTGGGTGAGTAAAAGCGACTTTTTCTTTTAGAAACTAACTTTATTTTTTAGTGGGTTTTTTTTTGATTGTTTTTTTTTAAGTTTGACCCCGGTTTGACCCCGGAAGTAGTTGCGAGGGCACTCGGGTCGCGTTTTTTTTTACCCGACTATAAATTAGACCGGAGGGGTTTCCCGATACTCTACACGGGTAGAGTATCCCAGCCCTCCCCCCTCCCCTAACCTAAAAAAAAGAGAGAGAGAGAGAGAGGGGCTCTGTCTGAGAGCTGGTAAGACTGCTTTTGTTTTTGTGTGTGCTGTAAGTGCTTTGGCTCACAGGGCCAAAGAGATAAGGTAAGTTGTAAGTTTTTTTTTTCCCTTTTTCCTTTGGGTTGCTATAAGGGGTAAATATGAGTGTGAGACCTGTATGTTGTTGCCAATGCAACATGTGGGAGGTCTTGGAGGCTCCTGGCCTGCCAGACATCCACACCTGTGCTTGGTGTGTGGAGTTGCAGGCCCTACGAAACCAGGTTAAGGAGCTGCAAATGCAGCTCGAGGACCTTCGGCTAGTTAGGGAGAGTGAGGAGGTTATAGAAAGGAGCTACCAGCAGGTAGTCACACCAGGGCAACGGGATGAGGGCACTTGGGTTACCATTAGGAAGGGGAAAACACGGGTGATGGGGAGCACTCCGGTGGATGTCCCCCTTCAAAATAAGTACTCCGGCCTGAGTACTACTGGGGGGGACAGCTCATCTGAGGGAGGAAGCGATGGCCAGCTCTCTGGAGCTGAGCCAGTGAGCCAAAAAATCAAAAAGGGAAGCAGAAAGGTAGTGTTAATAGGGGACTCCACAGTGAGGGGCGCGGACAGGCGTTTTTGTGGACGTAGAAGGGAGTCGCGGATGGTGGTTTGTCTCCCTGGGGCTGGGATCCAGGATGTCTCTGGGCGGGTCCCAGACATCCTGAAAGGGGAGGGTGAGGAACCGGAGGTAGTAGTACATATAGGTACTACTGATGTAGGTAAGAAGAGGGAGGCACTCGTGAAAAAAAAAGGACTATAGGGAACTGGGTAGGCAGCTGAGGAAGAGAAAAGCAAAGGTAGTAATCTCAGGATTGCTGCCTGTGCCAAGGGAGAATGAGGGAAGAAATGAAATGAGGTGGAGGGTGAATGCGTGGCTGAGGGACTGGTGTAGAGGGCAGGGATTTCGGTTCCTAGATCACTGGGACCTCTTTAGGGGTAGGTGGGACCTCTATAGTAGGGACGGGTGGCACTTAAATACCAGGGGGACTAGTATCTTGGCGGGAAGACTGGCTAAGGCTACCGGGGGGACTTTAAACTAGAAAGGATGGGGGGAGGGAACTGTGTTGGGGAAACTGGGACGGAGGAGGTTCGCTCCCAGGTAGGGGAGGACCGCAGGCAGTATGGGAGGGAGGTTAGACAGGTGGTGGAGATGGGAAATGCCCAGACTGAGGGGCTGAAGTGTATATATTTTAATGCAAGGAGTATAGTGAATAAGGTAGATGAGCTTAGGGCGTGGATAGCTGTTTGGGATTGTGATGTGGTGGCCATTACGGAGACTTGGATGTCTCAGGGACAGGACTGGGTACTTCAGGTGCCAGGCTTCAGGTGCTTCAGGAAGGACAGGGAGGGTGGCAGAAGGGGTGGTGGCGTGGCACTGTTGATCAGGGATAGTGTCATGGCTACAGAGAAAGAGGATGTCGTGGAGGGATTGTCTACAGAATCTCTGTGGGTGGAAGTTAGGAACAGCAAAGGGTCAAAAACTTTGCTGGGTGTAATCTATAGGCCGCCCAATAGTGACAGGGAAGTTGAAGTGCAAATAGGGAAACAGATTCTGGAGAGATGTTTTAATAACAGAGTTGTCGTGATGGGAGACTTCAATTTCCCAAACATCGACTGGAATATCCCTAGGGTAAGGGGTATAGATGGGGAGGAGTTTGTTAGGTGTGTTCAGGAGGGTTTCCTGACGCAGTATGTGGACAAGCCTACGAGGGGAGAGGCTGTACTTGACCTGGTACTGGCGAATGAACCAGGGAAGGTGATGGATCTTTCGGTAGGAGAGCATCTTGGATATGGTGACCATAATTCTATCTCCTTCACAATTGCGTTGGAACGAGATAGGATCAGGCAGGCTAGGAAGGTGTTTGTCTGGGGTAAGGGGAGATACGAAGAAGTCAGGAAGTTACTTGGACAAATAAACTGGAAGGAGGCGTTCTTAGGGAAAAGTACCGAAGGAAGGTGGCAGATATTCAAGGAATGTGTGTCTGGAGCTCTGAATGACAACGTTCCGATGAGACGAGGGGGTTTTGGTGGGTCGAGGGAACCGTGGTGCACAAAGGATGTGTTGAACCTAGTCAGGAAGAAAAGGAAGGTGTACAAGAGGTTCAGGGAATTAGGAGATGTTAAAGATCTTGAGGAGTATAAGGACTGTAGGAGGGAACTTAAAAGGGAAATTAGGAGAGCCAGAAGGGGTCATGAGAAGACCTTGGCGAGTAAGATTAAGGAGAGTCCCAAGGCCTTCTATAAATATGTGAAAGGTAAAAGGATAAGAAGAGAAGGGATAGGACCTATAAAAGGTGAGGGGGGAAAGGTTTGTGTGGAACCAGAAGAAATGGCGGAGGTGCTTAACGAGTACTTCGCCTCAGTATTCACGGTGGAAGCCGATCTGGGAGATTTTGTTATGGATTTGCAGCAGATGGAAAGGATTGAGTACGTGAATATTAAGGAGGAGGATGTGTTGGAACTTTTGAATTCTATCAAGGTAGATAAGTCGCCGGGACCAGATGGGATGTACCCCAGGATACTGTGGGAGGCGAGGGAAGAGATTGCAGAGCCCCTGGCGATGATCTTTGCGTCGTCAATGGAGACGGGAGAGGTTCCAGAGGATTGGAGGATTGCGGATGTAGTTCCTATTTTTAAGAAAGGGACCAGAGATAGCCCGGGAAATTACCGACCGGTGAGTCTGACCTCAGTGGTTGGTAAGCTGATGGAGAGGCTTCTGAGGGACAAGATTTACGAACATTTGGAGAGGTTTGACATGATCAGGAATAGTCAGCATGGATTTGTCAAGGGCAGGTCGTGCCTTACAAGCCTAGTTGAGTTCTTCGATAATGTGACTGAACACATTGACGAAGGAAGTGCCGTGGACGTAGTGTACATGGACTTCAGCAAGGCGTTTGATAAGGTCCCCCATGCAAGACTTCTTGAGAAGGTGAGAGGGCATGGGATCCAAGGGCCTTTGGCCTTGTGGATCCAGAACTGGCTTGCCTGCAGAAGGCAGAGAGTGGTTGTGGATGGGGCTTTTTCTGAATGGAGGTCAGTCACCAGCGGAGTGCCTCAAGGATCTGTTCTGGGACCCTTGTTGTTTGTCATTTTCATAAATGACCTGGATGAGGAAGTGGAGGGATGGGTAAGTAAGTTCGCTGATGACACGAAGGTCGGTGGTGTTGTGGATGATCTGGAAGGATGGCAAAAGTTGCAGCAGGACATAGATAGGATGCAGGACTGGGCGGAGAAGTGGCAGATGGACTTCAACGCGGATAAATGTGTAGTCGTCCATTTTGGCAGAACCAACGGGATGAACGAGTACACTATTAAGGGCAGAAGTCTGAGTAGTGTTGAGGAGCAGAAGGATCTTGGGGTCCGGGTCCACAGGACTCTTAAATCGGCCTCGCAGGTGGAGGAGGTGGTCAAGAAGGTGTATGGTGTACTGGCCTTCATTAATCGAGGGATTGAGTTTAGGAGTCGGGAGGTAATGCTGGAACTTTATAAGACCCTTGTCAGGCCTCATTTGGAGTATTGTGCGCAGTTCTGGTCGCCTCACTATAGGAAAGATGTAGAAGCTATTGAAAGGGTGCAGAGGAGATTTACAAGGATGTTGCCTGGACTGGGAGGCATGCCTTATGAAGTTAGGTTGAGGGAGCTGGGACTCTTTTCCCTGGAGAGACGAAGGTTGAGAGGCGACCTGATAGAAGTTTACAAAATGTTGAGAGGAATAGATAGGGTGGACTCTCAGAGGCTATTTCCCCGGTTTGAAATGGTCGCTACGAGGGGGCACGGATTTAAGGTGCGGGGAGGAAGGTTCAGAAGTGATGTTAGGGGTAGGTTTTTCACTCAGAGGGTGGTGAGTGGGTGGAATCGGCTGCCGTCAGTGGTGGTGGAGGCGAACTCGCTGGGGTCTTTTAAAAGACTTCTGGATGAGTATATGGGGTTTAATGAGATTGAGGGTTATAGATAGGTCTGTAGGTTGGTAGGTGATGTGATCGGCGCAGCTTGTGGGCCGAAGGGCCTGTTTGTGCTGTGGTGTTCTATGTTCTATGTTCTAATATGCATGAATGGCTGATGTAAATAATTACCTTGCCACTGTGTTTACAAAAGGAAAGGAGAGAAGCTTGCTGTAAGTTTCGAGGATATCATTGTGGATCAAGATTGTGGGGGCAAGTAAATAAAATATTGATGATGAGAAAATTACTGGAACTAAAATGTGACAAATTTCCAGACCCTGACTCTTTTCATCCCAGTGTGCTAAAGGAAATAGGGAGCATAATCTAGATCATCCAACTATAATTTTTCAGAGTTCCCTAGATCTAGGAGCTGTCCATCTGAATTGAAAAATTGCTCATGTTACTCTGCTTTTTAAGAAGGGTGAAAGAGGAAAACAACAGATTTTTGGAACACTTAGCCTAACATTAGTGGTGGGGAATTTACTGGAGTTAATATTTAAGGATAGGGTACTGAACAATTTGAAATTTTTCAGTTAATCAGGGAGAGGCAACATGCATTCACTACAAGAAGGGCATGCAAAACAAAACTCATTGAATATGTTAAAGTGGTGACTAATAAGTGGATAGGGAAATGTCAATGGATGTTGCTGTCAGACTTCCAGAAGGCATTTGGCAAAGTCTCACGTAAGGGCGTGTTAGCTATGGTAGAACCCCCAAGGAATTGATGAAAATTACTGACATAGCTGAGAAATTGTTTGAGTAGCAGATGATGGAACGTAAGGATGATTGATAGATACTCAAATTGGCAAGATGTGACGAACGCTGTCACACACGGATCTGTGCTGGGCCCTCAGTTATTCACATAATCTATTAATGACTTGGCACAGTAAGAAGTCTCACAACATCAGGTAATGGTCCAACTGGTTTATTTGGTAGCACAAGCTTTCGAAGCACTGCTCCTCCTGATGAAGGGCCATTGCTCTGGAAACTCGTGCTACCAAGTAAACCTGTTGGATTTTAACCTGATGTTGTTAAATTTCTTACGGTGCCTACCCCAGTCCAACACTGACATCTCCACATCTTAATGACTTGGATAATAGCACATAAATTTTTTCATCCAATTTTGCTGATGGCATGAAGTTCGATGGTATTATAGGCAGTATAGAAGATAGCATCAAATTACAAAGTGATATTGATAAACTAGGCGAATGGGCAAAGCTGTTACAGATGGATTTCAATGTAAGCAAGTGGGAGGTTATCCATTTTGGACCAAAAACTGATAGATCAGGATACTTTCTAGATGATATGAAATTAAATACATTGAATGTCCATGGAGATTTGAGGCTTCAGGTGCATAAATCCTCAAAATGCCATGGATAGGTGCAGAAAATAATCAAGAAATCTCATGGAACTCTGGCCTGCATAGAACCAAAGCAAAACTGAGAATTGGAGCAAGATGATGCCATTCAACACTTCAAGTCTGCGCTGCCATTTATTGCGATCATGACTGATCATCCAACTCAATAGCCTGATCCTGCCTTCCCTTTTACCTTTGATCCTGTTCGTCTCATGATGTTGGCCTCAATTACTTCCAGTATTATCAAATTCCATAGGTTGACCAATCTCTGGGTGAAGATATTCCTCCTCATCAATCTCCTAAACAGTCTATCCTAGATCCCTGGACTGTGGCTCCTTGTTCTGGACAGCCCCATAATTAGGGATATTTACTCTGTCGGGTCCTGTTTGAATTTTATAGGTTTCCATGAATTTCTTCATCTGAACACCACCCAACTGATTCATCGCTCCTGTTATGCCAGTCCCTCCACCTCAACAATCAGTCCACTAAAACCTACCTGCAGGAGATGCTGGGTTAAGGAGAGTTTTTCTGAGAATGATGTTTAATCTCAGTTGTATCAAATACTCTTTGTGCTCTTTGCTGGTATCTTTGCAGAACAAAGAATAGCTGAGAAAAAAAAGATAATGCACAAAACATAAAAAGTGAAACTGAAAACACGAAGACTGAGATTCAAAGGAGGCAATTTTACCATTTTTATTCTAAGTGCAAGGCAGACTGGGAGAGCTTCAGATCTGCCTTTTAGACCTGTTTTATTCCCCTACCCCACGCCTCACACTCTGTAAAATTTTGAGAACATCTGATTTGTGCTTCAAAAGCCAGTGGGCAAGGCTAAACATGCCTGAAAACCTGCAGAGAGATCTGGTGTGCATGTGCAGACCTCTAATGCTGCACGTGTGGCTGCCAAGGCAGATCGTGGCCCCATCACCTCCAGGATTTTGGACCTGCAGCTCTCTCCCCCACTGATCGTAGACCCACCACCTTCCCCACACAGATCATGGACCTGCCGCCCTCTCCTCCACTGATCACTGCAGAATGAAAGCAGGCCCCATTTCCCTCCACTCCTCCCTCCCCCTATCGATTTGGGCAGAGTGGCAGTAGACAGCACACCCCCATTAGCCCTTTCCCTCATTAGCCTCTCCCCCACAGACCCTGTCCCCACTGGCCCCTCGCCCATTAGCCCTGCCCCCTGGCACTGCCTGGTCGCGTTGTCCAAGTACCCAGTGGGCACTGTGCAGGCACCAGACTGACATTGCCCAGATGCCAGGGTGGTCTTGCCAGTGCCCAAGGTGCATCCCCTTGTCTTCGGCCTCCTCGAGGTGTCTCAATTGCTTTCACAGTGAGCGCAAGTCGACTGCTCCCCTATTCCTTGCCTGCGCAAACCTTTCCCAGAGAGGTCATAAAGGGATCGAACCTGATTGATTGAGCGCCAGGCTCGGTAAGCAAATATAAATGTTCATTTTAGTAGATTGAAATATATTAACCTGCCCATCATCCATTTCCGGCGTGAGGCTGGCTATGCCACATATCGAGTACCCGTAAAATGGTGCTGGCCATGAAAACTGGCACCAATTGCGCTCAGAGCTTTATGGTCCACTTTACCACCGCGTCTCACCTGCAAACAGCGCCACAAGATGGTAAAGTTGCCCCCAAAGTCTCCAGTATCACCCAAGGAGAGTCTGTGTTCCATGTATTGCCCAGATATAACATGCAGCCAATTTGTGTCACAAATCTGACTGGAACCAGACACATACAAAGACAGTACAGAGAAATATAAAATTTACCATGACGATGTCAGACATCATGTGCAGGACCTGAACTCCAAAGGGGACCCTGAGAAAGGAAGGGCTTTGGTGGAGTAATCAAAAAGTGGATGAACTCAAAACCATGGCACATATCGACTGAACCTTTAACCTGTAATTAGGTCATTTAATTACGACACCACACAGAGACTAGTTCTTTAGATTATCCAGTTTCAGCACCAGAAAAATTGAGTGGTTTAGATTATTCAGTGAAAACCCACATAGACATGAGTGTTTAGAGTGTTTAGAGCCTGCTACACAGGCTCTAGTGATTTTCGACCTCTCAGTGAAAATAATCAATGCAACCAAGCTAAAGAACCCCAGCATAGCTTCAGCAGTGGCTGAAGACTTAGAAACCAAGCTTGCTGACCTACACCTTGCAATAAAAAGTCTGACAACACCAGGTTTTAGTCCAACCTATTTATTGGACTAAAACCTGGTGTTGTCAGACTTTTTACTGTGTTTACGCCAGTCCAACGCCGGCACACCCACATCATGACTACACCTTGCAGGCAGTGCTGAGGGCGATTGGGAATGCTTTAGGGATGCTATCCATCCATCTGCACTGAAGATGCTTGGGCCCTCTACCCGCAAGCAGCATGACTGGTTTGATGAGAATGATGAGGAGATACAGGCTCTACTTGTTGGAAAGCACCGTCTTCATCGGGCCTGTCAGAATGACCCATCATCAGCTGCCAAGAAAAATGCTTTTACCAGTGCTCGCAGGACAATCCAGAATAAATTGCGTAAAATGCAGGATGCCTGGCTGAGCACCAAGGCAGATGAAATACAGGGATATGCTGACAGAAACGACTTGAAATGGTTCTACGAAGCCCTCAACACTCTCTACGGATCTCAATCTCTCAGGAGATCCCCCCTCTTGAGTACAGATGGTACAACTCTCATTACAGAGAAGGCTCAGATCCTGCAGAGATGGGCTGAATATTTTGAAACCGTCCTCAACTGACCGTCATCTATTAACGATGAGGCAACAGACAGGATTCCCCAGGTTGATATCAACCGCCATGGATGACCCACCGGTAGTAGCTGAAGTCACAAAAGCTGTCAGTCAGCTATCCAGTGGCAAAGTCCCAGGGGCAGATGCCGTATCCGCAGAGATCTACAAAGCTGCTGGTCCTCTACTTATCGAAAAGCTCACCGAGTTGTTCCAGTCCTTTTGGAAGCAAGGATCCATTCCTCAAGAACTTAAAGATGCTTCCATTGTATACCTCTACAAGAAGAAGGGCAATTGGCAAGTATGCGACAACCACCGAGGAATCTCGCTGCTCTCCATTACAGGAAAAACCCTTGCAAGAGTCCTACTAAATCGTCTGGTCACTCATCTGGAGCTGGGCCTGCTTCCAGAGTCACAATGTGGCTTCTGCAAAGGTCGCAGGGTATTGACATGATTTTTGCTGCACGCCAACTTCAGGAGAAGTGTCAGGAGCAGAACCGTGAGCTCTACACAACCTTTGTTGACCTCGTGAAAGCTTTCGACACTGAAAGCCGATAAGGCCTGTGGAGGATCATGTCAAAGTTCGGCTGCCCCCCCCCAAATTCATTCAGATGGCACGCCAGTTCCAGGATGGCATGATGGCCAGAGTGTTGGATGGTAGAGAATCCTGAGACATTCCCAGTCACCAATGGCATCAAACAAAGCTGTGTGCTTGCACCTACACTGTTCAGCATGATGTTTACTGCCATGCTGAATGATGCCTTCCAGAACAGTGTTGCTGGAATCAGCCTCAAGTACAGAGTAGATGGGAAGCTCTTCAACCTGAATCCCAAAGTGAAGGGGATTGTTCTGAGAGACTTCCTCTTTGCCGATGACTGCGCCCTGTATAGTCTCACCCTACACTCAGCCCCCTCCTCCAGATCCTAAGTTGAAAACATCTGGTAATCCCAAAGGATTTTTGCTTTTTCTGTTAAAACCTACAAATAACTAATTGCAGATCGCAGGTGTTGAAATTGGAAACTAGCAACTCACGGAAGTGAGGGTCAAATTGCACAAAGCCAGTAACATGAGTAACTCTCCCACAGATGCTGTCTGATCTGTTGAGCACTGCTCGAAGATTCTGATATTCAGATGTATTGTTTTTATTGTAGCAGTTTTCTTACCAAAACAACTTGTCTCAAAAGTGCAGCTGCAAACAAAAATTTCTTGTGATGTTTACACAAACAATGTCCTTGCATTAGTTGCTATCCGTACACTGAACAATCTCTCATTTCCAAACACAATGTCCTACAATCAAAAGGCATTTAATTATGTTCTCCTTTCTTTTAATTCCTCATTTTTCCTTCCCAATTACCCCATTCAGAAACTCCCTTCTGATGAAAGTGACCCGTGACTAATATTTCACATTACACTCTATTATTGCCCTTCTCTCATCTTGCCATTTCAAATGGGAAATTATTAATCAACATTTTGTATTACACTGTTACATCCACCTAATTTATTTTTGTCAAAATCAGTCATGGCCTTACAATTTACATGGCCTTACAATTTCAGGAAAATTTTCTGAATCAATATATAGAGGTATCAACTAGAGAGGATGCAATATTAGATCTCCTATTCAGAAATGAGTTAGGGCAAGTGTGTGTAGGGGAACACTTTGGTTCCAGTGATCATAACGCCATTAGTTTCAACTTGATCATGGATAAAGATAGAACTGGTCCTCGTGTTGAGGTTCTGAACTGGAGAAAGGCCAAATTTGAAGAAATGAGAAACGACCTAAAAAAGCATGGATTGGGGCAGGCTGTTCTCTGGCGAGGATGTGATTGATAAGTGGGAGGCCTTCAAAGGAGAAATTTTGAGAGTGCAGAGTTTGTATATTCCTGTCAGGATTAAAGGCAAAGTAAATAAGAATAAGGAACCTTGGTTCTCGAGGGATATTGCACATCTGATAAAGAAGAAGAGAGAGATGTATGACATGTATAGGCAACAGGGAACAAATAAGATGCTTGAGGAGTATAAAAAGTGCAAGAAACTACTTAAGAAGGAAATCAGGAGGGCTAAAAGAAGACATGAGGTTGCTTCGGCAGGCAAGATGAAGGATAATCCTAAGAGCTTCTACAGGTATATTAAGAGCAAAAGGATAGTAAGGGATAAGATTGGTCCTCTTGAAGATCAGAGTGGTCAGCTTTGTATGGAACCAAAAGAAATGGGGGATATACTAAATGGGATTTTTTTGCATCCGTATTTACTAAGGAAACTGGCATGGAGTCTACAGAAATAAGGCAAATAAGTAGGGAGGTAATGGAATCTATACAGATTAAAGGGGAGGAGGTGCTTGCTGCCTTGAGGCAAATCAGAGTAGATAAATCCGCAGGACAGGGTATTCCCTCAGACCTTGAAGGAGACTAGTGTTGAAATTGCAGGGGCCCTGGCAGATATATTTAAAATGTTGGTATCCATGGATGAGGTGCCGGATGATTGGAGGATAGCTCATGTTATTCCGTTGCTTAAAAAAGGCTCAAAAAGTAATCCAGGAAATTATAGGCCAGTAAGTTTGATGTCAGTAGTAGGTAAATTATTGGAAGGTGTACTAAGAGATAGGATCTATAAATACTTGGATAGACAAGGACTTATTAGGGAGAGTCAACGTGGCTTTGTGTGTGGTAGGTCATGTTTAACCAGTCTAGTAGAGATTTTCGAGGAGGTTACCAGGATGAAGGGAAGGCAGTGGATATTGTCTACATGGACTTCAGTAAAGCCTTTGACAAGGTCCCGCGTGGGAGGTTAGTTAGGAAGGTTCAGTCGCTAGGTATACATGGAGAGGTAGTAAATTGGATCAGACATTGGCTCAATGGAAGAAGCCAGCGAGTGGTAGTGGAGGATTGCTTCTCTGAGTGAAGACCTGTGACTAGTGGAGTGCCACAGGGATCAGTGCTCGGTCCATTGTTGTTTGTCACCTATATCAATGATCTGGATGATAATGTGGTAAATTGGATCAGCAAATTTGCTGATGATATAAAGATTGGAGGACGTTTGACAAAGTCCCTCATGGTAGGCTGGTAGAAAAGGTTAAGGAGCATGGGATACGAGGTCAGGTAGCTAGGTGGATTGAGAACTGGCTGGGTAATAGGAGACAGAGGGTAGTTGTGGAGGGGACTTTGTCCGACTGGAGGCCAGTGACCAGTGGTGTGCCGCAGGGCTCAGTACTGGGACCTCTCCTCTTTGTAGTCTACATAAATGACTTGGAAGAGAGCGTAGGTGGTGTGATCAGCAAGTTTGCTGATGACACCAAGATGGCAGGGTTGGCGGGTACCGAAGTGGATTGTCAGGTGATACAACAGGATATAGATAGGTTGGTGCATTGGGCAGATAGGTGACAGATGGAATTTAATCCTGACAAATGCGAGGTGATGCATTTTGGAAGGAATAATGTAGAGAGGAGCTATGTGATTAAAGGTAAACAAATTAGGAGTATAGAAACACAGAGGGACCTGGGAGTGCAGGTTCACAAATCCATGAAGGTTGCGACACAAGTGGAGAATGTTGTCAGGAAGGCTTATGGAATGCTAGCCTTTATAGGAAGAGGTATAGAGTTTAAAAGCTGCCGTCTAATGCTTCAGTTGTATAGAACGTTGGTTAGACCGCATTTGGAGTACTGCGTCCAGTTCTGGTCACCTTACTACCGGAAGGACGTGGAGTCTCTGGAAAGGGTGCAGAGGAGGTTTACCAGGATGTTGCCTGGCATAGAGGGGTTGGGTTACGAGGAAAGGTTGGAGAAACTGGGACTGTTCTCCTTGGAAAGACGGAGATTGAGGGGGGACATGATAGAGGTATATAAGATACTGAAGGGAATAGACAGGGTCAATAGTGAGAGACCGCTCCCTAGATTGGTTACAAATACAAGAGGACATGATTTAAGGGTGAGGGGGGAAAGGTATAATTTGGATATGAGAGGAAGGTTCTTTACGCAGAGAGTAGTGGGGGTGTGGAACGCGCTACCGAATGGGGTGGTGGAGGCGGGAACGTTGGACTCGTTTAAGGTTCAGTTAGATAGACACATGAGTGAAACGAGGATGGAGGGTTATGGTAGGGGTTATTAAATAAGGGTTAGAACCTCGGGAGACACCGGAAAGGCAGGCTTGTGATTAACGTTTTTGTCTTTTTATTCCGCAGGTGGAGGTCCACCTCGTTGTCAAACGAGGGGCATGCACACGGTGGGTCGTGCATGGGCTGCTCTTGGAGGTTCTGGGAGTGGCCTAGTACTTCGTGCTGGTGTGTGTGTTTGATCCTGGACCGATAGACGGGCGCCGCAACAGCTCGGTGACTAGCACTGCTAGCTGTGCAGATACATGGATTTGGGCCTGTGTCTGTGGGAGTTTGTGCATTCTCCCTGTGGTTGCGTGGGTTTCCTCCGGGCGCTCCGGTTTCCTCCCACACCCCAAAGATGTGCTCTTAGGCTGATTGGTTTTACCAAATTGACACTATTCTCCCCTGAATCTGGCTAAGTCAGGGGTTCTATTTGTAGATACGCAGGGTATCTACAAATAGGTGTAGGGTGATGCGGCGGCACGGGCTTGTTGGGCCGAAGGGCCTGTTTCCCGTGCTGGGTTGTTCTTTGTTCTTGTTTGTTCTTTGTTGTGTATTGGATGGTGAGGAATGTTTTCAAAGCTTGCAGAGGGATTTGGACCAGCTAGAAAAACGGGCTGAAAAATGGCAGATGGAGTTTAATGCAGACAAGTGTGAGCCATTGCACTTTGGAAGAACAAGGTAGAACATACAAGGTAAATGGTAGGACACTGAAGAATGTAGTAGAACAGAGGGATTTGGGAATACAGATACATTATTCCCTAAAAGTGGCATCACAGATAGATAGGATCATAAAAAGTGCTTTTGGGACATTGGCTTTTATAAATCAAAGTACTGAGTATAAGAGTTGGAATGTTATGGTGAGGTTGTGTAAGACATTGGTGAGGCCGAATTCAAAGTATTGTGTGCAGTTTTGGTCACCTACAGGAAGGATATTAATGAGGTTGAAAGAGTGCAGAGAAGGTTTACAAGGATGTTGCTGGGACTTGAGAAACTGAGTTACAGAGAAAGGTTGAATAGGTTAGGACTTTATTCCCTGGAGCGTTGAAGAATGATGGGAGATTTGATAGAGGTGTATAAAATTATGATGGGTATAGATGGAATGAATGCAAACAGACTTTTTCCACTGAGGCTAGGGGAGAAAAAAACCAGAGGGCATGGGTTAAGGGTGAAGGGGGAAAAGTTTAAAGGGAATATTGGGGGAGGGGCTTCTCCACACAGAGAGTGTTGGGAGTGTGGAATGAGCTGCTAGATGAAGTGGTAAATGCGGGCTCACTTTTAACATTTCAGAAAAACTTGGGCAAGTACATGGATGAGAAGGGTGTGGAGGGATATGGTCCAGATGCGGGTCAGTGGGATTAGACAGAAAAATGGTTCGGCACAGCCAAGAAGGGCCAAAGAGCCTGTTTCTGCGCTGCAGTGTTCTATGGTTCTATATTAATTTTTGATGTTTTATTTCAGTTCTGCTTAACGAAGTTGTACTGAAATGCAGATCAGTTAATTTGCTTTGCATGCATTTGCATTGATCCAGTGCTGCCAGAATTCCCTCCATGGCAACACGTCTGCTTCAAACACATTTCATTAGCTCAGAAATGAGATTCTACGGTTTCTGGGTAAACAGTTTGCCACAAGGAAAGTGGGTGGGACCCATCAATGGAGTGTGTCCTAGATTGCATGGTGCATAGAGGATCAGGTCAAAAGGAAAGCTTCTGTCAGACACCGCTTTAACACTGCAGAAATCCAAGAAAAGCACAGAAGGTGTAGGAGTGAAAGTAAATCGGAAGATAAAAAATCGAAGAGTAATAACGGAAGATTACTGGGCAGTAAGATTAAGGGAGTCAAAAGATACTTCATACATATATAATTATGGTAAGCACAACACATAAAGCAGTAAAATTTGTTGGGGGGGGAAAATGACAACTATTGGATCGAGTGGATTTCTTCATGAACTCTTTATAGCAGTTTTCGCAGTTAAGAGTTTATTTATTAGTTTCACAATTATACTCACACTAACACTGCAAGAAAGTTACTGTGACAATCCCGCAGTCCCCTATACTCCGGCGCTTGTTCAGATACACTGAGGGAGAATACAGTATGGCCAATGCACCTAGCCAGCATTTCTTTTGGAAATCCGAGCACCTAGAGTAAACCAACAAAGAAACAGCCCTGGGGAAGACATGCGTGCTCTGCACAGACATGATCCAAGCCAGGAATGGAACCCGGGTCTCTGGAAATGCGAGGTAGCTGTGCTAACCAACGTGCCGCTGTGCAGGCATGTGCATGCCAGCAACTGCATCTTCGTCAAGGATAAGAACATAAGAACATAAGAAATAGGAGCAGGAGTAGGCCATCCAGCCCTTCGAGCCTGCCCCGCCATTCAATAAGATCATGGCTGATCTGAAGTGGATCAGTTCCACTTTCCCGCTTTCTCCCCATAACCCTTAATTCCCTTGTCTATCAAAAACCTATCTACCCGTGACTTAAATATATTTAGCGAGGTAGCCTCTACCACTTCAACAGGCAGAGAATTCCAGAGATTCACCACCCTTTGAGTGAAGAAGTTTCTCCTCAACTCCGATCTAAACTGCCTCCCCCCCACCCTTACCTTGAGGCTGTGTCCTCTAGTCCTGCTATCCTTTCTATACGGGAAGAATCTCTCTCTACTTCTACCCTATCCATCCTGTTCATTATCTTATACGTCTCTAAAAAGATCCCCCCTCATCCTTCTAAACTCCAACGAGTATAGACCCAAGTAATCAAGACCCAATTATGAAGAGTATTCATACACATGCAATAGGTGGAATACATATTGTAAGAATGGAAGTAATAATGGGTTTACGTAATTGAAAATGGAAAAATTGCATGCCACAAAATAAATATATCCCAGATATTTCAAAAATGTGAGGGTGGATATTGTGGAGTCTTTGGAAACATACTTAACTTCACCCTGGATACAAGCGTGAGTACAAAATATTGAAGGATAGCTGATGTAGTACAGTTGTTTAGAAAGAGAGACAGCAATGATTGGTGTTATTACAGCTCCCTTAACTGAAATTCGTTTGTGGCAAACTTTGAAATGTTATTGAACGACAGTATGAATCTTCATTTTAGAAAGACATAGATTCATCACTGTGACTCGAAATGGATTTAATAATGGGAGAACAAGTCCCAAAACTGAATTTATTTTAAAGGTAACCAGTAAAGTGGGTGTGAAAAACCCATTGATTTTAAGTGTTAGCAAGGCCTTTGAAAATGTCCAAAGGGAAGGTTCATCAAAAAGCCCTTGCATGCTAATGGAAGTGCAAAACTGACCCAGAATTGGTTTCATGACAGTAACTGAGAGTAATGGATGACAGTGCTTTTTATGACTGGAAGCTGCTAACCGTGTGGTTTCAGAGACCTGAGACATGAGCCCAAACTGTCTGTAGTTAGGTTCATGATTAAGACATGAATATAAAAGCATGATCATTAAATTTGCAGATGACACCAAAGTATACGTGTGATAAGTGCGAGGTGATTCATTTTGGTAGGACGAACTTGAATGTGGATTACAGGGTCAATGGCAGGGTTCTGAGGATTATGAAGGAACAGAGAGATCTTGGGGTTCATATCCACAGATCTCTGAAGGTTGCCACTCAATTGGATAGAGCTGTGAAGAAGGCTTGTAGTGTGTTAACGTTTATTAACAGGGGGTTTGAGTTTAAGAGCCATGGGGTTATGCTGCAACTGTATTGGACGTTGGTAAGACCACATTTGGAATATTGTGTACAGTTCTGGTCACCTGACTATAAGAAGGATGTGGAAGCATTGGAGTGAGTGCAGCGGAGATTTACCAGGATGCTGCCAGGTTTGGAGGGTAGGTCTTATAAGGAAAGGTTGAGGGAGCTGGGGCTTTTCTCTTTAGAGCAGAGGAGGATGAGAGGCGACTTAGTAGAGTTTTATAAGATGATGAGGGGGATAGATAGAGTGCGGAAACTATTTCCTCGGGTGGATGTAGCTGTTACAAGGGGGCATAACTATAAGGTTCATGGTGGGAGATATAGAAGGGATGTCCGAGGTAGATTCTTCACTCAGAGTGATTGGGGTGTGGAATACGCTGCCTGCTATGATAGTGGAGTCGGACACTTAGGAACTTTCAAGTGGTTATTGGGTAGGCACATGGAGCACACTAGAATTATAGGGAGTTGGACAGCTTGACCTTGGATTTAGACATAGCTCGGCACAACATTGAGGGCCGAAGGGCCTTTACTGTGCTGTACTGTTCTATGTTCTATGATTCACAAGGAGCAGGGAAATATTAGATGGAAGGAAGATAGCCATAATCATGTGAGTGGGAAGAATATATCTAGATTACAATTCACTTTGAGAAATTTGAGTTAATGGCTTTGTAACATGTAACAAGGAGAGGAAACACTCAACAATGGGAGGCACTGAAACATGTGAAGGAACAGAGGGGCATTCTAGTTTATGTCCACTGATTGTTAAATGTAATTAAGGCGATGAAGTAAGTATATGGCATGAGAACCTTCATTAACTTAGGCATAGAAAATAAGTGCAGGAGGGAGGTTGGACAAGAGCAGTATGTGACATAGACATAGAAATTGTAACAAATTAGGCCTTTGAGCCTGCTCCACTATTCTTTATGATATAATATGATCCTCCAAATGTCTGTTCTCTGTTTCCCCCTATATTATTTGATCTCTTTAGCCCTAAGAGCTATATCTCTCTTGAAAAAACCCATAGGCAAGCCCTGTGACTGAAAGCAGGGAACAGTTATAACCGCAAACAGAAGCTGATATTTGGAACTATTTTATGCCGATGTTCGATCAATTCTTATTGCAATATCTGAGATTGAGGGATTTTAAATTTGAGTGATTGTGCAAGGTCTGCACTATCTGTTTGTTTAATGACTGTGAAAATTAGCAGCCTCCATGGGACCAGCAGGTCTCATTGAGGGTTTCATTTCACAATAAATAAGGGTTTCATTTCAAAATATCTGTCTGAGCAAGCCTGACCACAGAGACCCACAGACGGAAAAATGCATGAAGACTCATCATGTTCAGAAGAACCATCAGTTCCATTGGATGTACGTGTGCTGCAGGCATTGGAGAAGATTGTAGAAATATACTATCCAGTCCTTGTTGTTGTTGGTGTTTCTTGTAAGCCTATGCATATATTTATTAAGTCTGTACACTATAATTCCATTACTGTTCTGTGACCTAACATCCTCTCTTCTTCCAGAATGCAGCTAATCAGATTTCATATCCAGCTTTAATTCTCTTAACATGTTCAATACTACAACTGTTACTTTGATCCATCCTACCCAACGTACCAGCAATAGCTCATGTTTAACAAACTGCTTGTACTACTCTATGACTCACTCTTCGCTTCACACTTTACCCTTGTGAATCACAATTTCCATATATTACATTTGTTTTGCATGCATATACACTGAACATCTCAGGCCAGAGAGCACTGTTGATGAGTTCACTAAGGCAATTGGACTGCCGTTGGTCACGATAGTTTTCAAATACTGAGACATGAATCAAAACCAGTTTGTGTTTTCATATACCAAAGCAAAGACAACGTTGCATTCAGTCTGCCTATTTTCCACCTTTTTCTCTGTAGTCACTCAATTGCCTCCATAGAATTAATAAAGGCCATCGTTTTGTTATTCCAAATGTTTTTTTTTAATTACTTTTAAATTACTGCAGTTTTAATAACTGAAATATTACATTGCCATTTATATTATTAGATTGCTTGATGTCAGTTGATTTTTACTATTCATCCAGGAAGTCTCCTCTTAGAGAAGCATTTTCATTTGTTTGTTGCACTCTGTAACCCAAGATAACTGCACAGAGATCAGGAGCAGGAAGCTGTGATGATTCTTCTCCCCAACCTAGGATATGTTTACAGAGGTCAGAAGAAGCTGAGTGGATTCCTCTCTCTAACACAGGATAACTGTATAGGGATTAATAGCATAAAGTTGTTTTCATTCCTCTCTCTAACCCAAGATAACTGTGTAGAAATCATGAGCAGGAACATTTGATGATATCTCTCTCAAATCCAGGATAACATCATTGTCATCAGGTGCAAGAAACTGTGCTAATTTCTCTCTCTATGCTGAGGATACCTGTATAGCACTCAAGAGCAGAAAGCTGTGCTTATTTGTCTCTTTATAGCAGGATAATTGTATAGAGATTAGAAGCAGGAGCCTTTGCTGACTTCGCTTTCTAGAGCTGGATAAATATATAGAGGTCCAGGGAAGGAAGCTCTTTTGATGTCTCTCTCCCTAATGCAGGGTAACTGCATAGCAATCAGGAGCAAAACCTCTGCTAATTCCTCTCTTAAAAACGTACATCACAAATGCATCTTCTAAACCATTTACCACAGCATTTTACATTTTGTTTCTGTTCAATTTCACCTATTGTTTCACGAATTGCCTATTTTACTAATATCTCCCAACACTAAAAAAAGTTTCATTCTGTACAAGTCAATTATTAATCATTTCGCGCATTAATTATTTTCTATCATGCTGTATTTCTCCTCTTATATTGTGTAAGTAAATGCTGATTATTTTGCAGTAAAAGTGGTCTGGAACAGAAAGCGATGTCACATGGATAATAATTAGATCCATCAATGAATTCAGTCACAAAATTCCACGTTACATCCAGAACTTCATCAAACTGCAGATTTTGCTCCCAGATTCCTGTATAATTATATTGTTTATTCCCTGTTCATACAGTCAATTCAGTGGCGATTGTGATCCTGTCTCGGGGCAAATGTGGACTTTCGAAATGTGTCAATCACTACCTGATGGCCATGGCAGCGTCTGATCTACTGGTTGCTATTTTCGATCTGCTACTGAGACATATTACTGGTCTTCATACATTTGTGGTTTACTTTATGAAGTCCATTTCTGTGTGTAATATCCATGCTGTCATACTTTATGCAGTCACCGATTGCTCTGTTTGGTTCACTGTCCTATTTACCTTTGATCGATTTATAGCCATCTGTTGCCAAAAGTTGAAATCTAAATATTGCAATAAGCATACGGCAAAAATTGTTATAGGAGTAGTGACTGTGCTGAGTTGTCTCAAGAACATTATCTGGTACTTCATGTACACAAGTAAATATTCACTTGTCAACGATCCCTGGTTTTATTTAGTTGAAATCAGTATTCGTATGTCGTTGGTATGGAGAATAATTGAACTCGTCCATTATCTTTTCACCCCCTGTATTCCATTTGTCCTGATCCTACTCTTCAATGTTTTAACTGTCAGGCACTTCATAGCTGCCAACATGGTCCGTCAGAGACTCCGGGGCTCATGTAGTGGAGAGAATCAAAATGATCCAGAGGCAAAGAACCAGAAAAAATCCATCATTATAATGTTTGCAATATCTGGGAATTTTATATTGTTATGGGTTGTTTTTCTGACGTATTCTATTTCTTATACACTCAGATGGTTAAATATTACTTCGGGATTTCTACATTACATCATTAGAGAGATGGGATTTATACTTCAGCTTCTAAGTTGCTGCACCAATACTTGCATTTATGCAATGACACAAACTAAGTTCAGAATGGAGTTAAAGAATATGCTGAAATACCCCTTGGTTCTATTTGTTAAATTACTGGTTAAAATAGTTCTTTAGCCATAAAGAAAATCCTGTGTGACTTGATTACACTCAACACTTAACTACATCTGATGGTACTGTATATGAATTAGAGAACCCCCAGATGCATTTTGAGAGATTAAGAGAGAAACAACAGAATGGATACATATAAAGATTATTGAAGTTATCATGAAAAGATCAATTGAATTTTAAAATGTAATCATTAGATGCAGAGTGGGTTTTAAAGGCATTTCAACATCTTGAGAATGAATTAAAAATTTGACACATTTTAGTGAAGGCTGCTCCATCCTGAGTGGGAGGGTCGAAGTGAGATTGAGTCACGGAATATAAAGGTTTAAATGATCGTGAGAGTTCTTAGGGAGACATAATCCGATCTGGCAATCGGTGAAAGTGGAGGTCAGTAAGCTCTACAGAGGCGGAAAATCATGATTCAGGCCGGACTGTGGGTGGCAGCTCAGCTTTGGAACTATTGCATTGTAGCAGAGAGGTACAAGAGAGGTCAGAAATTGTCGATAGAACACAATCTAGAAAGCATGGCCGACAAATGAGAATGTAGAGAGGGAAAACATGATTAGATGAAGGATTATCAATGAAGAACACAGTGGTGTGTTTTTCAGGAGATAGTAATATTTATGTCTCTGAACACTGAAGAGTGTGATATCTGTTTAACAAGTTAGAACGGGAAGAAAGGAGCATTGCGAATCGCTAAAATTTGGAAAGTGAATGGATTAGATAGGCAAAGGAATTGTTCTGAATGGAAAACTAAGAATGGATTGAATGGAGGAACACTGTAAAAAAAAACAAATTGACCACTGTGGGTATTTGTAGGTTGCATGAAGCTAGGGTTGATTATTGATGGATGGTGCAAGATTCCGTGCTTAGATATTTGGGAAAATTACTGTGGATGTAGCGGAAACTCTCAAAGGAACTGAATTAAACAGAGAAACGCTGCTCAAGCAGGGGGTTGGGGGGGGGGGGGGGGGTGGCGTGGTGGAGAGGTGTGCGATTACCAAAACGAAACGGAAATGAATGAATTGTCAGAGAAATTCATTTCAATCCTGCAGACCCACAGGGTAGATATCTATGCTCCTGAAATTAGAAGAGTAACTAGAGATTGCAGATTTCATATCAACTACAAACATAATAAAATTGATGTTTCTGTCGCAGTTTTGGGGATGTAAAGGTCAAAGTCATTTCATCAGCACATTGGAAAGAAAGAAAATGTGGCACCTAAAATCAGCCAATGCTGTGGAGTCATAGGGCGGAATTTTACCAGCACATCCACCTGAGTTCCATACCATCCCACCCAGGGCCCATGGAGAATGCAGTTCTCTGAGCCGAGCCTGCCCCTAGAATCAGAGCAGGCGTGCCTTTAAAATTCATGCCATAGAGACATAATAGTTTATAGCATGGGAACAGGCCCTTCAGCCCAACTTGTCCATGCCACCCAGTTTCTACTATTAAGCTAGTCCCAATTGCTCGCATTTGGTCCACATCCCTCAATGGCAAACTTGTCCATATGACTGTCTAAATGCTTTTTAACAAACAAATTTGTACCTGCATCTGGCAGCTCGTTCCAGACACTCACAGCCCTCTACTTGAAAAAATGCCCCTCTGGAACGTTTTGTATTTCTCCTCTCTCGCCTTAAACCTATGCCCCCTCGTCTTAGGCTCCCCTACCTTTGAGAAAATATGTTGACTATCTATCTCATCTATGCCCATTGTTATTTTATAGACTTTGATAAGGTCACCCCTATGCTACAGGGGAAAAAAAGTCCAAGCCTATCAAGCCTCTTATAAGTCAAACCATCAAGTCCTGCAGCATCCAAGTAAATCTTTTTGGCACTCTTTCTAGTCTAATGATATTCTTTCTATGATAGGGTGATCAGAACTGTATACAGTATTCCAGTTGTGGTCTTACCAATGTCTTGTACAACTTCAACAAATCGTCCCAACTCTTGTATTCAATGAAACCAAATATACTGAATGCCTTCTTCATCACCCTCTTCACCTGCACCTTCACTTTCAAAGAGTTATGAACTTGTACTCCTAGATATCTTCATTCCATTACTCTCCCCAAAGCCTTACCATTAATTGAGTAAGTCCTGCCCTGGTTCAGTCTACCAAAGTGCATCACCTCGCATTTATCTAAATTAAACTTCACCAGCCATTTATCTGCACTGGCCCAATTAATCAAGATCCTGTTACAACCCTAGATATCATTCTTCATTGCCCATTATTCCATTAGTCTTGGTGTCATCCTCGAACTTACTAATCATGCCACCTACATTCCCATCTGATTTATTAATATAAATAACAAATAACACCGATCAATAAGACACACCACTGGTCACAGGCCGTCAGTTTGAAAAACAACCCTCTACAACAATATTCTGTCTTCTGCCATCAAGCCAATCTTGTATCAAATTGGCTACCTCACTGTGGATACCTTGAAATTTAACCTAATGCACAACCCACCATGCAAGTAGAGTTGAGAGGGCAAAGAGTGGTCACGAGATTTCTTTGGCAGGTAAGGCAAAAGAGAGTCCAAAGAGTTTCTGCAAATATACAAAGTGCAAAAGTGCAACTAAGGATAGAATAGCAACTCTTAAGGATCAACAAGGTCATCAATGGATATATTCCCAAGATCGTGGTGAGATCCTAAATGAATATTTCTCATCAGTGCTTAATGATTCAGTATCTTGTCAAAGTATCTTGCTAATGTCCATGTAGACAGCATCGAATGCATTGCCCTCGTCTACTTTCTTGGTTACCCTTTCAAAAAACTCAATCAAGTTTGTGAGACATGATTTTCCACTCACAAAATCATGACTAACCAGTCTTTGCCTCTATAAATGCCCTTAGATCGTATCTCTCAGAGTAACTTCTAATAAGCTACCCACTGTAGGTGCTAGGCTCACCAGCCTGCAATTTCCAGGCTTTTCTATGCAGGCTTTCTTGAACAACATTTGCCACCCTGCAATCTTCAGACACCCCACTTGTGATTGTCTGTGCTAGGGGGCCCACAATTTCCTCCCTAGCCGCCCACAACATCCAAGGATATATTTGATCAGGTCCCATGGATTTATCTACCTTGATGTTTTTTAAGACTTTCAGCACCTGTTTTACTGTAATATGTACATTCCTCAAGATGTCACAGTTTATTTCCCCAAGTTCCCTAACATCCATGCTTTCCTCAACAGAAAGTACTGAAGAGAATTATTCAATTGGGATCTAACTTACCTCTGGGGGATCTGTACATAGATGACCTTGTTAATCCTTAAGAGTTGCTATTCTTTTCTTAGTTACTCTTTTGTCCTTCATATATTTGCAGAAGCTCCTTGGGTTCTATTTTGCCTTACCTGCTAAAGCAATCTCATGACCAGTCTTTGCCCTCCTGGTTTCCCTCTTAACTCTACTTTGACACCCTCTATACGTTTCAAGGGAATCTGCCTGTGCATTCATATGCCTCCTTCATTTTAATCAGGGTCTCGATATCGTGAGTTATCTGGGGTTCCCTACTTCTATCAGCCTTGCACTCTAAAAGTAATGCTTACTATGAACACTGGATAACACAATTTTGAAGCCTCTCACTTACCAGATTCCTTTCACCTGCCAACAGACTCCCCAGTCAACTTTTGGAAGGTCCTGTCAGATTCCACCAAAATTGTTCTTGCCCTACTTTAGCACTTTAACTTCTGGGCCTGATGTATCATTCTCCACAGCTATCTTAAAATTAATGGAATTATGGTCACGGGCCCAAAGTGATTCCTCTCTATGCTTGGGCAGATAGACTGAAGCTTTGTTAAAGGCAAAGGTTTTAAGCTGTGTTTCCGAGGAAGAAAGATAGACAAACGGAAATTTTAGGAAGCAAATTCCATGCTCAGGATGTTGCCAACCTTAAGCCTGGCCACCAACTCTAGAACAATTAAATTAATTATGTTCAAGAAGGCAAGGTCAGATGATCACAGATACCTTTGAAGTTGGGAGGATGGCAGAGATTGCAGAATAACTGACGATTTGCCGAGACAGACACTGTTGGTCAGGGAGCACAGTGTGAAGGCTTAGGTAAAAGTGAGGACAGGGAAAGTAAGGGCAATGTTATTTCCAATTGTAAATATGTCTATTATTTGCAATGTATAATTTACAGTCATCCTAAAGTTGAAACAAAATAATAAAATAAACAGTCCTGAATAGTTCTCCAAGTGAATCAGACTTGTTCCGATTGATCAATTAGATACTTTCAAAATGCTGTAGCTGCAGATAATGGGACTGTGATTTTGTACAAAACAAATCTGCGCATTCTGCTTATTTTTTTAAATCTGACTTTTCAAAGAGAATTAATTTTATAGCCTCTTTATTATGCTCATATTTTACATCGTTAACATAATTTTCACTGTCTTACCTTTTAATTTTTTTGTATCATTCTCACATTCTTTTCATGTTTTAATCTTTGCGTTTTTCGAAGAATTTTGGCATGATTTACTCACCTGATCTAACAATTTTAATATTTTTCTCTCTAAAAAGTAATTCCAATGTTCTCCCACATTTGCCTTTGAATTATTCTCTCACTTTACTCAAAATTATTCAAAGACAACAACATCCATTTGCCTCAAATTCCCAAATCTTTGAAATGTTGAACATTTCCTGTGGCAAATTGGAAGGTTTTCTTACTGATTACTGCATGGCTTCTTGGAATATTCATTCTATTTATTACCCTGATTATCATTCATTCACCACACCCTGGGCCCAATTTTCCATTGCACCGCACCTGTTTTTGGGCGCAAAAACGTGGTAAAGTCGAGTGTGAGGCCATAAATGTGATCTCTGCCTGCACCCGCGCATATTGCCACTTTACTGAAACCCGGGAATGGTGACGATTGGATTCATGTCTAAAATAGGTGCAATGGAATGGCCAGCCCAACTTTATCAGCATTTCCCCCTTTACCACCGTGTTCGCCAATCCGGAATCACGCTGTAATGGACATGCTAAATAAAAGTCTGAATCGGGCAATCCAACTGCTGAAGAGCGCGTTCAGAGCTTCCAACGACCTTCTGATTCAGTGATGGGGGATTTGGGGGGGAGGGCCAGGAGGGGGGTGAGGGAGGCGGGTCAGATCATTCTCTGTTTGGGGGTGGGGGGGAGTGAGGCAAAAACGTTGTCTGGTTGAGGGGGGGAGAGGAGTAGGTGGAAGCGGGTCAGGTGTATCTCTGGGAGGGTGGGGGGTTGACTGAGGCCAGACCGTGCTCTTGGGGGGGGAGGGGGTGATAAGTGAGGCCAGCTGATTGTCTGGGAGGTGAGGAGGGGGGGGAGACCCGATTGCTTAGTGGTGGGGGGGGGAGATGAATCTCTGGTGGTGGGGCGGGGGCAGGAGAGTCCGCTGCCACTCTGCAGGCAATCAGTTGGGGGGGTGAGGAGGGACAGGTCTGGCAATTGGTCTGCGCAGCGGGGGAGGTGGATAAGGGAACAGTGATGTGTGTGAGTAGGGGCACTGGATAAAGGGGACAGTGATGGCAGAGGGAAGGAAGGGTGGATAAGGGGGACAGTGATGTGTGTGGGGACCATTGCTCCTGCTTTTCTCCACTTTCTATGGCCCGGGAGCGATCTGACACAGGCACACTTTTTCAAATTTTCTTCCAACTGCACATGCGCAGTTCAGAGCTCCGATCGTTTTGGCTGTGCTAAGCCCTGCCCACAGCACGAATGAGACTGGAGATGGCTGAGAGCATATGGGGACGCCTGAAAGCAGATTTCTAAGTCGGATCGGCATTACTTCCAGATTCAGCACTTAGAATGAAAATGGTAAAATCGGGCTGTTTAAACTCATTTTTGTGGGAATTCAAGCAATTGTCCACTGTTTCATTGTGATGTTTGTCACACGATACTCAAGCTTGCTATTCCGTACATTTTACTTACAATTTCATCAAATCCCAGTTTCTGAATCATTGCCTCATGTTTCATGCTTGACGTATTCTCTAACTTTATTGACATTTTCATTATTTTTTGAATTGCATACACATTGAACACAGATATTACACTCTTCACAATTTCCATATATTTTCTCACAATATTGCATAAGGTTTTATTTACAATGTTTCACAATGTATTCTCACATTATTTTTCAATCTGATCAGTTTTTACACATTATTCTGACAATTGTAGAGTTTGAATTTCATTGCTTATTCTCACATGGTTCACTCTTTAGACTCTGTAATTGTTCTTATTATCATTCTTTCGATTATTCTGACAGTTTTCTCACATTTTTCTGGCACATTACATTCGGAGTTCAACATAATAATGTATCATTATAGTGTTTTGAATGATTCACACATTTTTATCCGTTTCTACTTCAAATAAACTCTCACATTTAATCTTTCTGAGTGTACAAACTGTTCAACCGTCGGCTTTTTCCCTTTTCTCATTTTTTCCAATCTTTGTATATTTTATCAGTCATGCATTCCCATTTACATTAGTGTTTGGCTACATGTGTCAACGTTTTCATCCTTTGATTATTAGCTTATTTGGTTCACTTTTTCACTCCCAGAATTATACTCATATTTTTGTGTTCATACTCATTTCTGATGAAAAGTTTCATCCTTAAACACTGTTAAACTTTTTATCATATTTTCGGTCTGTAAAATTTTCAAGTATTTTGCTCAGATTTCTTTCCATTTCAACTCATTGAAATTTTCTCAAAAGCTATGACATTTGGAACTCTGAAACGTTTCTCATATTCACTTTGTTCTTTTCTCACCCTTTTCTTGTATTTTTCATGCTTTGAATTTTCCACATTGATTCCACTTTCCACTCTTGAAATTTCATCACAGCCATCTCTTAACACCTGATTCCCTCTCAGCAGAACCTCACTTGTGTACTTCTGGTACCACCAAACGCACAGCGTATTACAGATTAGATGAAAGATTCATTCAATGGCTTGAACACAATTTAAGAACACAAATTAAGTGCAGTCAGGAAAGGGTGGAAGAATTCACAGTCAACAAATGCCAACCAATGCAACCTCATCTGCAATGAGTACATTCAACTGAAGCCAAACAATTCTAAAGAAATCAAATCAGATCCTTGCTTTTTAACTGTGAGATGTGAATGGACAACGATATTGCCAGGACTAATTTCATGGAATCATATAAACGCTACAATACAGAAAGAAGCCGTTTGAATGTGGAGTCTGCTCCAATGACAGAGCATCCTACCCAGGCCCTATCCCCTCCCAATAACCCCATTGATTTACTCTGGTATTCCACCACCACACCACCACACCACCGCATCCCCCCACCCCCCACCCCCTGCCTCTCAACCCACGCTTCCTGGAACACCACAGAGCAATTTAGCATGACCAATCCACCTAATCTGTAAATTCTTGGACTGTAGTGGGGGAGCCAGAGCATCCAGAGGAAACTCATGAAGACAGGAGAGAATATGTAAACTCCACGCTAGCACTCATCCAAGGCTGGAATTGAAACTGGATCCCTGGTATGGTGAGGCAGCATTGCTATCCACTATGCTGCCATGCCATGATTTTATTGTGTAACTTTGGCGAAGAGGTGATTCTTGAGCGACTTCAGTCCTCCAGTTTATGTTTACCCATGGTGATGTTATGAGGTTGCAGAAATGCGACCGAGTGAGCGTGAAGTAATGGTGAATAGTTCCAAAGCAGGTTGGCAGGTGATTTTCAGGCTAACTTAAAGTTGATTTTCCATTCAGCCTGCTTACCCTGCCATTTTAAGTTGTTTGTTTTCTGTGTTTGCAGTGGATTGTTGATGGAGTTTTAGTGAGTTGTTGCAAGCATCTTGTGGATGGTTCACACTGCTGCCCAGTATGTTGACTGTGGACACATTTCATGTTTTTTGCACTGGAAGAAGTGCCAATTAACCCCATTGTTCTGAGAACATAAAAAAACTACAGCACAATCAGGTCCCTCAGCCCACAAGTTGTGCCGATGATATCCCTACCTACTGGGCTTACCTATAACCTTCAATTCTATTAAATCCCATGTACTCATCCAGAGGTGTCTTAAAAGACCTTATCGAATTTGCCTCCACCACCACTGACAGCAGCCTATTCCACTCACCCACTATGCTCTGAGTGAAAAACTTACCCCTGATATCTCCTCTGTACCTACTCCCCAGCACCTTAAACCTGTGTCCTCTTGTAGCAACCATTCCAGCCCTGGGAAAAAGCCTCTGAGAATCCACCCGATCTATACCTCTCAACATCTTATACACTTCTATCAGGTCACCTCTCATCCTTTGTCTCTCTAAGGAGAGAAGACCGAGCTCCCTCAAGCTATCCTCATAAGGCATGCCACCCAATCCAGGCAACATCCTTGTAAATCTCCCCTGCACCCTTTCAATAGCTTCCACATCCCTCCTGTAATGAGGCGACCAGAACTGAGCACAGTACCCCAAGAGGGGTCTGACTAAGGTCTTATACAGCTGCAACATTATCTCCCAACTCCTAAACTCAATACCTCGATTGATGAAGGCCGGTACACCACACGCCTTCTTAACCACATCCTCTACCTGCGAGGCTGATTTAAGAGTCCTATGGACCCGGATCCCAAGGTCCTTCTGATCCTCTACACTGCTAAGAGTCTTACCCTTGATATTATACTCCTTCATCCCATTTGACCTGCCAAAATGGACCACTACACATTTATCCAGGTTGAAGTCCATCCGCCACTTCTCCGCCCAGCCTTGCATCCTATCTATGTCACGCTCCAACTTCTGACATCCCTCCAAACTATCCACAACACCACCAACCAGTGTCATCAGCAAACTTACCAACGCATCCCTCCACTTCCTCATCCAGGTCATTTATGAAAACTATAAACAGCAAGGGTCCCGGAACAGATCTCTGGGGCACTCCACTGGTGACTGACCTCCATGGAGAAAAAGACCCATCCACCACCACTCTCTGCCTTCTGCAGGCAAGCCAGTTCTGGATCCACAAGGCAACAGCCCCTTGGATCCCATGCCCTCTCACTTTCTCAAGAAGTCTTGCATGGGGGATCTTATCGAATGCCTTGCTGAAGTCCATATAAATCGGATCTACCGCTCTTCCTTCGTCAATGTATTTTGTCACATTTTCAAAGAAATCAACCAGATTCCTTGTGGATCAACAGAATCAGACCTGGAGCAAAATGCATCATGCTTGCATTAATGCCAAAATGAAAAAAAGTTGGAGTCCAAGCTAACTTCATAATATACCTTGGAGTTTCTGATCTGCTCCTTCTATTTGAAATTTGAAGTCACACGGGATCAGAGGAGAGCTGGCAAGATGGATACCGAACTGGCTTGGTCATAGAAGACAGGTGGTAGGAATGAAGGGATGCTATTCTGAATGGAAGGCTTTGACTAGCGTTGTTTAGGATTTTAACTTTTAGGTCAGACCTATCATTCTCCATTACTATCTTAAAACTAATGGAATTATAGTAACTAGACCCAAAGTGATCCCTCACTAACACTTTTGACATCTGGTGCTTAACCACAGGGATCAATTCTGTGTGCTTTGTTGTTCATCATAAATATAATAATTTGGAGCAAAATGTATCTGTTCTGATTAGTAAGTTCACAGGCGACACAAAAATTGGTAGACTTGTGGATATGTCAGAGGATACAGCAAGTTATAGGTTGGTTAGATAACTGGGCAGAGAAATGGCAGATGAAGTTTAAATCAGACAAATGTGAGGTAATGCATTTTGGAAGGTTCAATGCATGCAGGAATTATATAGTAAATGGTATAACCTTTAAGACTATTGAGAAGCAGAGAGACTTGGGTGTACATACCCATTGATCACTGAAAGCAGCAACACAATTGGATAAGGCGTCAAAAAGGCGTACAACATGCTTGCCTTCATTGGTCAGTGAACTAAGTATAAGAATTGGCAGGTCATGCTGCCGCTGTACAGAACATTAGTTAGGTCGTATTTGGAATATTGTGTATAATTCTGGTCGCCACTCTATCAGAAGGAGGTTGATGTTTTGGAGAGGACACAGAAGAGCTTTATCAGAATGTTGCCTGGTGTGAAGGGTATTAGATATGAGGAGAGGTTGGATAAACTCGATTTGTTCTCAATGGAACGACAGAAGTTGAGAGGGGACCTGACCAAGGTTTACAAGATTATGGATGGTATGGGAGAGTGGATAGTCAGGTCTTTTTTCCTGGCGTAGAAAAGTTAATTACTAGGAGACATGGCAGCTTGCAAAATTTGAACTCAATAAAAAAAATCTGGACTGTTAAACAGCGCCACTGATAATCATGCAAACACTGTCGTAAAAACCCACCTGGTTTGCGAATGCCTTTTAGAGAAAGAAATCTACTCCAGATTTCCTGATCTTGCCTTCAAGGGACTCCAAGTCCACACCATGAAATGCCCTCTTTAACTGCCGAACAAGCCACCCAGTTCACGGGACAATAGGGGATGGGCAAAAAGTCCCATGAATTAAAAAAAAGAGTGAGACTGCAGGAAGATATGAACGAACAGATCAATTGGGTAAAATAGTTCGAAACAGAATTAAAGCAAGATAATACAGAATAAATGTTGAGCAATGAGAAAAAAGAGGAGGGCATTAGACTATATTACACGGATTCTTAAACATAGATAAGGTGGTTAAGTGGGTGCGTGTTATTTTCCTTTATTAGCCCAAGTGTAGAAAATGGGAGCAGAGAAATTACATTAAGAATGTGTTGAACTCTAGTTAAAAGGCAGCTGCAGTACTGTGTAGAGATCTGATTACCACATAACAGTCAATATGTGATTCCAGTCGAGAGAGTGCAAAGGAGGTTACTGAAGAAATTGCTAGGACGGGAAATATTATCAGTGCGGAAAAAATGGATGGGTTGAAGTAGAAGAGATGAATTACAATGTGGCAGAATGGAGGAGTGTAAAATTACACGTGTCCTTTTAACAAAGCACAGTGTAAAACCAAAGATTTAAAGTAAGTGTTAAAAGGATTAGATGGGAGATGCAGGAAAAATATTTCACCCTGTGGATGTTTGGGACCTGGAACTCATTCCTTGAAGGGTTGATAGAGGTAGAAAGCCTCATCACATTTAAATCACATGCCTGCATTGAGAGCTGTGACTGGCAGGGCTATGGACCACACCTTCTTTCCTCTTGGTACAGACAGGGACAAAATGCTTATTTTTGAGCTGTGACTTTCTATGATTTTGTGATTTAATGAAATCCTCTTTCCCTGCTTCTCTAATATTATCCTGAACGAATAACCCACCTCCTCCTTTCTCACATTCCCTATGTTCTGTGAACCGTCCTTATCCAGGAACATTTAGTAATCTCTCCTGGCCTCTTTGGAGACCAGTCTCTGTTACTTCTACATCCAAGGCACCACTATATTCGTAAAGCGATATGTACAATCAGGGAACAGGTCATTACAATTGGGGACTACCTTTAGATAAATTGTTAATGTTATAATTGAGATTGAAAGATTTTGGAGTCAATTACTAGGAGAGCGCTGGTGATAGAATCATAAAACCCCGACAGTGGAGGAAGCCAGGGGAGAAAGTACAAATTCCACACAGAAAATCACCCAAGGCCAAAATCGAACCCTGGTCCCTGGCACTGTGAGACATGCTAACCACTGTGTCATCGTGCCACCCATTTCTGTTTGTTTAATGACTGTGAACAATGCCAGTCTCCCTGGGGCAAACATAACTATGGTTTCCCTTTACTATAAATGAAGGACTCATTTCAATAATATCTCCTGGACAAAGACGAAGCTTGGACTGAAACAAAGAGACCAACAGGTGGGGAAAATGCATGATAGTTCACCAGCACCGCAAACACCAGCAGTTCCGTTAGTGGTTCAGATATGGCGAGTACTCGAGAAGATTGAGGAAGTATATTATCCATTCCTCGCTGCTCTCGGTGTTTCTTGTAAGTCTCTGTCTATATTTCATAATTCCTACAACTCATTTACTATATTGTAAGGCAGTGCCATCTTTTTCTTGCTTTTGGTGTACCTAGCAAGGTTTCATAACCGGCTTCAATTCACCAACCCATCTTTACCTTAATTACGTGTGTATACCTTTATCATCACCTATATTTAGATTCAATAGCCCCTGTTTAACTAGATTATTGTTCAAGTTTATTGTCCATCTGTCACTTCTGCCGTTATCCTTGTAAGTCATTAAATCCAATAGTTCAAATTGTAAATCATGTTTGTGACCTGAATCTATAGACGAGACCAAAAATAGCTGTTGCTGGCCTCACTGAAGCGTAATTTTATAACTGCCGATGATGAACGTGGATATTGTGAAATGCTAGTCATGAACAATAACAATAAAAATTATCTATAAGTGCAATGTTGTGTACATTCTGTCAATTTTCCATTTCCCTCCCTGCAATTTGTTCTTTGTTTCTGCATTAGTAGGGTAGGATTACATAATTTCAGTTTTTATTCCAAATAAATCTCTATTAATTCATATTTCAATGGCTGAAGATCTGATTGAGTCGAAAGTTTAATATTCCTATTCATATCATCACCCTATTTAATGTCACTCGATGTTGTCTCTTTCCTTCTGGATGTTGGTTAAGGCACTTATGGGGTACAAGTAGTTGAATGATTCAAAGATCTCAATTGTGAATTAGTGATCTGGTTGTAAAAGGCTCAACTATTGGACAAGAATCAATACTTTAAATTATAAATGCAAAGCCTTTATTGACAATTGAAAGGCAAAAATGGTAACAAGTTTTAAAAAATAAGTTTCATTTAACAAAAAATGGAGAGAGCTCACCCAACCATGAAACAGACTTCTCTCATAATTTTCATTGGTTTATCAGGCCAAAGACATAAAGCGGTAACATCTGATTCGTCAAAACTTGGATAACATACTAACAAAGTGGCATCCTGAACCCCACATTTTTACACTTAAACAGCTCAACTTAACCAAATTGTTGTAAATGTTTAATAGGTTTATAATGTGTCAGTAATGTGACAAAAGTCAACTTTTATTTTGCAAATTGTTTTCAATTTAGGATACTGCCTTCCTTTAAGTTATGTCTCTTGATGTATTTACAGGAGTCCAGATTATTTAGATAGGCTTAACATTGTCCAGTCAAGGACAATGTTTTCCTTGTTGAGAGGGAGCCCATGGCTTGTGCTATTTCTTTCCTAAATTTTATAGAACTTTAATTCTCTCAATAGAAAGACAAATGGCGAAACGAAAAATAGAATAAACCAATATTGAATGAATTGCTAACTATCAAATCTTATCCTTCAATTACCGGAGCAGTTGAGGAGTTTCCTTGTAATGAAATCATCTATTGCTGAACAATGACTGGTTTGAAATAATACTTTGGTTAGGCTGTTGCAAAAAGGTTAACTACATCAAACGTTAACACAAAATGCCTTTTTAAACCATTTTTAGCTTATTTCAATGAAAGTAATATGAAATTAATGAAATAATGATTAGGTTATGCTAAAACATAGTGCCACTGTCACTTTACAAGTGTCTCTTGTCACATCCAGGATAATAGTGTCACAATCATGAGCAGGAACCTATACTGATGCCCCTGTTCAATCCAGAATAACTGTCTAGAGATCAGAAGCTGGAAAATTCTGATTCCTGTCTTAAATCTAGGACAACCATATACAGATCAGAAGCAGCAACCTATGCTCTTTTAGTTCGAAATGTATTTATAGTGCAGAACAGAGTTGAACTTTTCAATAAATCCTAATATGAAGAAGCCATCTGACTGTACTAGGGTCAAACAGCCCGCATACATTAACACCTTAAATGACAAATGACAAATGACGAAGAACATTTATTTGGAAATTGGAAGACAAAAAGATAATAAAAAGGTAAGTTTTAAAAAAGGTTGTTTTTGTTAGTATCAATTAACAGAAAGCGGAGAAAGCCAAAACCAACCATTTAACAGATTTACCACAGCTTTCCTCGATTGATCAGGCCAAAGACCTGAAATGGTAACTTCTGGTAGTCAAAATTTAGATAACAGAGTAATGAAGTGGCTTCTAAAACCCTCATTTATATAGTTAAAAGATGTTGCAAGCTTGTCTTAAGCAAATAGTTCTAAATGTCTAAGTGGTATATAACCTGTCAACAATATCACAAGGGTCAACTCCATTGGTTCTAATTAATTATGCACATTGTTTTCAGTTGAAGACAATATTTTCCTTTCTGTCCCTTATGCTGATGTTCTACAGGAGTCCCATTTATTAATGCAGACTCAACAGTCAAGGGCAATGTGTGTTACTGATAAGGAACAAGTCCAAAACTTATGCCATTTCTTTCCCAGTTGTTATGGGACTTTAATTTTCGCATAAGAATTGTTAATTCCTTGGTTATAGTGTTTTTGACTAGGCTATCGCAACGGGTTAACAATGTTAAAATATCTTCTTATCTCAGAGTTAATACAAAATGGCATTTTAACTCCCAAGCTCATTACCATGAAATTAACATGAAATTTACCTGGAAATGGTTGAGTTGTGCTAAAACATAATACTCAGTCCCACTTCCAAGTTTCTCTGTGTCACCATGATAATACTATCGTGGTCATGCTGTGGCTGCCGATGGCTATGCTTAATACAGAACAACTGTCTAGAGATCAGGAGCTAAAAAGTTTCATCTAACACAGATAACTGTATAGAGTTATATAAAGCATGAACCTGTGCTGATTCATCTCTCTAATCCAGGATAACTGTATATTGAGCAGGAACAGGAACCTGTGATGGTGCCTCTTCATAATCCAGGATAATTGTATAAAAATCAGGCGCAGCAATCTGTGCTGATTCTGCTCCCTAACTTAAGAATCTTATCATCACTGCCTCTTGTTATTCATTACGTAAACAAGGCCAGAACCGACGCGAGTCTTTCTGTTCATTTTTCTTCCCAGTTAATTACTCGTCCTTTTTCCGAATGCCTCCCCTCCCCCCTCAGTGGAAAATATGATTTCTTTTCAATCCGAAGATTTTTACTGCTATTTGTCTTTTACGTTGTGTAATTCATTGCTGATTTTTGCATTAGAATGAGAGAAGAGCATAAAGGGCTGTGACACAGATATTAATAAGACCCATTATAAATCAGCAAAGTCACAAAGTTTCAAATTTCTATCTGAACTCCGTCAAACTGATGTTTTGCTTGCAGACTCTGGCATAATTTTGACCTTTATTCCCCGTCCATACAGTCAACTTAGTAGCAATTGTGATCCTGTCTCGGGGCAAGTGTGGACTCTGCAAATGCGTCACTTACTATCTGGTGGCCATGGCTATGGCTGATCTACTCGTCGTTATCATTGATCTGATACTGAGACGTATACCTGTTGTTTATTGGTATGAGTTTAATTTCATGAGGTCCATTCCTCTATGTAATGTCCAAGCAATCCTCCTTTATGCGGTCACAGACTGTTCTGTCTGGTTCACTGTCATATTTACCATTGATCGATTTATTGCCATTTGTTGCCAGAATCTGAAATCTAAATACTGCACAGAGAAAACTGCAGCTTTACTTATAGGAATAGTGACTGTGCTGAGTTGTTTCAAGAACATTTTTTGGTACTTTATGTATACGAGTGAATATCGGCTCGCCAATGACCTCTGGTTTTGTGTTGTAAGAACAAGTGTTCGTTTTTCGCTGCTGAGGAGAATAATTGAACTTCTCCATTACGTTTCCACACCCTGTATCCCATTTGTCCTGATTATATTGTTCAATGTTTTAACCATCAGACACATCATAGCTGCCAACTTAGTCCATCAGAGACTCTGGAGCCATTGCAGTGGAGAGAATAAAATTGATCCAGAGATACAGAACAGGAAAAAAATCAATCATTGTAATGTTTACCATTTCAGGGAATTTTATAGTCTTACGGGCTGTTTGTTTGCTTTACTCTGTCGGTTATCAAATAAGATGGCTGGGCTATGATTCTGTAAGATTACATTACATAGTTGGAGAAATAGGATTCATATTTCAGCTTCTAAGTTGCTGCACCAATACATGTATTTATGCAATGACACAATCTAAATTCAGAGAGCAGTTGAAGAGAATGGTAAAATACCCTTTGGTCCTTTTTGTTAAATTACTGGTTAAAATAGTTCTTTAGTATGAAGTCCCTGATTTCTGACACAAAGTGTATGTGTGCTGTATGTTCAAAAGGAAACACTTGATACTAAAGACACAGAGTTATACAACACAGAAAAATTCTACTGGCTTATTACTTTCCATAAATTTTTAAAAATCATCCAAATGCATTTGGAGAGGGAGACAAATCAACAAATGAGTAGACACTCACCTAAATGGTAAAATAACCGTCAATATACTAACTTAATTCCAGTGTAGGTGTGTTATGCAGGAGTTGGGATACTTCAAGTTTAAAATGGCTCCTTTTTTTTGGAGAGAACGCAGGAATTAAGAGCAGCAGCAGGCAATTCAGCCCCGCTCTGCTATTCAGTACCATCGTGCAAGTTGGAATTCGTGGGGATCTTTTTAGAGTTACAAATTTCTGTGAATACTGCCCCACCCGGAGTGGGAGGTCTTCAGAATGAGTAATTGGATATAGAGTTTTGGGTGGGTGAGGAAAATGAGTGACAGATAGGCTATGATCATGTCTTGGAATTGCACGGTGCAGTCCTGGGTCAAGGGAAATGTAGGCCGAGCAGGGTGGCAGGAGGTTCAGCTTTGAAACTATTGGTTTTGATGCAGGACGGTGGGTGATGCCTAAATCCATGAATGGAACACAATCTAAAGAACGTGGCCGAACAATATTCTTTCTGTAAGTAAAGGGAAAAAGCGTGAATAAATGAACATATGGTCTTCAAAAGTGAAAGGAACGAGTGTGTGTTTAAAGTGATGGCCATGATCGTATTTCAGCTGTTGAACTGTGATAACTGTTAAAAGTGTTAGCTGGTATGTGTAGAAGCGAGTTTGTAATGGTGAGATATCGAGGAGGGGAACGGGTTGGGTAGGCAGAGGGATTAGTACTATGGAGAAAATGAACATGGATTGAACAAGGGAATATGGCAAATCAAACTTTACCCTGGTGGGTAATTGCATAAAAGCAAAATATCGCGGATAGTGGAAAACTAAATTTAAAGAAACGATTAAAATTCTGCAAGTCATGAAGCACCTGTGGAGAGTAACAGAGCTAACATTTTGGAATCCGTACAAGTTTTCTCTGCGTAGCTGTATAGCGGCTGCAGAAGGATGAGGCCCACTATGAGAGGACGATGCGAGACTCTGTGCTCAGATATTCAGGGAAATGATTGAGAAAGTAAAGTTTGCGGAGGTGTTGCTTGACCACAAAGTTTCATAGGAGCTGAATTAAAATGAGAACGGCTAATCAACCGGAGAAGGATCAGTAAAACCAAAGGAGAGGAATCTTATTCATTGAATGGGCAGGGAAATGATTTTCTGTTCCAGAGAGGAATAGGTAAGATTCCTTTGCAGAGTAACACAGGGGGAGAATCAGATTCCAAGATTTAATTCAATTAAAACAGTTGGTATTTATACAGCACCTTTCAGGTACAAAAACGTGACAGATCAATTCAGCAACGCAGGGATTTGAAAACAAGAATGATAATTTTCAACTGCAGGCGTTAATTCGCAGAAGCACTAATTGCTATGAACACAGGTCGATGTTTCATCTGGGCTAAGTAAAAATAAAAACATGGGCAGCAGAGTTTTGAATGATTCAAGCTTATGACGGGTAGAATGTGGAATTCCAGTCCCGAGTATGTTAATCTCACTTTCAAAGGTATCTACTGTTTATAATTAATCATTCACAGTATTACTGAAGCGAAAATTAAATTAAAATAACATTAATCCTTTCTAGTGACAATTATTTGAGTGATTCTTCCTGTTAACTAATTCAATACTTTGCTTCTGATGTTGCTCCTGAGAATGGGGCTGACATCTTGATCTGACTGATTAACAAAGTCTCACATTCTACTCAGATTCTTTTATCAGTGATTTTTCACATATTTTGTAACGTTTTACAATTCTCACATTTTACGTAGTTTTCTACTACCCACACATTCTCGCATTGTTAATTTTCCTCAGTTTTTCTCTTATTGTTCAAGTAAATTCCAATCTATGAATTTTCACAACATTTGGCACATTTTCACTATTATTTCTAAATGTTTCAGTTTTTTCTAGGTTATTCAAATAATTTGTCACATTTCACTATGAATTTATTATACTTGAATTATTCCCAATTTTCTTAAATTATTCCTTGGGGAGGTAATGGCCTAGTAGTATTAATGCTCGATTATTAATCCAGAAACTCAGATAACATTCTGGGGACCTGGATTCAAATCCCACCAAGGCAGATGGAGGAATTTGAATTTAATAAAAATATATCTGGAATTAAGAGTCTACTGACCATGAAAAGCCATTGCTGATTGTCGGAAAAACCCATCTGGTTCTCTAATGCCCTTTAGGGAAGAAAATCTGCAGTCCTCACCTGGTCTGGCCTACATGAGATTTCAGAGCCACAGCAATGTGATTGACCCTCAACTACGCTCTGAAATGGTGTAGCAAGCCTACCAGTTGTATCAATCGCTACAAAGTTTCAACAAAAAAATGAAACCGGATGGACCACCATTGACCTAGGCACCAGAAAAGACAACGATAAAACAAACAGCCCTGTCAACTCTGCAAAATCCTCCTTAGTAACACCTGGGGGTTCGTGCCAAAATTGGGAGAGCTGTTTCACAGACTAGCGACGCAACAACCTGACATTGCCATTCTCACAGAATCATATCTTACAGATAACACCACCATTATCATTCCTGGATATGTCCTGTCCCATTGACAGGATAGACCCAGCAGAGGTAGCCGCACAGTGATATACAGACGGAAGGGAGTTGCCCTTGGAACCCTTACTCTGGACCTCATGAAGTCTTCAGGTTAAACATGGGCGAGGAAACCTCTTACTGGTTACCATGTATCAGCCTCCTTCGGCTGATGAACAACACCTAGAAGAAGGACTGAGGGTGTCAAGGGCACAAAATGAAGTCTGGGTGGGAGATTTCAATGTCCACCACCAAGAGTGGCTCAGCAGCAGCATTACTGATCGAGCTGGTTAGGTCCTAAAGGGTATAAGTGCTAGACTGGGTTCCGGGAGGTGGTAGAGCAACCAACAGGAGGAAATTAATCTCATCCTTATCAATCTATCAGCTGCAGGTGCAACTGCCCGTGACAGTCTTGGTAAGAGTGACCACTGCATAATCCTTGTGCAGATGAAGTCCCGCCTTCATATTGAGAATAACCTCCACCGTGTTGTGTGAGACTATCACTGTGCTAAATGGGACAGACTTCGAACCGATCTAGCAACCCTAGAGTGGGCATCCATGAGGCACTGTGGGCCATCAATAGCAGTGGAACTGTACTCCAGGACAATCTGCAACCTTATGGCCTGGCATATCCCACACTCAACCATTATAATCAAGCCAGGGTATCAATTCTGGTTCACTGGAGAGTGCAGGAGGCATGCCAAGAGCAGCACCAGGCATACCTAAAGATGAGGCATACCTCAACTGGCGAAGCTACCAAGTAGAATGACTTGCATGCCAAATGGCAAAAGCAGCAAGTAATAAACAGAGCTAAGAGATCCAACAATCAATGGATTGGATCTAAGCTTTGCAGTCCTTCCACATCTAGTCATGAATGATGTTGAACAATGAAACAACTCACTGGAGGATCAGGCTCCACAAATATCCCAACCTCAATGATGGAGGAGCTTAGCACATCAGTGCAAAAGATAAGGCTGAAGTATTCACAGTAATCTTCAGCCAGAAGTGCTGAGTGGATGATCTATCTCAGTCTCCACCAGTGGTCCCCAGTCTCAGATGCCAGTCTCCAGCCAATTTGATTCACTCCACATGAACCAAGAAATGGCTGGAGGCACTGGATACTGCAAAGGCAATGGGCCCTGATAAAATTCTAGCAATATTACTGAAGACTTGTGCTCCAGATCTTGCTGCTTCTCTAGCCAAGTTCTTCCAGTTACAACATTGGCATCTACCCAACCATGTGGAAAATTGCCCAGGTATGTTCTGCACACAAAAGCAGGACAAATCCAACCCAGCCAACTACTGCCCAATCAGTCTACTCTCACCAGTAAAGTGATGGAAGGGGTTATCAACAGTGTTGTCAAGCAGCATCTGCTCAGCAGTAACCTGCTCAGTGATGCCCAGTTTGGGTTTTGCCAGGGTCACTCAGTTCCTGACCTCATTACAGCATTGATTCAACATAGACAAAAGAGCTGAATTCCAGAGGTGGGATGAGCTCTTGACATCAAAGCCACATTCAATGGAGTGTGGCATCAAGGAACCTTAGTGAAACTGATATCAGTGGGTATCGGGGGCAAACTGTCCACTGGTTGGAGTCATACCTAGTACATAGGAAGAAGGTTATGGTTGTGGAGAGTCATTCACCTCAGCTCCAGTACATCTCTGAAGAAGTCCCTCAGGTTGGTGTCCTATGCCCAACAATTTTCAGCTAATTCATCAATGACTTTCCCTCTGTCATAAGGTCAGAAGTGGGATTGTTCTTCAATGATTGCACAAATTTCAGCACCATTCCTCAGATGCTGAAGCAGTACATGTTCAAATGCAACAAGATCTGGACAATATCCAGGCTTGGGCTGACAAGTTGTAAATAATGTTCCCTCCACACAAATGCCAGGCAATGACAATCACCAATAAGAGATTCTCTAACCATCGTCCCTTGACGTTCAATGGTGTAACCATCACCAAATACCCCACTGCCAACTTGGGGTTACCACTGACCAGAAACTCAACAGGACTCACCACATAAACACAGTGGCTACAAGAGCAGGTCAGAGGCCAGGAATACTATGGCAGGTAACTTACCTCCTGACTCCCCAAAGCCTATTTACCATTTACAAGGCACAAGTCAGGAGTGTGATGGAATATTCCTCACTTTCCTGGATGGGTGCAGTTCCAACAACACAAGAAGCTTGACACCATGCAGGACAAAGCAGCCTTCTTGACTGGCACCACATCTACAAATATTCAATCCCTCCACTACCAATGCTCAGCAGTGTGCCCTATCTACAAGATGCACTGCAGCAATTCTACAAAGATCCTTGGACAACATCTTCCAAACCCACAACCATTTCCATCTAGAAAGACAAGGACAGCAGATAAATTGAAAGACCACCACCTGCAATTTTCCCTTCAAGCCTCTCACCATCCTGACTTGGAAATATATCATCATTCCTTCACAGTCGCTGGGTCAAAATCCTGGGATTCCCTCCCTAGTGGTGTTGTGGGTCAACCCACAGAACATGGACTGCAGTGATTCAAGAAGGCTACCTTCTCAGGGGCAACTAGGGATGGGCAATAAATGCTGTCCTAACCAGCGACATCCATGTCCCATGAATGAATATAAAAAAAATCAAAAATTATTCAGTCTTTGGAATTTTGGCCCTTTTTTAAAGTTTGAAAATATTTTCTTCCAATTTGGTCGTTTCATTGCCTATTCTGAATATCATTCTAATATTGTTCTGATATCTCAATTTCTCACACCCTAAATTGAATGCATATTTTCTGAAATAATTGAAAGTCCATTTTCCAATTTTTCATGCTGATGTTTTCTCGAACGATTCGCATACCTTTCTCACTTTGCACTTACAGTGTAGTTATCTTTCAGGCTCGAATTGTTCTTTTGTGTTACAACATTGATTTTTTCCAGACATTCTGAAATTCTCCTCTTAGTGAATTTAAGACATATTCAATTCTTTTAAATTTTCCAGTGGTGCTTTACAAGAGGTTCATATGTTTAAATATTCACAGCTTCACAAAGAATTCTGATATTCTGCAATCCTTCAATGATTATTACCGATGTGAATGACAGTTTGAATATTTGCATTTCACTGTTTGTTCTCATATATTTCACTCTGTGAAATTCACTAACTGTTCTTTGTCTCCTTTGATTATTCCCCTACTTTTCACACAATTTCTCATATATTTATTCAGAACTGATCACAATGTTTTTTTCATTTTTAATGATTTGAACTAATCTCATATTTGTTGATGTTTTAGAGTCAATCACGTTATTGTGGCTCTGGATTTACATGTACCCCAGGTAAGGATTTCCTTCCCTGAAGGACATTCATGAACCAGATGGGGGTTTTCTGACAATGGACAATGCTTTCATAACCATTAGTAGATTCTTAATTCCAGATATTTTTCATTCAGTTCAAATCTCATCAGCTGTCGTGGCCAGGTTCAAACCTGGGTTCCCAGAACAATAACTGAATTTCTGAATTAATGGTCTATTGATAATGCCAGTAGGCAATCGCCTCCCCTATAGTTTAGCAACATTTGCACTCTATAATATATGCTCTTCCAACATTGAAATCTCCCTTCACCAAAGTCATGATTAGGCATCAGCAATCATGTTCCTTCTTTCTGCCTCAGGTATATTTTACAAAGAAATGACAATTATAAACTTCATCTAAACAGTCACGTGTTTTTATTTTTACATTTCTCCAGAAATATCAATGGATTATGGTTACTGTAAACAATCGTTTCTAATGTATTGCTGGTATCATAAATGGTAAAATGATGCAATGCCAACATTAAACTCATTTCCTTCTCAATGGTCTAATACTTCTTTTGATGACTATTTCATTTCCTAGAAAAAATACCCATGAGATGCCTCTATACTTTCTTTGTCTTCTTGTAATAGTACTGCAACAACATGCAATCATTTGCATCAATGGTGACCTTCGATAGTTTTGCATAATTGTTTTGGTCACAAATACTGGTGCAGTGGTTACCACAGTTTTCAAATACTCTCTGACACTCTGATGTCCATTGAAACTTCCTGTCTCTTTTTCAGCGGGTCAGTGAGTAGAGCAATGATGTTGAAAAATTTGGCATGAATTTTCATTACAAACCATTCAGGCCCAGGAATCTGTCTTTTCCTTCTGATCAATGGAATTGGGAACTCCCAATAACATTTTTTTCACATTCCGTGAGACCATCTGTGAATGTCCAATTGTATGGCCTAGGAACATGACATGGGCTTTTGCAAATTCGCTCATAACCAAGTTTACCACCAAATCCTCCTGTGAAGTGAATGAAACAATTCCTTTACATTTTCTAAATGTCCCTTCCATGTCTAACAGAAAACCACCAGATTATCGACATACTTGGTACAGTTAGTTAGTCCAGAAATGATGTTATTGGTTAATCTTTGAATACTTCTGGTGCACTCTCCATTCCAAAAGTCATGACTTTAAACCATTTGGGGTAAAGAAAGCCAAAATTTTCTTAGCCCTTTTAGATAAAGGTACTTGTCAGTGTCCTTTAATTAAGTCAAGTTTAGAAATAAAATATGATTGGCTCATCTTCTCAATGCAGTCTTCCACTCAAGGAATAGGATACAAATCTGACTTTGTAACTGCATTGACTTTTGTACAGTCCACACGCAACCGTCACGTACCATCTGGTTTTCGCACCATGGCTAAGTGTGGGCTATACTCACTGCAACTCGCATCAATAATATTATTTTTATGCATCGTTTAAATCTCAGTTTGAACATGTACCAACTTTATTGAATTAAGTATATATGGATGTTACTGAATTGGCACAACAGTTCCTACATCTACATCATGCAGAATTATTTTAGTACTTCCCAGTTTGCTCCAACGTATAACTGCACATGATTGTATAACATTTCTAGGCCATTTTGATTTTCCTCCAGATGTTAACGCTGTGATTTATCCCAATTTCTGACCGCTTCCTCATTGTCAAATCTTGTTTGAGGAATGTTAAATTCAGAATCATGTGGGTTTGCTCCTACACTCCAAGTTGTAACAGCCAACACATGCACCTTCTGCTTTGCTAACTAATCAAGATACACTTTGAGCATATTTCCATGACACTGTGAATGTTCCATCAATCTGAAGCTCTTATCAAAAAATTCACCTCACTCAAATTTCTTTCAATTTGATAAGGTCTACTAACCCTTGCTTTTAATGGGTCACCTGTCATTTACCTACTAGCAAAACTACAGATTTTGGATTTCTTACCTGCTTCTCTTTTCATCACATGCTGTGTGCCACTTTTCAAAACTGTTAAGCCAACTCAGTAGCCTTAGTTAATCTCTTACTGAAGTCTGACGCATAGTCTGACAATATATTCTCAGAATGCTAACTCAGCAATTTCTCCCTGATCAATTGAAGTTGAGCTTTTATCCTCATGACCAAAAATCAATTCAAACAGATCCCACTTAGTTGTTTCATCTGGTTCATCCTTAATTGCAAAAAGTACGAATGGAATTTCTGTATCCCATTCCTGAATATAATCCTGAATATTGAAGATGAGCTTTAAAGCCTGATGCAACTTTCTGATGTTCCTTGTGATTGTGGATGGTACACAATTCATTTAAATTGATTTAATCCTAAATTATCCACTAATTTCTCTGAATAACTTAGACTTAAAACTTTAATCCTGTGAAACTCATCGCCGGGGCCATGGCTCCTTCTCTGTGACTGGATTCTGAACTTAACCTACAGACCACAATCAGAAAGGATAGGCAACAACACCTCTTCCACGATCATTCTCAACACTAGTGCTTCACAAGGCTGTGTTCTCAGCCCCGTACCATACTTCTTATGCACCTATGACTGTATGGCCAAATTCCCCACCAACTCAATTTTCAAGTTTGCTGACAACACCACTGTAGTGGGTCAGATCTCAAACAATGATGAGACAGAGCACTGGAATGAGATGGAGAATCTGGTGACAATAATGATGTGGTGACAATAATCTCTCCCTCAATGTCAACAAAATGAAGGTGATTGCCATCGACTTCAGGAAATGTAGAGGAGAATGTACACCTGTCTTGGGGACAAAGTAGAAAGGGTCGAGAGCTTCAAGTTTTTAGGTCACCAACAACCTGTCCTGGTCCCTCCTTGCTGACACTATAGTTAAGAAAATCCACCAACTTTCCCAGAAGACTAAGGAAATTTGGTACGTCAGCTATGACTCTCACAAACATTCACCAAGGCACCACAGAAAACATTCTTTGTGGCTGTATCACAGCTTGGTATGGCTTCTGCTCTGCTCAAGACCGCAAGAAACTGCAAAAGGTTGTGGATGTAGCCCAATCCATCATGGAAACCAGCCTCCCATCCATTGACTCTGTCTGCACTTCCTGCTGATGTGGCAAAACAGCCAGCATAATTAAGGACTCTATGCACCCAACCTTCTCATTTCCACCTTCTTCCATCAGGAAAAAGATACAAAAGTCTGAGGTTACATACCAACCAACTCAAGAATAGCTTCTTCCCTGCTGTGATCAGACTTTTGAATGGATCTACCTTGCATTAATTTAATCTTTCTCTATACCCAAGCTATGACTGTAACCCTACTTCTGCACTCTCTCATTTCCTTCTCTATGAACAGTATGTTTTGTCTGTGTAGCACACAAGGAACAATACTTTTCACTGTATGGTAATACATGTGACAATAAATCAAATCAAATCAAATCAAATCCTGATTGTATTTTTGTGGGCAGTCTATATTGGGTAAATAATTGAAGTAACTCCTCTTTATTCTGTAATATTGTCTAATGGAATGGCCTCTGAAAATCTAGTAGACACATCCATTATTGTCAAAAATGTGGACTCCCACGTTAACAATTAGGACCCTCATAAAAGGTTCCTCAAATGGTGGAGTGGATAGCAAGGGTGCTGGTATGTGTACTGCTTGAGGTTCTCCTATTACCTGACAAGTGTGATATGTACAGCAAAACTCAATCACATCTTTATGCAGTCCAGGACAATAAAAATGTTTTGAATTTTTGCTTGCATCTTCCTTGTTCTTAAATGAAGTCCTACTAGAACCTCAAGCACCTGCAACAACACTTTGTTTCTATAACCCATCAGTAATGCAACTTGATGAACTTCCATTGATATGTCATCTGCTAGAACATGTAAAGTCTTCACTTCCTCATGAAGATATCATTCCTAATGTAATAATACACTGGTATATATTCAGATTATTCTTCTGGGTGTGCTTTCTGATGTAATTGCTTTGTATCCATACCTTTTTGTTGTGGACCTACCAATTTCCTGAACTAAATATATTTGATTCATCCTCCACCTATTCTTCTTTATCAACAATCTGATCAAGAACGGTTTCTTACAACTGAACCTCGGTCTCATAAAATCATAGAAACTAGAAGTAGGAGTCGGCTATTTGGCACTTTGAGCATTCTCTCCCATTCATTATGATCATGGCTGATCATCAAATTCAGTATCCTGATCTCCCTTCCACCCACATTCCTTGACCACTTTAGCCCCGAGAGCTATATCCAATTTATTATTGAAATCACACAATGTTTTAGTCTCACGTGTTTTCTGTGGTAGTGAATTTCACACACTCACCTCTCTGTGGATGAATAAATTTCTCCTCACCTCAAACTGAGACCCCTAATTTTGGACCCATCCACCATCAGGAACATTCTTTCTGAATCTAACCTGTCTAACCCTGTTAGAATTTATAACTCTCTGAAACCCCCTTTCAATATTCTCAACTCAAATGAATGCAATCCTAATCTATTTAGTCTCTCTCATATGACAGACCACCTATCCAATAAATCAGCCGAGTAAACTTTTGTTATATTTCCTGTACATCAAGGATATGTATCTTCAGATAAGGACACCAAAACTTCACACAATACACCAGGTGTAGTCTCACCGAGGCACTATACAATTGCAATAAAACATCTCTATTCCTATGCTCAAATCCTCTCACGGTGAAGGTCAACATATCATTTGCCCTCCTTAGCGCCTGTCGTACCTGCATGCTTACTCTCAGCAAATGATGCACAAGGACACAAAGTTGAGTATACTGGCTGAATATCTAACTCTCTCAATTTACACACATTCAAGGAATAATCTGTCTTTCTATTATTTGACCAAGGTGGATAACCCCACATTTGTCCACATTATATTGCATTTACCATGCATATGACCGCTCACTCAGACTGTCTAAATCACACTGAACTATTTCTGCAAGCGCCTCACAGCTCACCATGCAACTCTGCTTTGTATCATCTGCAAATCTGGATATAATACATACATCTTTCAAATCATTGATACATGATGTTAACAGTGTCATTATATTTACTCTTTTATACCTCCTTCCTTCTCAGCCTATAGCTTTGTGATCTTGTTACCAAACTGAGAGGAAATATCCCAAGATACGCTTCCTGTAACACCTCAGTTGCTTGATTTTCTGCTGGCTTTTCAACCACAGTAGGCATTGCTTCTGCATGTGATCCAGCTATCTCTCTCTCTTTCATTTTGTTCCATAGGTCTCATTGTCTCTTTTTGTTTTCCCACTGAAATTGCTACTCTTTCTCTTTCCTTATCTCTTGCCATTGCCTCTAATTCAAGATCTTTAACTTGTACTTAGAAATCAAAGGAACCCTACAGTACAGAAAGAGCCCATTCAGCCCACTGAGTCTGTAGTGACCACAATCCCACCCAGGCCCTAATCCCTTATCCCTATATATTTTACCCACTCATCCCTCTAACCTACACATCTCAGGACACTAAGGGGCAATTTTAGCATGACCAATCAACCTAACCCACACATCTTTGGACTGTGGGAGGAAACCGGAGCACCCGGAGGAAACCCACACAGACATGAGGAGAATGTGCAAATTCCACACAGATAGTGACCCGAGCCGGGAATCGAACCCAGGTCCCTGGAGCTGTGAAGCAGCGGTGCTAACCACTGTGTCTCCATGCCGCCCATTGAATTTCAGACAATTCTGAGGCAAACTGTGCTTCTGACAATTTTAAATCCTGAACTATCACTGCAATTATTTGCTCCTTCCTTGCCCCTTCAGGTCAACAGCAGCTTGTTTGCCAATTCCAATACTTTTGCTTTAACCACTTTTTGTAAACCAATGCAGGAGACTTCCTCCATACCCAATAAAGCTTTAGCTATGGGGCGGGGTGGGGGGGAGGGGGGTGGAGATGGTGATTGGGGGGGGTGTGGTGATTGGGAGGGGTGGTGATGGGGGTGGGTTATAGTGTGGTGGTGGGGAGATAGAAATGGGGAGACAGAGAGACATGTGCCACACTTCTTCAGCAAATCAGTCAGTGGAGCAACCACACAACTAAAATTTGACATGAATTTCCTGTAAAAACCACTCAGTCCCAGAATTTACAGTATTTCTCTTCTCCTCATCATTATGAGAACTCACCAATAACCTTTGTTTTCACATCCCGTGAGACCATCTGGCTATGTCCAATTATATGGCTGAGAATGTGACTTGGGCTTTTCCAAACTCACTCTTTGCCAAGTTTACCACCACGCCAGTTCCTAAAGTTGACTGAACAATACGCTAGGTGCTCCAAGTGTTTTTCTCATGTCTGACTAAAATACATCAGATTGTCTATGTGCACCACATAATTGAGTAATCCCAAACTTATCTTGTTGGTTAATCTTTAAAATGTGGCTGGATCATTTTTCATTCCAAACAGCATAACTTTGAACTGGTGCAAAAAGTTTGATGCAATGAATGCTGAAATCTCCCTCACTTTGTCAGAAAAAGGTATCTGCCAGTACCACAACAGTGTGTCAAGATTGGAGATAAAAGTCGCTTGTCCCAGCTTTTCAACAAAGTGCTCCAACTGAGGAATTGAATACAAATCTGATTTTGTTATCACAAAATATATATATTCTTATAGTCCACACATAACCGTTGGATACCATCTGGTTTTGGAACCATCATTATGGTTGAGCTCCACTCACTGTCACTCAATTCAATCATGTCATTTTTAAGCATGTTTTCAATCTTCTTTTCAATTTGTCAACTTTAGAGTGTGATATCTATAAGGATGTTGTTTAATTGGAATAGCATTTCCTACATCTACATCATGTATAACTATTTTAGCACTTCCCAGCCTATTCCCAGGCACCTCTCCATGTGAGTGTAATAACTCATTCAGGTCATTTCAATTTTCCTCCAACAGGTAACTCAACCATTTATTCCAATTTCTGATAACTTCCTCATTATCCAATTTAGTACGAGGAATGTCAAATTCAAAGTCATTGGATTTGGTTCTTCACTTTGATTTGTAACCACTAACACAGCCTGCTTCTGCTTTCTTTCCTTATCAAAACACCGTTTGAGCATATTGACATGACACATGTAAGTTTTCCTTACATCTGGCGTTCTTATCAAATAATTCACCTCAGTCAATTTCCTCTCTATTTGATAAGGCCCACTGAAACTCACGTTCAAAAGTTCACCTACCACTGGGAAGGTTTTTGTTTTTGCCCAATAAATTTGAACAGGGAGGAAACCTGAGACACTACACACTAAATGTCTCCCACCCCGCTCCTGTAACCTAAAAAAAAGACTTGGTGTGAGAGCAGGTGAGCTTTTTTCTTTCTTTTCTTCTTTTCTGTTTTGTTTCTTAGTAAGGGAAGTTAGCAGGGATGGCAGTGCAGGCAGTGCAATATTCCTCCTGTGGGATGTTTGAGGTGAGGGATCAGCTGAGTACACCTGCATGAAGTGCAACCAATTCCAGCTCCTTGAAGTTCGTGATTGGGAACTGGAGCTGGAACTGGATAAACTCAGAATCATTTGGGAGGTAGAGACAGTTATAGAAAATAGTTACAGGGAGGTAGTTACTCCTAGAAATGAGGGTACTTGGGTGACTCTTAGAAGGGGTAAGAAGCAATCAATGCAGCGATCCCCTGCGACCATTTCTCTGTAAAACAAGTATACAGTTTTGGATAGTGTTGAGGGGATGACTTACCGGGGTAAGCCATGGGTACAGGTCTCTGGCACAGAGACTGCCCCTGTTGCTCAGTAGGGAAGGGGGGAGAGGAGTAGAGCATTAGTCACTGGGGACTCCATAGTTAGAGGGACAGATAGGAGACTCTATGGGAATGAAATATAATCACAGCTGGTGTATTGGCACCCAGGTGCCAGGGTCTGTGATATTTCGGATCGTGTTTTCAGGATCCTTAAAGGGGAGGGGGACCAGTCCCAAGTCGTGGTTGACATAAGCACCAAAGACATAGGTAGGAAAAGGAATGGGGATGTAAGGCAGAAATTCAGGGAGTTAGGTGGAAGCTTAGAGCTAGAACAAACAGTTGTTATCAGTGGTTTGTAACCCATGCCACGTGCTAGCAAGGAGAGGAATAGGGAAAGAGAGCAGTTGAACACGTGGCTACAGGGATGATGCAGGAGGGATGGATTCAGATACCTGGATAATTGGGGGTCATTCTAGGGTAGGTGGGACTCTACAAACGAGATGGTCTACACCTGAACCAGAGAGATACTAATATCCTGGGGGCGGGGTGGGGGGGGCAGAATTTGTTAATGCTCTTTGGGAGAGTTTAAACTAATTCAGCAGGGAGATGGGAATCTGAATTGTAGCTCCAGTTTACAGGAGGTTGGGACCAGTGAGGTCAGGAATAAGGTTTCAAGGTCGCAGGAGTGTACTGGCAGGCAGGAAGGTGGTTTGAAGTTGTCTACTTCAATGCTAGGAGCATCCGGAATAAAGTGGGTGAACTTGCGGCATGGGTTGGTACCTGGGACTTCGATGTTGTGGCCATTTCGGAGACATGGATAGAGTAGGGACTGGAATGGTTGTTGTAGGTTCCAGGGTTTAGATGTTTCAGTAAGATCGGGGGGGTGGAAAAAGAGGGGGAGGTGTGGCATTGTTAGTCAAGGACAGTATTATGGTGGCAGAAAGGACGTTTGATGAGGACTCGTCTACTGAGGAGTATGGGCTAAGGTTAGAAACAGGAAAGGAGAGATCACCCTGTTGGGAGTTTTCTATAGGCCTTCGAAAAGTTCCAGAGATGTAGAGGAAAGGATTGCAAAGATGATTCTGGATCGGAGCGAAAGTAACAGGGTAGTTGTTATGGGGGACTTTAACTTTACAAATATTGACTGGAAAAGCTATAGTTTGAGTACTTTTGATGGGCCAGTTTTTGTCCAATGTGTGCAGGAGTGTTTCCTGACACAGTATGTAGATAGGCCAACAAGAGGCGAGGCCACATTGGATTTGGTACTCGGTAATGAACCAGACCAGGTGTTAGATTTGGAGGTAGGTGAGAACTTTAGTGATAGTGACCACAATTCGTTTACATTTAGATTAGCGATGGAAAGAGATAGGTATATACTGCAGGGCAAGAGTTATAGCTGAGGGAAAGAAAATTATGATGCAATTAGGCAAGATTTAGGATGCATAGGATGTGGAAGGAAACTGCGGGGGATGGACACAATTGAAATGTGGAGCTTGTTCAAGTAACAGCTACTGCGTGACCTTGGTAAGTATGTACCTGTCAGGCAGGGAGGAAATGGTTGAGCGAGGGAACTGTGGTTTACTAAAGAAGTTGAATCACTTGTGAAGAGGAAGAAGGAGGCTTATGTCAAGATGAGACGTGAAGGTTCAATTAGGGTGCTTGAGAGTTACATGTTAGCCAGGAAGGACCTAAAGAGAGAGAGCTAAGAAGAGCCAGGAGGGGACATGAGAAGTCTTTGGCAGGTAGGATCAAGGAAAACCCTAATGCTTTCTATAGGTATGTCAGGAATAAAAAAATAACTAGGGTAAGATTAGGGCCAGTCAAGGACAGTAGTGGGAAGTTGTGCATCGAGTCTGAGTTGATAGGAGAGGCGCTAAATGAATATTTTTTGTCAGTATTCGCACAGGAAAAAGACAAAGTTGTCAAGGAGAATATTGAGATGCAGGCTATTACACTAGACGGGATTGAGGTTCATAAGGAGGAAGTGTTAGCAATTCTGGAAAGTATGAAAATAGATTAGTCCCTGGGCTGGATGGAATTTATCCTAGGATTCTTTGGGAGGCTAGGGAGGAGATTGCAGAGCCTTTGGCTTTGATCTTTAGGTCATCATTGTCTACAGGAATAGTGCCAGAGGACTGGAGGATAGCAAATGTTGTCCCCTTGATCAGGAAGAGGAGTAGAGACAATGTTGCTAATTATAGATGTGAGCCTTATTTCTGTTGTGGGCAAAGTTTTGGAAAGGATTATAAGAGTTAGGATGTATAATTATCTAGAAAGAAATAAATTGATTAAGAATAGTTAACACAGCTTTGTGAAGGGTAGGTTGTGCCTCACAAACTGTATTGAGTTCCTTGAGAAGGTGACCAAAGAGGTGGATGAGGGTAAAGCAGTTGGTGTGGTGTATATGGATTTTAGTAAAGTGTTTGATAAGGTTCCCCACGGTAAGCTATTGCAGAAGATACAGAGGCATGTGATTGATGGTGATTTTGTGGTTTGGATCAGAAATTGGCTAGCTATAAGAAGACAGAGGGTGGTGGTTGATAGGAAATGTTCATCCTGGAGTTCAGTTACTAGTGGTGTATCGCAAGTATCTGTTTTGGGGCCTCTGCTGTTTGTCATTTTTATAAATGACCTAGATGAACATGTAGAAGGATGGGTTACTAAATTTGTGGGTGACACTAAAGTCGGAGGAGTTGTTGACAGTGCAGAAGGATGTTGCATGTTACAGAGGGACATAGATAAGCTGCAGAACTGGGCTGAGAGGTGGCAAATGGATTTTAATGCAGAAAAGTGTGAAGTGATTCACTTTAGAAGGAGTAGCAGGAATACAGAGTACTGGGCTAATGGTAAGTTACTTGGTAGTGTGGATGAGCAGAGAGACCTTGGTGTTCATTTGCATAAATCCCTGAAAGTAGGCACCCAGGTTGATAGGTTGTTAAGAAGGTGTACGGTGTGTTAGCTTTTATTGGTTGAGGGATTGATTTTTGGAGCCATGAAGTCACGTTGCAGTTGTACAAAACACTGGTGCGGCCGCACTTGGAGTACTGTGTATAGTTCTGGTCACCGCATTATAAGAAAGATGTGCAAGCATTGGAAAAGGTGCAGAGGAGATTTACCAGGATGTTGCCTGGTATGGTGGGAAGGTCTTATGAGGAAAGGCTGAGGGACTTGAGACTGTTTTCGTTAAAGAGAAGGTTAAGAGGTGACTTAATAGAGGTATATAAGAAGATCAGAGGATTAGATAGGGTGGACAGTGAGAGCCTTTTTCCTCAGATGGAGAAGGCTAGCACAAGGGGACATAGCTTTAAATTGAGGGGTGATAGGTCTAGGCCAGATGTCAGAGGTAGGTTCTTCACTCAGAGAGTAGTAAGGGCGTGGAATGCCCTGCCTGCAACAGTAATGGACTAGCCGACATTAAGGGCATTTAAATGGTCATTGGATAAACCTATGGATGATATTGGAATAGTGTAGGTTAGATGGGCTTTAGATTGGTTTCATAGGTTGACGCAACATCGAGGGCTGAAGGACCTGTACTGCCTTGTTATGTTCTATGTTCTCATAGAACCCCTACAGCATAGAAAGAGGCCATTTGGCCCATCAAGTCTGCACCGACCACAATCCCACCCAAGCCCTACTCCCCATATCCCTACATATTTTCCCCATTAATCCCTCTAACCTACACATCTCAGGACACTAAGGGGCAATTTTAACATGGCCAATCAACCTAACCTGCACATCTTTGGACTGTGGGAGGAAACTGGAGCACCCGGAGGAAATCCACGGAGACACGAGGAAAATGTGCAAACTCCACACAGACAGTAAGCCAAGCCGGGAATCGAACCCAGATCCCTGGAGCTGTGAAGCAGTGGTGCTAACCGCTGTGCTACCGTGCTGCCCATGTTCTGGTAGAAATACTAAGACTTTATCCTCACCAGTAAAATTATGATTTTTAAAAATTTCTTATCTGCTTCCTGTTTCATCATATGCTGTCATGTGTGGCGATGCCGGCGTTGGACTGGGGTAAACACAGTAAGAAGTCATCATATGTTGTACCATCTTTAATTGCTGTCTAGACAACTCATCTATTCTGTTCAGTCTTTCCCTAAAATTTGACTCATAGTCCAATAATGTAGTCTGAGAACGCAGACTCACCAATTTCTCCTTAATCAATTTAAGTGGTCCTTTCACCTCATGACCAAAAATCAATTCAGACAGATTGAAAATAGCTTATTAATTCGGTGAATCCTTAACTGCAAAAAGAACAAATAGATTCCTGTGTCCCAATCCTCCAGATAATGTTGACAATTATATTGACAAAAAAATGTCAACTTTGTCTTTCAAGTTTGTTGCCACTGCATTTATCTCCCGTGATTCTGGATGGCATGCAATTGATTTAAATTGTTTTATTTCTAAGCTTTCCATAACCTCCTTGAATAACTTTGATGTAAAATTTGATCCTAGATCTGATCGTATTTCTGTGGATAAACCATACTTTGTTAAAAAAAGTAAGTAACTTCTCTGCAATCCTTTCAGCTGTAGTATTCTGTGATGGAATGGCCTCTGGAAACCTAATATGCACACATAATGCACAGTCAACACTCCACCCCTTCTAGGTAAAGGACATCCTGAAGGAACAGAATGTTCCTCCTGTTCATAGATGAATGTGAGTGGAGACATTGTTGCTTGACCTAGGTGATTAAGCCATGTGCAAGATGCCTTCCACTGGCACCATTCCACTTGTCTCCATTCCCTTGAGGCATCTACCAGAGGGACTACTAGCAGACATGGCCAATCTCCAGGCGGATGAAGTTTTAGAGTCAAGAGTTTGTTGTCCCCCATCTGTGCCCCTGGGAGGCATTTAGAATGGAGTTGAGGAGGAACTTCTTCACTCAAAGGGTGGTGAATCTCTGGAATTCTCTGCCCGTTGAAGTGGTGGAGGCTACCTCGCTAAATATTTTAAGACGCGGGTTGATGGGTTTTTGATAAGAGAGGGGATTAAGGGTTATGGGGAGAGGGCGGGAATGTGGAACTGAGCCAAGACAGATCAGCCATGATCTTATTGAATGGCGGGGCAGGCTCGAAGGGCTAGATGGCCCACTCCTGCTCCTATTTCTTATGTTCTTATGTTATCCACCTCCCTCTCTTTCTCTTCATCCTACACATCATCTTGTCTCTGACTGCAGCCAGTGGCAAACGGCACACTCCAGACCTTGCTGAATCTTGATGTTTTGAGATCCATGAGCTGGGAAAACATCTGTTATTATGTGGTCTTTGCTAGAGAGAAGAAAACACAAGTGAGCATGATTGACAAAAAATATAGTTGACCTGAGCTTTCTGTTTTATATGAGAAAGAAGGCCAGCTCCCAGTGCCTCCTTCCTTTGCAATGGTCACTATATTAGAGATGGTATATAACCAGAACTTGTAATAGTCTAACCATGGTGGAAAAATAAGAGGTTATCCACTTTGGAAGGAGGAACAGATGCACAAAGTATTTGTTACATGGTAAGAGATATGAAAATTTAAATGTGCAAAAGGATCTGGGTGTCCTCATCAATAATCACTGAAGGCTAACACACACCTGCAAAAATTAACTAGCAAGGTTAGTGGTATGTTAGCCTTTATTTTCCAATCCAAGAAGATTGGAGTGCAGGAGTGGCAGAATTTTGTTTCAGTTGTACAGTAGTTTAGTTAGATGGCAGCTGATGTAGTGTGTGTAGTTTTGGTCCCCTTACCTTGGGAAGAATGTTATTGATGTGGAGATGCCGGTATTGGACTTGGGTAAACCCAGTAAGAAGTCTCACAACATCAAGTCCAACAGGTTTATTTGGTTTATAAATAAACCTGCTGGACTTTAAGGATGTTATTGCTATAGAGAGAGTTCAACAGACTTATTTCCGGGGTGGTGGCACTGTCCTATGAAGAAAGACTGGAATTCATATCAATGTTTTTATTGTGATCCCAGTCTCTCTCTTTTACACTGGGCAGCTATTAGGCAAGACCTTTCCATTGTTATTCGAGTTCCTATTTCAATCTCACTCTGACTGAGTTTAATCTCCCTGGTAACTGGTGATAGGAGACTCGTTAGACTTTTAATTGGGTATTTTTTTCGGGACTAACCAATCATTCTGGCTCTGCGGCTTGCATTCAGGAAACGATCACACGCCACGTGGGATGGTAAATTGAGTCTGGATAGATTTCTTCGGTCTATAAACAGCAATTGTTATTTCTAGCCGATTGGAGCAGGGATTTCCAGAATGTTGCTGATCCTTTTCTACATCTCTCTGTGTTTTTCCAGCATCTCTTCCGGTAAGGGCAGAATTCAGCCTTTCGTTCCCTCTATCACTGCTACAGCTCAGGATCTATGCAGTAAATTAGGAAAACAATGTGTGTCACAACCGGAATGTGTGTCACAATATTAAACTGATGGAGGTTTTTGTATCTAATTTCCTGGGTCCGTCTGCCTCTGTTCCTCTATCTATTCCTCTCTGTTGCTCTCTCTCTCTCTCTCTCTCTCCCCCTTTCCTTCTTTTGTCTCTGTGTTTTTATGTTTCTCTCTGGGCTTTGTGAGTGAACGTCACCTGGTTAGGTGATGGTGTTTGTAAATGTAAATAAACTTGTCTCTTTCGTTGTTTTTCATACAGACACTAACTCCATTACCACGGTGTTTGTGGCAACATCTGGCATTACTGAGTTACCTGAGTATTTTGGTGTAACTAAGATCAATGGCGTGCCAGTGACAGCTTACGACAGTGATAGCCACCGTACAGTCTCCCGGCAGCAGTGGATGGTAGACTGTTTTGATGGGGAGTACTGGGAATATCTCACAAACCAAGGAAATAAACTGTCTGTCATGGCTAAGGAAAATCTGAGGACAATAATGAAGGGGACAAACCAGACATCCGGTAAGATTAGTGACTCTGGATTTCTCATTAACTGCCTATTTAACTGATACCAGATATTTACCTAACAACAGTTCTACTGCAGTGTGTACAGTGGTGTACAGTGCTTGGACCATCCTAGCCACATCTGTCAAATATGTATAAAACAGGTGCCCACGCACCCAATATGGTGGACAGGCGAATTACATACCAGAAATGTGGCAACAATGGATCATAGATTGATTGCAACAGAGAAGGAAGTCATTCAGCCTGTTGTGTCTGAATCAGCTCAAACCAAGAACAACTTTGCTAATTCCCACTCCCTGACCCTTTTGATGTAGTCATGTTGGCTTTTCCTGTTGAGTTAATGATCTAAATTCCTTTTGAAAGCTTTGATTGTATTAGCCTCCAATACACCCTCAGGAAGACTCAAACCATACACTTTGTAACAAAGTTTTTAAAAAGAAAAATTTGGCACATAAATGGAGATTTTCATGACCACCAGATGTTTCAGAGCACTTACAGTTAATTAAATACTTTTGAAGTGCAGGAAATATGGCAGCCAATGCTGGAATTACTGGCACAGACAATAATGTGATCATGACAGATAATCTTGTCATAGATGTTGATTCAGGGTTAAATTTTGACCAGGATATTTGGGCTAATTCCCCTGCTCTACTTCAAAATACTGCCATCAGGTTTTTACATCCACCCGAGTAGGCAGATGAGGCCTGGTTTAACATTTCATCCAAAAGCGGTATCTCCAGCAGTACAGCACACTCTCTCAATGCTGGAGTGTCAGCCTGGATTTTTGAACTCAAGCCCCAGAGGGAACTTGAATTCAAAACTTTGTGATTAAAATACAAGACTGCAATCAATATAGACATGGCCGGCCCAGATTTCTCATTATGTTGCTATGGGTTACTTTGCCTTAAAATTGGTGTTGGCTGATCCTTCACCCTTCCACCAGTGGAAACACCAGGGGACATGAATATAGCTGAGGAGGACACTGGGTTGCAGGGGAGTAGAATAGACAGTATTACAGTTGATAAGGAGGATGTGCTGGATATTCTTGAGGGTTTGAAAATAGATAAGTCCCCTGGTCCGGATGGGATTTACCCTAGGATTCTCTGGGAGGCAAGAGAAGTGATTGCAGAGCCTCTGGCTCTGATCTTCAGGTCGTCGTTGGCCTCTGGTATAGTACCGGAAGATTGGAGGATAGCGAATGTTGTCCCATTGTTTAAGAAGGGGAACAGAGACTTCCCCGGGAATTATAGACCGGTGAGTCTCGCATCTGTTGTGGGCAAGGTTTTAGAAAAAATTATTAGGGATAGGATTTATAGTTATTTGGAGAGTAATGAATTGATTGGAGATAGTCAGCATGGTTTTGTAGCGGGTAGGTCGTGCCTTACTAACCTTATTGAGTTTTTTGAGAAAGTGACCAAAGAGGTGGATGGGGGTAAGGCAGTTGACGTGGTATATATGGATTTTAGTAAGGCGTTTGATCAGGTTCACGGTAGGCTTCTGCAGAAAATGCAGATGTATGGGATTGAGGGTAGTCTAGGAAATTGGATCAGGAATTGGCTAGCAGATAGGAGACAGAGGGTGGTGGTTGATGGTAAATATTCGTCATGGAGTTCGGTTACGAGTGGTGTGCCTCAGGGATCTGTTTTGGGGCCACTGCTGTTTGTAATTTTTATTCATGATCTGGATGAGGGTATAGTTGGGTGGATTAGTAAATTTGCTGATGACACCAAAGTCGGAGGTGTGGTAGATTGTGAGGAAGGGTGTCATAGTTTGCAGGAAGACTTGGACAGGTTGCAGAGCTGGGCCGAGAGGTGGCGGATGGAGTTTAATGCGGAGAAGTGTGAGGTAATTCACTTTGGTAGGAATAACAGATGTGTTGAGTATAGGGCTAACGGGAGGACTTTGAAGAGTGTGGATGAACAGAGGGATCTAGGTGTATGTGTACATAGATCCCTGAAAGTTGGTAATCAAGTAGATAGGGTTGTTAAGAAGGCATACGGCGTCTTGGCGTTTATTGGTAGGGGGATTGAATTTAGGAGCCGCAGCGTCATGTTGCAACTGTACACAACTCTGGTGCGGCCGCATTTGGAGTACTGTGTGCAGTTCTGGTCCCCACATTACAGGAAGGATGTGGAGGCTTTGGAGAGGGTGCAGAGGAGGTTTACCAGGATGTTGCCTGGTATGGAGGGGAGATCCTATGAGGAGAGGCTGAGGGATTTGGGGTTGTTTTCACTGGAAAGAAGGCGGCTAAGAGGGGATCTTATAGAAACATATAAGATGATTAGAGGTTTAGATAGGGTGGACAGTAATAGCCTTTTTCCTCGGATGGAGAAAGCTAGCACGAGGGGGCATGGCTTTAAATTAAGGGGGGGTAGTTATAGGACAGACGTCAGGGGTAGGTTCTTTACCCAGAGGGTGGTGAGGGATTGGAATGCCCTACCTGCTGCGGTTGTAAATGCGCCTAGTTTGGGGGCATTTAAGAGATCCGTGGATAGGTTTATGGACGAAAAGGGATTGGTTTAGGTTAGTGGGTCATTGTTTTTTAACTGGTCGGCGCAACATCGTGGGCCGAAGGGCCTGTTCTGTGCTGTAATGTTCTATGTTCTATGTTTTATGTTCTATGTATTTAGACCCCCTCTAGATTTTGTGCATCACTATCAAAGCTCAACCTTTTTTTCTCATTCTTCTGTGAGGAGAACAAGCCTAATTCACAGAATAACAGTGGCAGTGCAGAAGGAGATTATTTGGCCCATCGTGTCATACCGTCTCTCTAAAGTAGCCTCATGACTTAGTACCATCCCCTGTACCCCTGAACATTGTTTTTATTAAGATAATGCCTTCTTGAGTACCTCAGTTGAATCATATCTTCAGCACAATTCCAGGCAGTACATTCCAGACTCCAACCACTTGCTGCATGAAATAGTTTGCTTCTTTTGAAAATCGCCTTAAGTCTGTGCCCTCTCCCTCTTGACCCTTTTACAAAGGGGAACGGTTTCTCCCTTTCTGATCTGTCCAGTCCCTCATGGTTTGAATATCTCTATCAACTCTCCTCTTAGTTTTTTTCTCTCCCAGATGAACTATCCCAACCTGTCCAATCTGTTTTCATAACTGGTTCCAGGGATGAGAAACTTCATTCTTGTAAACCTCTTTTGCACTCTCTCCAATGTTTTCACATTGTTCCTATAGTGTGGCTCCAGAACTGTACACAATATTCCAGCTCAGGTGAAACTAATGTCTTGTGTAAGTTAAGCATAACCTCATTTTTATAGGGCGGCACAGTAGCACGGTGGTTAGCACTGCTGCTTCACAGATCCAGAGACCTGGGTTCGATTCCCGGCTTGGGTCGCTGTCTGTGTGGAGTTTGCTCATTCTCCTTGTGTCTGCATGATTTTCCCCTGGGTGCTCCAGTTTCCTCCCGCAGTCCAAAGATATGTGGGTTAGGTTGATTGGCCATGCTAAAATTGGCCTTAGTGTCCTGAGACGTATAAGTTAGATTAGTGGGTGGATATGGGGGTCGGGCCTGAGTGGGATTGTGGTTGGTGCAGACTCGATGGGCCGAATGGCCTCTTTCTGCACTGTAGGGATTCTAAGATTCTTGTACTCGATGCTTCTATTAATAAGGCCCAGAATACTTTATGTTTTATTAACTGTTCTCATGACTTATCCTGTCACCTTCAATGATCAACGCATATAGATACACCCAGGTCCAATTATTCCCTGTGATTGAAAGAAGTATTCTGTAAACATTTTCTGCACCCTCTCTAATATCTTCACATCTTTCCTATAATGTGTGCCCAGAATTGAACACAGTACTCCAGTTGAGTGTGAATTAGTTATTTTGTAAAGGTTTATCTTTTGTATTGCGTTGGCACACTGGCTGGAATTCTTCAGCCACTCTTACCGGGGGGAGTCATCTGGTCCCATCGATGATGAACCCCTGCTGTGGGTTTCCTAATGATGGGGACCCTTTTGCCAGCAGAGGGACCAGAAGATTCTGCCACCAGTCAATGGCGGGCAGTCTCTACCAAAGTGAAACATGCTATGTGGGACGTGGAAAATTGAGACCTATATTGCTATTTATAAGCCCCAGGATTTGAAATGCCTTTTTAATTGGTTTCTCATCCTGACACATCAACCTAAATGATTTTATTCAGATACCCCAGCAATACAGTGGAGATCCTGGGGTCTTTGGATCATTAGTTTTCCTGATATATATTAATGACCGAGGCTTGGGTGCAAATGGAAAATGTTTCAAAGTTTGCAAATGACACAAAAGTTGGGAGTATTGTGAACGGTGAGGAGGTTCAAGATAGACTTCAAAAGGATAAAGACCAAGGGCCAATAGAATGGTGGACAAATAGCAGATTAAATTTAATGCTGAAAATGTGAGCTGATATATTTTTGGAGAATGAACAACAATATAAAATAAAATGTACAATTATGAAGAAGGTGCAGGAGCAGAGGAATCTGGGGACGATGTGCAGATGCATCTGTTGATGACAGTACTGGTAGATGTGATTATGGTATGATCCTTGTGGAAACCAAGACTGGTATTCATGCTAAGGATATCTTCCACTTTGCTTTATAGTACAACCATCATGCCAAATGGGAAAGATCCATGAGTTACTATGGGCCATCAGCAGTAGAATTGTACTTGATGAAAATCTGTAACTTAATGGCCTGGCATATTCCCCAGGCTACCGATACCATCAAGTCATTACTGTAATGGGGAGGCAGCAGTGCAGTGCAATTGTCATTGAACTAGTAATGCATAGACCCAGGGCAATACTCTGGGGATCCAGATTTGAATCCCACCACAGCAGATGGTAAATTTTCTTTAAAAACTGGATAAAATATCATTGACCATTCTCGATTGTCATAAAATGCCACTGGTTCACAAATGTCCTTTAGGGAAGGAAATCTGCCATCCTTATCTAGTTTGGCCTACTTGTAATTCCAGACCCACAGCAATGTTGTTAATATTAAATAGCCTAGTAAACTTCCTTACTGACATTTGGGGGCTACTGCCACAATTTGAAGACTTGTCCTATAGACAGTGAAGTAGCTGTCCGATATTCACAAAGTCTACCTTATAGACAAAGTCCTACACACAATCATGACCATTCCTGGATATGTCCTGTCCCATCAGCAGGACAAATCCAGCAGAGCTGGCGGTGGCACAGTGGTATACAGTCAGGAGGGGTTACCTCCTTCTGGATGAGTACATGGGACTTAGGAGGATTGAGGGTTATAGGTAAGTCTAGTAGGTAGAGATATGATTGGTGCAACTTGTGGGCCGAAAAGCCTGTTTATGCTGTAGTTTTTCTATGTTCTATGTTCTACCCTGTGAATCCTCAAATTGACTCTGGATGCCAAGAAGTCTCATGTTACCAGGTCAAATATGGGAAAGGAGATGGGGCCAAGTGAGGTAAGTGTGCGAGAGGCTGCATTTTTGCAAGTGCTGATATACTCATTTTTTAAACTTTTTTTTCATCCTGATGATCAACACACAGTTATTTGATCCTGATGTGTATAATCTGTGCTATGTTCTTGGAAGATCCTGGCTAAATTTTGGCAATGGGGAGCCAAGTTAAGTCTGGGAGTTCCTTGTTTGATTGAGGTAGTCGGATACAGCCAGTGTGGGACTCAGTTTGCAGTGGCGGTTTCACTGGTGACTGTGTCCGCACTTCAGCAATGCCATTGGTGACGAGTTGATCGCTGCCATTCTGGGCGAATTTGTGGACAATGGTCTCAGCTCCACAACAGATTGTTGGTGCTCACGTTGATGAACTATGAGATATCCTAAAGAGAATGGAGAAAGTGGAGAAGAGAATCTTGTCAGTTGAGAAGGTAATTTCCTCGGTAGAGTTTATCTTAAAGTTTATTTATTAGTGTCACAAGTAGGCTTACATTAACATTGCAATGAAGTTACTGTGAAAATCCCCTGGTCGCCACACTCCGGCGCCTGTTTGGGTACACTGAGGGAGACCTTAGCATAGCTTATCCACCCAACCTTCAAATCTTTGGACTATGGGTGGAAACTGGAGCACCTGGAGGAAACCCACACAGACACAGGGAGAATGTGCAGACTCCATAGACAGTGACCCAAGTCAGGAATTGAACCCAGTGCTAACCAGTGTGCCACCATGCCATTCTGTTGTACTGTGGAAAAAAATGTGTTGTGCAGTATTTACCTATTTTCATGTGCTGTAATCCTTTCTTTTATGCTGAGAGAGTACACTTTTTTTGTACCCTTCACTTTTTTTATAGATGAGTAATGCTACAGCAGGGTGGCTGGTAGGTGGTTTGGTATAGAGGTGGTTGATCTGGCCTGACAAGTCCTCATTATGGGTGAAGAAAATTCCCATTAGAACTATTACTGTCACATTTTCTTTTGTACATCTGTTATTTTAGAATTATGGAATCATGGCTTGTCTCCAGTGAAGGTCACGTATCCTGGTCAAGATGGGTTATTTTCTTTCTGTCATTGGAGTATCTAGAAATAGGGGTAATTTGCTTTGTTCAATGTATAATGTACAAATAGTGATGTGAGTATTCTCAGCCTGTTGGCCCCTATTCTAATACACTGCTGACCCTAATTTAGTTTGGTTGAGTAGGTTGGGGCAATAGTAATTGAGCTTATCTGGATCAGGTGGAGGAGTAAATGACCCTCCCTTGAGATGTCCCCTTTAGGGTGCTGCTGGACTACACTCCTTCTGAAGATTTGGGCTCCCCTGGGGTGTTTGGGGGGGCGGGGGAGGGGGGTGCAATATCCTGTTTCTTGTGAGATTCTGTTCCTGGTATGCTTTTTGTCTGGCATCTATTAACTAAGTGCTATTACATGAGGTGCTACTACTGGCTCTGATTTGTTACAGTGATGACAGGGCCTCTGATTTGGCTGGGGATAGGTGAAGTCTGTTGTACTGCAATCTTGGCATGGTGTAAGAATCCTTGGCATCTGAGCCATTGGTCTGAGCATTTGCTGGTCTTTTCTGTATGTAAAAGTGGAATAATGATCACTCTACAATGTACTAGGTTTTTGAAATTTCTTGGAGTTCGTGTTAGAGTTTGTGTTGTTTGTAAAAATGTTAAGATCTTCAATGCAAATACATTTAAAAACATGGGCAAGGAAACCTCCTACCGATGACCACATACCACCCCTCCTTTAGCTGATGAATCAGTTCTCCTCCACTTGGAGGAAGCACTGAGCATGGCAAGGGGACAGAATGTACTCTGGGTGGGTGACTTTAATATGCATCACCAAGAGTGGCTGGTAGTACCACCAGAGACTGAGGGTGCTAAAGGGCATAACTGATAGACTGGGTCTGCAGCTGGTGACCCAACAAAAGAGAAAAAACATACCTGACCTCAGCCTTGCCAACCTGCCTGCCACAGATATATAGGTAGGAGTTAAGATCATACAGTCCTTGTGGAGATGAAGTCCTGGCCTCACATTGAGGAAAGTCTCCATTGGGTTGTGTGGCACTACCACTAAAAGGGATAGACTTTGAGCAGCTCAAAACTGGATACCCACGAAGTGTTATGGGCCATCAGCAGCTGCAGAATTGTACTCAACCATAATCTATAACCTCATAGCCCGACGTATTCCCCACTCTGCCATTATAACCAAGGTAAGGGATCAATTCTGGTCAATGAAGAATGCAGGAGAGCATTCCAGGAGCAGTATCAATGGGAAAATCAGTCATATCTGGCACAAAGGAAGATGGTTATGGTGGTTGCAAGTCAATCATCTTGATGCTGTTGTGGGAAATTACCACTTTGGAGTCAGACTGGGAGTGCAACAAACAGTTTTATTTAACAAAGCTTTGTGGAGAAAAGGCATTGGCATTCTGCAGAATGGGCAGCTACCTTCCCTCAATAATACAGTAGGAGCGGTTTATTTTTATACTTTTCAGACAATGGATAGTCTGGGCATTAGCCATTTAACACATTGTTATAGTTGAGTAGGATCAATAGTTTAACACATCGTTACAGCCAGACATATACAGACATTTAACATTGTATTGCTTCATAGAATGGATACATTTCCTCTATCAGTGACTATCAATAACTTAATTCAGTCTATACATACAGTAATTGGTTTTCCTGCATTTATGTATTCCCTTTCCCATTTATGGCTAATCTCCTTATTGTCCTAGGTCTGTCCTTATTAGAAATGCCTCAAGTTCTCTACTGGCTTCCTGCAGTATCTGATTCTTGCATGTTTAACTTTAAATAACTGTCTGTCCTGCATGTTCTTAGTTTCAAGTAGCTGTCTGTGCTAAAAGTCAATGCCTGCTTAATGTCTCTCTCCCAGGTAACTTTTTTATGTGCCAGGTAGCCATCTTTGTGATTTTTCCCACTAAAGTCCCCTCTTTTTGTCCGGATTATTATTACTTTTAATAATCCCTAGACCAACAGCTGCATCTTCACATGTAGAGGTCAATTTTCTTCTTTTCTTCTGATGTCTTCGGGGATCTTCATCATGGGTTCTTCCTCGATGAATACACTGGCCCTTGGCACAATTCTCATTACCATAACCTTGTAGCAGTCTTTTAGGCAGCCAACAATTAGACAACAGACAATTACAATTGAAATGTGTATGACCAATCCATCTAATAAATAAGATTCCACGGACCCTTGCCCCCACTAGCCAATCCAGTCAGTTACTTCCTTTCTTGGGCCCCTGTCTGAAGCTATCAGGCTGTTCTCTAGACTACCCCAACTATTGGCTGTTTTTTTTGGCATTAGTGTGGTGATATGATGTTTCACTCCAATGTGATTCTACTGACAAACTGGAAAGCTTTTTTCAAAACAAACTTTACTTAACGACACAGTTTAACTATAACAAATTAATTGGAGGGTGGTGGGGGAGAGGGGGAAGAGAGAGACATAGAGACACCGGTCTTCTGACAACCCCAAACAGCAAATCTAAAGAGAGAGACAGACAGACAGATAGAAAGACACTTCTTGCTTCTTTCAGAACCGGGCATCTCATCTGCAAGCTTAGCTCCGCCCATTAACACATGACTCTGTCAATCAACCTAATGAACACCCTTCTCTGAAACCCCAAAGGAAACCTAAGCAAATACCAATGCGTTAACTCTTTTTAGACAAACACACTGTTAGCTAAAATCAGTCATTATCCTGCATTCTCGACGGAGCATAAATAAATCAGCGCTCTAAATATAGCTGAATTTTAAACATACCCCTTACAAGAAGCCTGATATAAAAGACACAGCATCATCACAAACTAAGGAGTCGTGAATCATACCAAACATTGAGCAGTCATCAGCAAACATTCCCACTTCTGACCTTTTGGAGGAAGGTCACTGATGAAGCAGCTGAAGGTGGTTAGGCTGAGGACAATACTCCATTGTGATGTCTCGACACTTGGCATTGTCGCGACTGTAAATTTGACTGGATTGGAGGATAATCTGTTTTACAAAGCTCACTTACATTTACACGGGAATCGAACTAAATGTTACCCGTTAGCACAAACAGTAGAAGCCCTTTGTGTAGACACCCCTGGGTGGACCCCTCATGATTTATATACTGTAGATACATCAAATGCATCCTGTAAGGGACAAATTGGCAAATATTAAAGAGGTATACAGGGGAGATGTGTGGAACTTGCAAATCCCACAGACCCTGTGTGCAGGGGGTTCCAACAGGTGGGAGGAAAAGCTTGTTCAGATACTGCAAGCTATCTGTTTTATGGAGCAGGGATGGGGATATGCCAATGCCTTGGTCCCCAAGAATGATTCCAGATGCAGTGTGTCCGTCAACATTGTCGGGTAAATAGGGGTCAGTTTACTTGCAGTTGTGATGAACAGAGATGTCTGAATATAACCGCAGGAAGACAGCTCATTTGTGGACAGTGCAATGGAACTCACGTAAGCTCAGCCAAATGGACATGCCCATTTGATACTTACCAGGTGGTGGAATCAAACGGGGAGTCAAGTAAACCAAACAATTGGCAGTATGAACAAACTCATAATCAAGACACTAAATGTTACCGGGCTGAGAAGGGATATGTGTTCCTCTTCAATGGCACTTATACGACAGAAACACCAAACCTCCCAAACCATTTTGCAGTAGGAATAATAGGACAACTGACAGTTCCATGCCCTCAGAAGGGGCATTTACGGAGGAGAATAGTAACTCAGGCTATCAACAAGAAATTCTGCACTGATTGGGAAGCCCCGGGCACAATGGGCTACGAATTCCTTGGAACCTTATCTCTGGGAGGGGCAGCAGGAGTGATTAGTGCAAAGAATAGGAATCATACTGTTTGTGAACTAATAGTCCTGAGAAACAACACTTCAAAAGCACTGGAGGCTGTTAACCAAGAAATGGCTGAACTGAGATTATATACACAACAGATGCGATACACAGTGGGCTACCAGTTAGCACAACAAGGAAGTGGGGGAGGGAGGCGGGTGTGTACAATTATAGGCAATAAATGCATAACCCATGTCACAGAAAGTCTTATAATATTGCACAAGTTTCACAATATATCTTGGGGTTTCTGATCTCATACCCTGACAAGATACTGAAGCAGTTCATATCCAAATGCAGCAAGATCTAGGCAATATCCCGGCTTGGGCTGACAAATGGCAAGTAACATTTTGTGTCACGTAAAGGCCAGATAATGACCGTCCCAAACAAGAGGGAATCTAACCATCGCCTCTTGACATTGACATTATCATCACAAATCTCACACTATCGATATGCTGGAGATTGACTATTGACCAGAAACTGAACTCGACTAGCCACGTAAATAATATGGCGACCAGAGCAGTCCAAAGGCTAGGGACCTTGCAGCGAGTAATTGATCTGACTCCCCAAAATCTGTACACCATCTATAAGGCCCAAGTCAAGAGTGTGATGGAATACTCTCCAGTTGCCTGGATGAATGCAGCTCCAATAACACTCAAGAAGCTTCATACCATCCAGGACAAAACACAGTTTTTGCTATCCCTTCCATAAACCTTCATTCTGTCCATCAGTGATGAACAGTAGCAGCTGTGAGTACCGTCTACAACATGAACTGCAGGAATTCATCAAGGTTCCTTCGGGAACACCTGCCAAACCCATGACCATTACCATCTAGAATGGCAAGGGCAGCAGATACCTGGGAACCACTACCTGGTGGTTCCGCTCCAAGTTACTCACCATCCGAACTTGGAAGTACATTGCGTTCCTTCACTATCACTGGGTTAACTCCTGAAACTCCCACCTGAACATCACTATGGATGTGCTTATACTTCCAGGACTACTGCAGCTCAAGAAGGCAATCCACCAACACGTACTTAAGGGAAACTCGGGATGGGCAATAAATGCTTGCACAGTCAGTGATGCCCACGTTCCATAAAATTAAGAAAAAAATTATTGAACCCGTAGAAAGATTTATTATGTAATACAGAACCCACAGAAAAATTTCTGTAATACTGAGCTCATGGATGGATCTATTGCAATGCATTTTCTTCCTGTAATACTGAGCCCAAAAATGTGTCCAATATTATAATATATGACAATATGAACCCATTGAGAAATCCACTAATGAAATAAGGACCCTTTTCCATTAACAATCTAATCTTTTTCTCTGTTGATCAATGACAGGAATACACATTCTGCAATGGACAAGGAACGTTGAGGTCAGTGACGATGGCTCCATTAAGAGATCGATGAGTGTTGGATTTGATGGAAAGGACTATATTAGTTTAGAATCAGACAGAATGAGGTGGGTCGCAACACATCACAATGCAGTGAAGACTAAGGAGAAATGGGATTCTGATGAATCCTGGAACACGTTTTGGAAATGGTTGATGGAAGTAGAACTAGTTGAACGTTTAAAATCACGTCTATATTTTGGAAAAGAATACCTCAATAGGAAAGGTATTTATTTCAGTTTTAATCCCACATTCTGATCTAACTTCACTGATCAATTAAACCATTCTATTTTAGTTTATTTACTAGTGTCAGAAGTAGTCTTACATTAACACGGCAATGAAGTTGCTGTGAAAATTCCATTTCATTTAATATCTATTATATTTTTTGTGCTTTCACTCATTCCATTACAGTTCAGCCTGATGTCTTCATCACGAGAAATGAGCCCATTGGTCAATATAAGCTGTTCACTCTCTCCTGCCTGGTTACTGGGTTTTATCCTGCAGACATTGAGGTTACTTGGCTAAGGAATGGAGAGGTAATGTCTGAGACACTATCCTCAGGGATTCGACCGAACCACGATGAGACCCATCAGATTCAGAAAGTGATTGAAATTAATGCTGGGGATGAGGTTCAATATTCTTGTCAAATTGAACACAGCAGCCTGGCAGAGCCCAAGATCCATCAGTGGGGTAAGCAGTGGTACTGGATGTGTTTGTGTTTGTGTGAAAGAACATGTAATGACAGAGGGGAGACAAGGAAACCTTGAGGCTGTGTATTTTGCACAGCCCAATTTTGAATTGGAAACCAATTTTGAATAGGTTTATAGTGTTGTATAGTTGTTCAAGTAAATTTATCAGACAAATGGTTAATATCACACAGTTCTTTCAGCCACTTCAAAGTGCAATGTTTTTTCAATCCCATTGCCCCAGATCTTCAATTTGGGTAATGGGATTCTTAAATACTATGCTGACAAATGCATGTTTAATATTACAATGGCTTGAATCCTTCATAAAAGCATGCCTGAAAGGGGACCCAGCAGTTAGAGGACAGAGTATTTTTGATTGGCATCTCGAGTGGTTAATGAGTGTTCTTTCTCTATTTTCAAGCTCAGAGCCTAAAAATGCTATTATATTACCGAATTGGTAACAAATAGTTAACAAATCAAATAAATAACTAAAGTTTGAGAGAAATAGCAGTGTGTGCCTTGTCTGCAAAATGTGGGACTTAGTGGGTGAAGGGACATTTAGAAAGCAAGAGAGAGGAGTTGAGGCAATTTGGCTTATGGCAAACAGTTTGGACAAAAAGTGACAAGACTGTTTAACAGCCATCATGCAACAGTGTATAGACTTCATTTATAGAATAGTTTACACAAAACCTTCGTAAAAGGATGGAGGAACTAGTGAAACAAATAGAGGTAAATGGATTTGATATAATCACAATTATAAAAACATGGTTATCAGACGATCAGTATCAGGAAATAAATATTGCATGGTACCCCATAATTTGAAAGACAGGCTGAATGGAAAAGGAGAAGGAGTAGCCCGTATAGTGAAGAATTACAGACACATGTGAACGAAAGAATGAATCTTGGCTCAGAAGTGGGAGCAGTACTGGGGGAGATTAGGAGTAGCAAGAGTCAGGGAAAATCCAATTGGAGATGTTTCTGGGCCCCAAACAAAATTTATATAGTTGGGCAGATCATTATGATAAAATCTGTAGTCCTGTAACTAAAGTAATGTACTAATCATGGAGGACTTTAATCTTCATATAGACTGAACAAAAGGTTGGACCAAAGTTGATAGAAAAGTTTTGTGGTGAATTCACATGATTGAGACTAACTCAGGATAGCTTTTTTCAGTTCTTCGGTCAATTATGTCAGTAAACACAGTCAATGATTTAGTTTCACACAGATTGTACTTGAACACCAAAATCTGGATGGAAGAATACAAGAATGGTTTTCCTTCCAGTTTTGGTCTTTGAGCATCCCTCTCTTTTTTTCTCATTTTATTTTGTTTTTATCTCTGGATAGTCATAAGAACATAAGAACATAAGAAATAGGAGCAGGAGTGGGCCATCTAGCCCTTCGAGCCTGCCCTGCCATTTAATAAGATCATGGCTGATCTGAAGTGGATCAGTTCCACTTTCCCGCTTTCTCCCCGTAACCCTTAATTCCCCTGTCATTCTCAATAGGATGTAAAAAACAAAGTGATGACTGTGATCCAATTAAACTTCTCCTATCGGAACCCGCTGGACAAACCATATCATAATTCCTTACACTACCCCCATTATCACTCCTTACACTACCCTGTTTAACCCTGTTAGAATTTTAAAAGTTTCTTTGAGATCCTCTCTCAATCTTCTAAATTATAGCGAACATAATCCTAACCGATTTTTTTTTTAATCTCATATGACATCCTCGGAATCAGCCTGGTAAACCTCTGCTATTCCCCCTGTATAGCAAAGACATGCTTCCTCAGATAAGGATTCAAAATTGCATACAATACTCCAGGTGTGGCCTCATCGATGTCCTATACAATTGCACCAAAACATCTCTATTCCTATACTGATATCCTCTCCCCAATAAGGCCAACATACCATTTGCCCTCTTTACTACCTGCAGTACCTGCGCACTTACTTTCAGTGACTGATGCACGAGGACACCAAGGTCTCACTGAATATCCACCATTCTCAATTGGCACACTTTTAAAGTAAACATCTGTCTTTCTATTATTGGCAATCCCATCAATTTCCGCAAAACCATTTCTCTACTAATGCTGAATTCCATCAGCTCCTCACTAAAACGTGTTTCTCTCTGAAGTTCTGGTACATTATTCATGTCTTCCTTTGTGAAGACAGAAGCAAATTCCAAATTTAGCTCCTTAGCCATTTCTTTGTTCCCCATTATCAATTCTCCCAGTTCTGACTGTAAGGGGCCTACATTTATTTTTGTCAATCTTTTCTCTGTACATATCTATATAAACTTTTGCAATCAGTTTTCATGTTCGCCACTATCTTACTTTCATACTCTATTTTTCCATTCTTAAATATGACCTCCCCATTGCCTGCTACACAACCGCATAATCATTTCCTGCACTATCTGCATCATCACTCCTAACCCATCATCACCCTCTACACTCCCCCATCATCACACCAAGGCAAACCCCATCATCGCCCCCTAAACTATACCCATCGCTGCGCCATAAACCACTCCTACGGTAACACCCTACACTCTACACCATCATTACCTCATCATCACCCTATCCATCATCACCTACACTACCCCCATTATCACAATCTACATCATCTCCTACACTAAGCCCATCATCACTCCCTTCATTACCCACTACACAACTCACATCATCACCCTCTACACTAAGCCCATCATTACCCTCTATACTAAACCCATCATATCCCATTACATTACCCCCATCATCACCGCTGAACCACCTCATTGTCACCCACTACACAAACATCATCGGCGCCATCCCCGCCCTGGCACCGGCTCTACCACTAACAGTCGGCTCATGAAGAAAGTAAGGAGATGTGGGATAGAGGGAAATTTGGCCGATTGGATAAGTAACTGGCTGTCTCATAGAAGACAGAGGGTGATGATGGATGGAAAATTTTCAGACTGGAGATCAGTTACCAGCGGTGTACCACAGAGATCAGCGCTGGGTCCTCTGCTGTTTGTGATTTTTATCAATGACTTGGAGGAGGGGGTTGAAGGAAGGGTGAGTAAGTTTGCTGATGACACCAAGATTGGTGGAGTAGTGGATGAGGTGGAGGGCTGCCAAGAGACATTGATAGGATGCAGAGCTGGGCCGAAAAATGGCAGATGGAGTTTAACCCTGATAAGTGTGAGGCGATTCATTTTGGTAGGACAAACTTGAAGGGGGATTACAGGGTCAACAGCAAGGTTCTGAGGAATGTGGAGGAACAGAGAGATCTTGGAGTTCGTATCCACAGATCTCTGAAAGTTGCCAGTCAAGTGGATAGAGCCGTGAAGAAGGCTTATATTGTGTTAGCATTTATTAACAGGGGGTTTGAGTTTAAGAGCCTTAGGGTTATGCTGCAACTATACAGGACTTTGGTGAGACCACTTGGAATATTGTGTGCAGTTCTGGTCACCTCACTATAAGAAGAATGTGGAAGCATTGGAGAGAGTGCAGAGGAGATTTACCAGGATGCTGCCTGGTTTGGAGGGTAGGTCTTATGAGGAAAGGTTGAGGGAGCTAGGGCTTTTCTCTTTAAAGCGGAGGAGGATGAGAGGCGACTTAGTAGAGGTTTATAAGGGGATAGATAGAGTGGATTATTTCCTCAGGTTGACGTAGCTGTTACTAGAGGGCATAACTATAAAGTTCATGGTGGGAGATATAGGAGGGATGTCCAACATACGTTCTTTACTCAGAGAGTGGTTGGGGTGTGGAGTACAATGCCTGATGTGATAGTGGAGTCAGACGGGTATTAAAGATAGAAGGATGGTAGGAGTTGAGGGCCTGAATGCGATTACTGTCACTAGAGAGGTAGTGCTCGATATACTAGCGGGACTGATGGTGGACAAGTCCCCAGGACCGGATGGAATGCATCCCAGGGTTCTGAAGGAAATGGGAGAAGTGATAGTGGATGCCTTAGTGATTATTTTCCAAACCTCGCTGGATTCCGGGGAAGTGCCGGAAGATTGGAAAACAGCTAACGTTACGCCGCTGTTTAAAAAGGGTAGCAGACAAAAGGCAGGGAATTATAGGCCGGTTAGTTTAACGTCTGTTGTAGGAAAAATGCTTGAATCCGTCATCAAAGAAGAAATGGCGAGGCACCTTGAGAAGAATTGTTTGATAGAGCAGATGCAGCACGGATTCGTTAAGGGGAAGTCGTGTTTGACAAATTTATTGGAATTCTATGAGGATGTGACTAGTGCGGTAGACAGAGGGGAACTGGTGGATGTGGTGTTTCTCGATGTTCAGAAGGCGTTTGATAAGGTGCCGCACAAAAGGTTGTTTCAGAAGGTTAGGGGGCATGGAGTTGGGGGTAAGGTGTTAGCATGGATAGGGGATTGGCTGTCAAATAGGAGGCAGAGAGTAGGTGTCAATGGGTGATATTCAGATTGGCGGTTGGTGACTAGTGGAGTGCCCCAGGGATCGGTGCTGGGGCCTCAGCTATTTACCATTTATATAGATGATCTGGAGGAGGGAACCGAGTGTAGGGTGACGAAATTTGCTGATGACACAAAGATAAGTGGAAAAGCAAATTGTGCGGAGGGTGTAGAAAGTCTGCAGAGGGATCTAGATAGGCTAAGCGAGTGGGCGAGGACCTGGCAGATGGAATACAATGTTGGCAAGTGTGAGGTTATCCACTTTGGCAGGAATAATAGTAGGAGGGACTACTATTTAAAGGGTGAAAAGCTGCAGCATGCTACGGTGCAGAGGGACCTGGGGGTCCTTGTGCATGAGTCGCAAAAACCCAGCCTACAGGTGCAGCAGGTGATCAGGAAGGCAAATGGGATGCTGGCCTTCATAGCGAGGGGGATTGAATATAAAAGTAGGGAGGTCTTGCTGCAAGTGTACAGGGCACTGGTGAGGCTGCAGCTGGAGTACTGTGTGCAGTTTTGGTCGCTGCACTTGCGCAAGGATATTTTGGCCTTGGAGGGAGTGCAGAGGAGGTTCACTAGGCTGATACCGGAGTTGAGGGCGTTGAACTATGAAGAGAGGCTGAATAGACTGGGCTTGTACTCGTTGGAGTTTAGAAGGATGAGGGGGGATCTTATTGAGACGTATAAGATGATGAAGGGGATGGATAGGGTAGAGGTGGAGAGATTCTTCCCGCTCGGAAAGGACAGCAGGACTAGAGGGCACAGCCTCAAGATAAGGGGGGGCAGTATAGAACGGAGTTGAGGAGGAACTTCTTCACTCAAAGGGTGGTGAATCTCTGGAATTCTCTGCCCGTTGAAGTGGTGGAGGCTGCCTCGCTAAATATATTTAAGATGCGGGTTGATAGGTTTTTGGTAGGCAAGGGGATTAAGGGTTATGGGGAGAAAGCAGGAAAGTGGAACTGATCCACTTCAGATCAGCCATGATCTTATTGAATGGCAGGGCAGGCTCGAAGGGCGAGATGGCCTATTCCTGCTCCTATTTCTCATGTTCTTATGTCCTTATGACATTTTAGGAACTTTCGAGTGTTTATTGGATAGGCACATGGAGCACACCAGAATGATAGGGAGTGGGAGAGCTTGATCTCGGTTTTGGACAAAACTTGGCACAACATTGAGGGCCGAAGGGCCTGTACTGTGCAGTATTGTTCTGTGTTCTATGTTTTTCGGCACTGCAACATTTGCGCAGCACTGACCCTTTGGCAATGCAGCACTAGTGCAGCACTCACCATCCAGCCACCCCTAACACTAGGCCCATCGTCACTGCCAACAACTGGCATGATGTGGGTATGCCGGCATTGGACTGGCGTTGTCAGACAACTGGCATACCAGATGTTCACACTTACAAAATCTCTGTCTAATTACACTCGTAGATGATACCATTTGTTAACAGTTCCCTCCACTAGCTTTGACTCTGCGTCAGCACAGCACTGCCTCGGCATTGACCATCCAACAGTGCAGCATTCTGTCAGAATTGATCCTTTGACAGTGCAGCACTCCTTCAGCATTGTGCAAAGGTTCAATACTGCATCATCATGGTTTCTTTGACAGTGCGGCATCCCCGCAGCACTGGCCCTCTGACAGTGCAGCATCCCCGCAGCACTGGCCCTCTGACAGTGCTGCATCCCTGCAGCTCGGACCCACCGACAGTGCAGCATCCCCGCAGCTCGGACCCACCAACAGTGCAGCATCCCCGCAGCTCGGACCCACCGACAGTGCAGCATCCCCGCAGCTCGGACCCACCGACAGAGCAGCACACAGTCTGACAGTGCAGCACACCATCAAAATAGATTTTCCACAGTGGAGAAGAGCCTTAGCATTGACTCTTCCCGACAGTGCAGCACTCCCTCAACGTTGATCCACTGACAGTGCAGCATGTCCTCAGCATTGATGCTCCCATAGTGTGGCACTCCCTCAGCACTGAGTCGTAAAATAGATCGAAAGCTGGTTAGCAAATAGGAAGCAAAGAGTTGGCATAAATGGGTCTTTTTTCACATGGCACTCAATGACTAGTGGGGATGCGCAAGGATCTGTGCTCAGACACTAACTGTTCACATTACATATTAATGATTTGGAAGAGGGAACTACATGTATTATCTCCAAATTTGCAGATGATACAAAGTTGGGTGGGAGGGTGAGCTGTGGGAAGGGTGCAGAGATGCTTCAGCATAATTTGGACAGGCTGATTGTGTGGACATAAGCATAGCAGATGCTGTTTAATGTGGATGAATGTGAGGTTATCCACTTTGGCAGCAATAATAGGGAGACAAATTACTACTTGAACGGGTGTAAATTGATAGAGGTGGATACTCAGTAAGACCTTGGTGTCCTCATGCATCAGTCACTGAAAGTAAGCGAACAGGTACAGCAGGCAGTAAAGAAGGCAAATGGTATGTTGGCCTTCATAGAGATAGATTTGAGTAGAGGGATATTTTGCCGCAATTGTATAGAGTATTGTTGAGGTCACACCTGGAGTATTGTGTGCAGTTTTCGTGTCCTTAGAATGATGTCCTTGCTATAGAGGGAGTACAGTGAAGGTTTACCAGGCTAATTCCTGGGCTGTCAGGTCTGTTGTATGAGGAGAGACTAAGTTGGTTAGGATTATATTCACTGGAGTACAGAAGAGTGAGAGGGGATCTTACAGAAATTTATAAAATTCTAACAGGGTTAGACTTGTTAGATTCAGAAAGAATGTTCTCAATGGTGGGGGAGTCCAGAACTAGGGGTCATAGTTGGAGAACAAGGGATAAATCTTTTAGAACTGACGTGAGGAAAAATTTCTTCACCCAGAAGGTGTTGGATGTGTGGAATTCACTACCACAGAATGAGATGAGTTCCAAAAGTTGTCTGATTTCAAGAAGAAATCTAGGGGCTAAAGGGATCAAGGGATATGGGAGGAAGAGGGATCAGGATTTTGAATTTGATGACCAGCCATGATCAAATTGAATGGTGAAGCAGGCTTGAAGGGCCAAATGATCTACTCTTTGCTTCTAGTTTTATGTTTCTATTGATGCTCCCACAGTCAGCACTCTCTCGGTGTTGACCCTGTGACAAGTACAGGACTCCCTCAGTATTGAATCTCTACCAGTGCAGCACTCCCTCAGCATTGACTCATGTTCCTCTGAGTCGCAGTATAGTGAGAACCTAGATTCTGCACTCGGTGCTGATGCGTGTCTATAATGTTTTCATTGCTGCCTGTCAATGGATCCTATCATCCTCTTCACTACCTCTTTCTCCAATCTGAGACCCACAATCATTTTTTAACTTAATACCAGCGTTAATTTCAATGAAAATTGTGTGTTTTCTGTCAGCAGGTAAGAAACACAGTGACACTGACCCCAAAACTTTACTTTAAATCTTGGGACATAGTCTGGTTACCTCTTGTCTTTATTCTATCATAGAACTGCTAATAAACGAAGACAACACTGATATTATTTCAATGTTTTTCAGAAGCACCAGAAAGCAGTGGTGGGCACTCACAACTTGCAATTATAGCTGGATCAATAATCAGTATACTGGCTGCTATATTCGGAATAATCGCAATAGCCATCTGGAAAAGGCCACAGAGAGCCAAAAAAGAATCAGAGAACGGACAATCTGGATCTGGGGAATCGGGTGAGGAATGGAGAATTTCCAGTACTTGGAATATGTAACACAGAGGGGAATATAGAACTGAGGGGGACAGTGCGAATGAATTGACTCTATTGAATATGAAGGCCAGGATTGTGTGCTCTGTTCTTTGTGATCTAAACGAGGATGTATATTAGTTTAACATAGCTTCCCAATTTTCAGTTGTATTTCTCTTAAAATAAACCTGGGTGATTTCATAGAATCACATAATCCCTACAGTGCAGAAGGAGGCCATTCAGCTTATCAAGTCTATACTGGCTCTCTGACAGAGTGTCTTACCCAGGCCCTCACCCCATAACCCCACAAATCTACCATGGCTAATCCATCTAAACTAACCTAGAGCGTATCTAACCATTGCCCTTGACATTCAATAGCATAACCGTTGCTGAATCCCTCACTGTCAACATCTTGCGGGTTAGCTTTGATCAGAAAATGAACATGGACTAGCCATTAAATACTGTGGCTACCAGAGCGGTCAGAGTTTGGGACTACTGCAGAGAGTAACTTTCTCCTGATCCCCTAAAGCCTGTCCACCATCTACAAGGTACAAGCCAGGAGTGATGAAAAACCCTTCACATGCCTAGATGAGTGCAGCTTCACCAAAAATCAAGACACAAGGTACCACCTAGGTATCTGCACAGTGTATATCATTGACAAGATATACAGCAGCAACTCACCAAGGTTCCTTCAACAGTGCCTTTCAAACCCACAACTTCTACAACCTAGAAGGGCCGAAACACTGGATGCATGGGAACATCAACACCTATAATTTCTCCTCAATCCATCGCCATCCTGACTTGGAACTGTATTGCTGTTCCATCACTGCCGCTGGGTCAGGATCCTGGAACTCCCTCCTTTTCAGCACTCTGGGTGTAGCTACACCACACGCAACATTTCAAGTAAACAGTTCACCACCATCTTCTTGATGGTAGTTAGTGATGGGCAATAAATACCAGTCTGGTCAGCAGTGGCCACATCCCATGAACATATATATGTTGCACATGAATATGTGCACAAAGAATTTCTCGTGTTTGTCAATCTCTCAGTTTCTTATTATCTGAAAATTTCATACTAAACATAAATCTTTTATTGACGCAGGTAAAGACCCTTCAGCAACACCTGAGCCTTAACAATAGGGCATCCACTGTTGAAAGTCCAAAGATGTGCGGGTTAGGTGGATCGGCCAAGCTAAATTGCCCCTTAGTGTATGCGTAGGTTAGAGGGATTAGCGGGTAAATACGGGACAGGGCCTGGGTGGGATTGTTGCTGGTGCAGACTAGATGGGCTGAATGGCCTCTTTCTGCACTGTAGGGTTTCTATGGAAATCGTTACACCCATTGCTCTGATCTTGCAAGATAAATACCGGTTAACTTTGAAGTGTAATTAACTTCAAGCTGGTTTGAAATACAGTGACTTCAGGGTTGCTTGCAGTTTCTTAGCCAGATGCTGTTATTCCTTTACAATTAAACCTTTTAACCACCAACATAAAAGCTATATTCTTAAAACTTAAAGTTATTTTCTGAAGCATCTAAATTATGACCAAATTATTCTTGATGCCTTTAACCCTTACTCTCTGTTTTCTGTTTAATTTTACTATCCACTCTTCTTCTTTACCTTGACTTTACATGCACTGGTCCAAGTCTTGAGATTTCCAAATGTTAACATTGGGTGAATTTTACTGAGCAATCTGCTGCGTGTTTCATGGTGACAGGAAGAGCCCACCATTGACTGGCGAATGGATCTTGCCCTACCCTGGAGTTTCCCGTTGAAAGCACTCTTCACTGCCATGAAACCTACAGCAGGGGTGCACCATAGGCGGGACCGAAAGAACTTGCTGGTGTGAATGGCCAGAAAATGTTGCTCATTGTATTGAAGACTTTTGGAAAATTCAAATAGGTTATCACTTTTGTTCACAATTTCTATTACTTCTTCAAAAATGTCAATAAGATTCACCAGAAATTTACATTTTCATTTGAAATCCATGTAAACTACATGTTTTTTGGTCTGGGATTTTTTTCTGCTATTGACAAAGTCTGGTGTCAGGCATGAAAAGTGGTGTTGAGCCTCCTGATGGCAATGATGACGTTTTCCACCGTATAGTGCAGGACTTTGGAGAATGGAAAGCAGGGCTTCCAAGTTGCATTGCTGGTGGGCAGCCTCTGATTCACCTGCCCCAACATCAACTCACCAGTTTGATGATCTGGGTGCCATTTTTAAGGGCCACCCAACACATCATGAGCATACCAAGAATATTCTCCATCCAACTGCACCCTCTAGTACAAAACTAGTCCCTTCTGACATTACACCAGCATTACCCTGGCATCTTTAGCTTTACCCTCTCCCAACTGAGCTCTGCACTCATCTCTGAGCTCCTCTTGGAGTACTTCTCACCAGGTGCCCAGTCACGTATCATGTCAGTCTGACATCACACCGTCATGGATAGATTTTTTTTGACTGTGTGAGGTGGGGGAGTGGGGTATGACTCTAACGCATGGACCCAAAAATGGTATGCAAATATATTAGAATGAAGTTCCTGATATTGGCCAGTGGGAAAGGCAGCCTACCACTGACATAATCGCTTCCTGCTTTGACATTAACGTGAAACGCGACTTTGATATTCTTGTAAAATTTTCTGCCAAACCCCTCCTACATGTACAGGAGAAGAAAATCCTGGCCTAGGCATTTTTTTAGCCACATCTTTGAGTAAGGGTTATCTTTATTGTGCCTCATAAACTCACTGTTCCTTCGACCCTTGGACATATTCTAATGTCCTCTTTTATGTATTGGAATCGTGATAGTTATTCTTCAGTCCTCTGGCATTATTCCATTTGCTGATGAGTTTTTATTTAATTCTAACAGTGTCTCTGCGATCTTAACTTCTCATAATATATATGGATATAATCATAGAAACCCTATAGTACAGAAAGAGGCCATTTGGCTTATTGAGTCTGCACCGATCACAATCCCATTCATATCCCTACATATATACCCACTAATCCCTGTAACCTGGGCAAATCAGGACACTAAGGGCAAGTTTAGCATGGCCAGTCAACCTGACCCCACACATCTTTGGACTGTGGGAGGAAACCAGAGCACCTGGAGGAAACCCACGCAGGCACGAGGAGAATGTGCAAACTCTACACTGACAGTGACCCAAGCTGGGAATTGAACCCAGGTCTCTGGAACTGTGAAGCAGCAGTGCTAACCACTGTGCTACTGTGCCGCCCCATCCATCCAGACCACTTTGTACTAAATTTGATTTGTTTACCAATTATTTCCCACCTTTCATCTTCAATGTCTTGATATCTATTTTGATCTTTCCCCTTTTAATTTCCCTGGTAAACACAGACAAAGTAATTATTCAACATTACTGACCCTTAGTCATGTGTATCCCTGAGTGGCCCTTTTCCTATCCTGTCCCTTTCTTGATTTTCCTTCTATGATCAATTCCTGAAAAACCTCAAAAATTATTTTTATATTCTTTGCTAATTTAGTTTCGTAGTTCTCATGTGCCTTCTTTTATTGATTGCTTCCTTCATGTCTTCAAATTCATCTTTTTTAATGCCTCTGTACTGGGTGTGTGTTTCAGCAGAACTGTTTTTGGAGACCGACGCATCTCACCATCATCCAGAAGCCATGGATAATAATGTGGAACAGGATCTGAGCAAATCTGACCCTCATCTCATCCTGGAGCCTTTTCCGAGTGGGTTAAAAAGTTCACATGTCCCAGTGGAAGGTAACAAAACCACAACTAAACAAGAACAGAGTTCCTTCCAAACAGACACTTCAAATGCTGCAAATAATGTCTCTGACCTTGATGCAGTAAAATGTAATCTAGACAACAATATTACAGAACACTTAACCAACTACGAAGAAGGAGAAACAATGCAGAGTTAACTGAGACATTATGATCGTCAGTGAAAAAGCCCTGGAAATAACTAGTCAGAGTATCCAGGAGTCAGGAAGAACTGGCAGTGTTTACAACGAACATAGGAATTGAAATAGATGAAGATGACCAGCTTTGTTCACAAGGGAAAGAAAGACCTGAAAAACTTTTCGTAATTGTATTAAAAGAGAAGCCATTTGTCAATATAGAATTGGAAATATGTTTTCTTTCAGGGTTCAAATAATGAGAGGAAAAGAATGAGGAATAGATAATGTGAAGCAAAATATCAAAGGCTGATACATTTGAAGGAGATAGACAATTTTGATGAGTATTATTGATATAAAAAACACACATTTTGAGAAAGATTGGCTGAAAGAATAACCCCATGCATTTATCCTGGCGAGTCTACCTGACAGTAAGGGGCAATTTAGCATGGCCAACCACTTAACCCGCACACCTTTGGACTGTGAGGGGAAACCAGAGCACCCAGAGGAAACTCACAGATATGGGGATAATGTGCAAACTCCACACAGTGACCCAAGCTGGAAATCAAACCCGGGTGCCTGGCGCTGTGAGACAGCAGTGCTAACCACTGTGCAGCCCCATGGAATGTTCTTAAGGATATTATTAATACTTCCAAATTATGAGAATTCCATGGCTGGTACTATTAAGGCATCTAAAGAGAGAGACTGGGCGATGAGGTACGGAATCCACAGGAGACATCGATACCTGTTATTTTCAGTCCAAAAAATTTACTTGCGGAACTTTAAACAAGAAATTGAAAAAACTTTAAATAAGAAATTGTAAGAACTTTAAGAAATTTTAAGCTTTATCATTACAAATGATCGGACTGAAAAGATTAAATACTGGAGGAAGGATATTGGTGGGAGAATCACTGCACTCTCCACAGATCCATCTGGTGGGGCGGCACAGTAGCACAGTGGTTAGCACTAGTACTTTGCAGCACTAGGGACCCGGGTTTGATTCCCGGCTTGGGTCACCGTCTGTGTGGAGTTTGCACATTTTCCTCGTGTCTATGTGGGTTTCCTCTGGGTGCTTCGGATTCCTCCCACGTTCTGAAAGACCTGTTGGTTAGGTGCATTGACCCGAACAGGCACCGGACTGTGGCGACAAGGGGGATTTCACTGTAACTTCACTGCAGTGTTAATGTGAGCCTTACCTGTGACTAATAAATAAACTTTGCTTTACAGACTGGAAGAATTAAAAATTGGAGGAAGGATATTGCTGGGAGAATCATTAGTCTTCCCTACTGGTCCTACTACTAAATTGTACATAATGCTGTGTGGCTGTGCGGTGATGTCCTGTGCAATGGTATAAACAGGGAACACTCACAGCACCGTGCTGAATATCATCGGAGCAGAAGACTGAACAAATGGAGAACCACCATTTCTGACAAACCAATGTAAGAGAACTGTACTACGATGTTGTAAGCAGTATTCAGTTTCATGGATGAAGACACCAACTGAATACAAGGACTGCAGAGCACTCAATAACTGGTACAGATGCTGGAATAATGTTGCTGAGACCAGCGTCAAAACATGAGCCTTTTAGATTAAAAACAGTAAATTCTGAAAAGGTTGAGAATTGAGAAAATATAGCTTTCAGGAAGATCAAGTGGGGGAGGAAGGAAAAGACAAAAGGGAAGGTCTGTAACAAGGCAGAACCAGGAGACATTGAATGACAAAAAGAGTTGGTGGGTCAGAGCCGAATGGAGTGAGAATGGGACAAGTAAAGAAACAAAAGATGGATCCAGAAGAGATGTAAATGGCAAAATAATGAACAGCCACTGACTGAAAGATTTTATACTGAAATTTGAATCTCAGTGTAAAAAAAAGCTTGAATTTTACTGTTCAACAAAATGAATTTTCTATAATTGCAACATGTTTCTATATTCCATTAGACAACTGTACTTCATCAGTTTTGAAATTGTATAAACTTTATTCAACTGTGACCTGTTTGTCAATAAACGAATAGCTTGATCCAGCTTGGTCTCATCCTTATCACTTCTCGATCTTATGGCTAAAATCAAGTGTAACCTTGTATCTGATCTTGGCCAATGAGGTTATGCTGAGGCTTCACTTGAAGCAAATTTTTAAAAACCATCTGGGCCTTTTGGTTAAGATGAAGCTCAGATTGAGCCCAGGAGGGGGTGTAATGTCTTAATCTGTCAACTTGGATCTTGTTTGATTGAGCCCAAGATAGGAAGTATGACCTGTCTTCTCAGCTTGGATCTGTTTTGAATTGGATTTTTGGGAATAAATTACCAAAAGGTACAAAAAAATCAATTAAATGCAAAGATGCGCAATGAATTAGTGATGAGAGAGTAGGTGTCTAACCCGATTGAGTGTAATATTATTTTAGTATTAAGAGCCTGATCAAGTTTTCCTCTGATACTTTTCACAAGCTTAGTGTCAGAGATCACTTCATTAGTGACCCTCCCAATCTCTACAGATGAGAGTAAATGAACAATATTTGGTAATGTAACCAGGTTCAGTTACTGAATAAACACTGTACCAATCTAATTCTGGTAAAATAAAAGTAAAATATTGCCAATACTAGAAATCTGAAATAACAGAAATTGCTCGAAAAACTCAGCATGTCTGATAGCATCTGTGGGGAGAGAAATAAGAGTTGACATTTGAGCTCGGAATACCCATTTGAACTCAAAATGTTAATTTTCTTTCCCCACATTTCCTACTTATCAGACCCACTGAGTCTTTCCAACATTTTCTACTGTTATGCCTAATTCTGGTCTTCAGCATGTTGTAGCGGTCCCTGCAGTTTGAAATTTTTTGGAATACGTATCCACCTGGATTTTTATCCTTGAGGCAGCCGGGGAGGGCCGAGAGGGGAAAATTAGAATCCTTTGCTGTTGGCTGCCAGCTGCGAGCTGAGGTCAAACCAGCCAACAAGGGGCTGCTGTGCGCAGAGCAGATGTTCAAAAGGCCTGCCTCAGTGCTGTGGGACACCAGTTAAAGGAAAAGGTCAAAGGTCCCCCACCCCTCACATGACCTTCACCCCCCAAATATTCCAAATGACCCTCTGTCTCCTCATGCTCCAGTGTCTTGTTCTACCCTCCTTCCTACTTCCCCTTACCTCCACCACCACTGGCACCCTCAGTGCATTCTAAATGGTAGGGAAAACAGTTTCATCTAATAGTTAAACAGCTGTTTGAGGTAACAAAAAAAAGCAAATCCAAGAGTTAGCTTGCAGTTAGCACAGGTAAAGGACCTCCAAATGAAAGAAATAGAGTTAAAGAAAAAAAAGGAATTAGAAATTCATGGTCTACAGCTTCAACTTTGTGATTTTGAGTCAGATGTAGGTCATACATCTCCATGTTGTGTCATCAGAGCCACACCAGTGTTGAGGCACAAAAACTGAGAGGAGAACTAGTAGATTATAAAAATAGAACAAAGTTCCTAACTAGGAGTGAGAGGCACACTGGGTGTTATCAGGTAGAACAATTCATGAGAGGAGGTCAAAGGAAAATCATGTTCACTGTTGGCTGAAAATACGTGAGCTAGAAAAAAGATTAGAGAAGTAAAGCGTTATCAGTGCCCTCCCTCCTGAGTCTGTCTCCCTTGCAGTCCCTCTCTCCTGTGCATGCGATAATGTCACCATCATTACCTTGGATGCTATTGGATCTTCCTTGTCAAATTGCTTGTGGCTCAGGTAGAATACAGATTTTTTTTTGTGGTTCTGATTTTTAATTTATTGCTGAGATGCTTCTTCTCTAAGTGATTTACAATAGTATAATATTTCTCGGGGTTTTGTGAAGGGTGAACTGATGCTTATGAACTTTTAAGTTAGGCACCTTTTAAATGGTCAGTTGGAATTTCTGTGAGACAATTAATAGTCAAGGTAATTGGGAAGAGGAAAGCAATTGTTTGTGAGAAGCTTTGATTAATGAATTTATGACTCCAATGGTGCCAATGGGTTTTTCTGCTTTGAAATAATAGTTTGCAGCACTGAACCCAGAATGACATTTTATGTTTAAATAAATCATTTATTGTTTTAATATTAGGGGCTTGGGTTAAATAGATTGACCAGAGAATGTGACTTTATTCATTGCTTCTCTGCATTTAGAAGGAAATATAGAAACATAGAAAAACTACAGCACAATACAGGCACTTCGGCCCACAAAGTTGTGCTGAACATGTTCCTACCTTAGAGATTACTAGGCTATAGAAACATAGAAAAACTACTGTGTGTATTAATATGTATTTATATGTAAATATGTATTAATTTACAATGGAACTTCTGAGGAAGTAAGTGACAGAGTTGTGTCTCTATTTTCAACCAATAATGAAGGGGTGACACATAATGATTACATAGAACATAGAACATTACAGCGCAGAACAGGCCCTTTGGCCCACGATGTTGCGCCGACCAGTTAAAAAACAATGACCCACTAACCTAAACCAATCCCTTTTCATCCATAAACCTATCCACGGATCTCTTAAACGCCCCCAAACTAGGCGCATTTACAACTGCAGCAGGCAGGGCATTCCAATCCCTCACCACCCTCTGGGTAAAGAACTTACCCCTGACATCCGTCCTATAACTACCCCCCCTTAATTTAAAGCCATGCCCCCTCATGCTAGCTTTCTCCATCCGAGGAAAAAGGCTATCACTATCCACCCTATCTAAACCTCTAATATGATTTGCATCATATAGTCAGTAGGAGGGGTGAATTTAGACTATCTTTCAAAAAGGAAGTGCTGAACAATGAGGCTGAGGAATAAAAGTTGGAGCATTCGTGACTTTGTGCCACAGTTATGGCTTCTAGGGTATAGCTTATCAGGATGCAGATCAACACCACTTCAAAGACAAAGGAGAGAGACATTGACTGTGCTGACAACACCTAGAACTCCTGCGATCTTGAAAATGTGAAATGTGAAATGTTGTCTTCACTGCTTCTTAAGCATTGGGGAAATACTGCTGAATAAACTCTACTTGATTTGTTTAAATCAGTTACTTTGGAACTCTGTGGGAATTCGGTTTCAGGATGCATTTTGTCGCTCGGATCTGATTACTGTACTCTGCCACAGAGTGTCTGACAAAGTTAACGGGTCCCTCACAACACCCCTTTGCTTTGGGAGATGGTGACATCAGTGCATGCACAGGACAGGGAGACTAAGGGACAGGGGTACAGGAGGAAGAGACACAGGAGAGAGGGCACTGATAACTGTCTTTACTTTTCTAATCATTTTTCTAACTCATATTTTCAGCCAACAGTGAACATGATTTTCCTCTGACTTCCTCTCATGAATAAGAATATCTGATAACATCTGTAGGTCAAGCACAGCTGAGGACCCTAGTGTTAGAAATTAAAATTTCAGACCTTAAGATTTTTTTTTATTTGATAAGGCTTTACACCTCAAAACCTTACACTCTTCCTCAGCAAAACCTCTTCCTTGGTCATATCTATCTTGATGGTCTCCACATGGACCACGACAACTGGATTCTTCCTCTCACCAGCCTCGAGGAGATATCCATAACATTCATCCAGCTTTGGTTCCTTGCAAAATTCAACTGAAACTAATCCCCACCCACCTTCCACGCAGCCAGTGTTGATGTTAAGATTTTAGTTTGGTTAGGTCTGTCTAACAGCCATTTATGTTAGCTAGCTTCTTTCAGTGAGGTGAAGGTCTAAATTGTAACTAAAATCTTTTACAGCAAACACCAGATAAAGTGTAATCTGGGAATCTTTCTAAGCTATCTTCATGACAATATAGCCAAAATGAACTTTAAATTAATTATCCTGAATATCTGATCTGATGAAGGAAATAGGACTTCCAGCTTTTTAAGGTTCACTGCTTTCAAACTATATAAGCTTCAACTCCCATAACACATCAATCTTTCTGGAATTATAGATTCATAGAATCCCTACACTGCAGAAGGGGCCATTCATTCCATCAAGCTGGCACCAAGAACAGGTTACCCAACTTACACATGCTTCCTTTCCTTTTGACTAAATCCACATTTCACATTGGATGTTAAGAAAGAGGATGTGTTGGAACTTTTAAGTTCTATCAAGATAGATAAGTCGCTGGGACCGGATGGGATGTACCCCAGGTTACTGTGGGAGGTGAGGGAAGTGATTGCAGAGCCCCTGGCGATGATCTTTGCATTGTCGATGGAGACGGGAGAGGTTCCGGAGGGTTGGAGGATTGCGGATGTGGTTCCTATTTTCAAGAAAGGGAACAGGGGTAGCCCGGGAAATTACTGACCAGTGAACCCGACTTCAGTGGTTGGTAAGTTGATGGAGAGGATTCTGAGGGACAAGATTTATGAGCATTTAGAGGAATTTAGAATGATCAGAAATAGTCAGCACGGCTTTGTCAAGGGCAGGTCATGCCTTACGAGCCTAGTTGAGTTCTTTGAAAATGTGACTGAACACATTGATGAAGGAAGAGCGGTGGACGTGGTTTACATGGACTTCAGCAAGGTGTTTGATAAGGTCCCCCATGCAAGACTTCTTGAGAAGGTGAGAGGGCATGGGATCCAAGGGGCTTTGGCCTTGTGGATCCAGAACTGGCTTGCCTGCAGAATAAATGTCTGACAACACCAGGTTTTAGTCCAACCTATTTATTTGATAATAGACTCACAAGCTTTCGGGGTTAGTCCCTTCATCAGGTGAATGGAGAGTTCTGGCCTCAGACAGAGCATATAAAGCACAGACAGTTTAGAGATTACTGATTAGAATGCGAATCCTTACACCTAACCTGCTGTTCAAGACCTGAAGTGGCTGACAATGTGAGTGGAAGGAGCACTGATCACAGGTTAAAAAGAGATGTGTATTGTCTCCAGACAGTACAGTAAGTGAGGTTTTGTGAACTTTCCGCACACATGAGGACGGTCTCAACAGGGATCTTGGGTTCATGTCGCATGACCTGTAACCCCCGTGACTTGCCTGGGTTTGCAAAACCTCACTTACTGTACTGTCTGGAGACAATACACATCTCTTTTTAACCTGTGATCAGTGCTCCTTCCACTCACGTTGTCAGCCACTTCAGGTCTTGAACAGCAGGTTAGGTGTAGGGATTTGCATTCTAATCAGTAATCTCTAAACTGTCTGTGCTTTATCTGCTCTATCTGAGGCCAGAACTCTCCATTCACCTGACGAAGGGACTAACCCCGAAAGCTTGTGAGTCTATTATCAAATAAATAGGTTGGACTAAAACCTGGTGTTGTCAGACTTTTTACTGTGTTTACGCCAGTCCAATGCTGGCATACCCACATCTTGCCTGCAGAAGGCAGAGAGTGGTTGTGGATGGGTCTTTTTCTGCATGGAGGTCGGTTACCAGTGGAGTGCCCCAGGGATCTGTTCTAGGACCTTTGCTGTTTGTCATTTTCATAAATGACCTGGATGAGGAAGTGGAGGGATGTGTTAGTAAGTTCACCAACTTATTTCTTATTGAAACATATAAGATGATTAGAGGTTTAGATAGGGTGGATAATGATAGCCTTTTTCCTCGGATGGAGAAAGCTAGCACGAGGGGGCATGGCTTTAAATTAAGGGGGGGTAGCTACAGGACGGATGTCAGGGGTAGGTTCTTTACCCAGCGGGTGGTGAGGGATTGGAATGCCCTGCCTGCTGCAGTTGTAAATGCGTCTAGTTTGGGGGCGTTTAAGAGATCTCTGGATAGGTTTATGGACGAAAAGGGATTGGTATAGGCTAGTGGGTCATTGTTTCTGTAACTGGTCGGCGCAACATCGTGGGCCGAAGGGCCTGTTCTGCGCTGTAATGTTCTATGTTCTATGTTTAACGATACGAAGTTTGATGGTGTTGTGGATAGTCTGGAGGGATGTCAGAAGTTGCAGCGTGACATAGATAGGATGCAAGACTGGGCGGAGAAGTGGCAGATGGACTTCAACGCGGATAAATGTGTAGTGGTCCATTTTGGCAGGACCAATGGGATGAAGGAGTACAATATCAAGGGTAGGAGTCTTAGCAGTGTTGAAGAGCAGAAGGATCTTGGGGTCTGGGTCCATAGGACTCTTAAATCGGCCTCGCAGCTAGAGGATGTGGTCAAGAAGGCGTATGATGTATTGGCCTTCACTAATCGAGGGATTGAGTTTAGGAGTTGGGAGGTAATGCTGCAACTTTATAAGACCCTTGTCAGACCCCACTTGGAGTACTGTGCTCAGTTCTGGTCGCCTCACTACAGGAAGGATGTGGAAGCTATTGAGAGGATGCAGAGGAGATTTACAAGGATGTTGCCTGGATTGGGAGGCATACCTTATGAAGATCGGTTGAAGGAGCTAGGGCTCTTCTCCCTGGAGAGACGAAGGTTGAGAAGCGACCTGATAGAAGTTTATAAAATGTTGAGAGGAATCGATTGGGTGGATTCTCGGAGGCTTTTTCCCAGGACTGAAATGGTCACTACAAGAGGACACAGGTTTAAGGTGCTGGGAAGCAAGTACAGAGGAGATGTTAGGGGTAAGTTTTTCACTCAGAGGGTGGTGAGTGAGTGGAATCGGCTGCCATCAGTGGTGGTAGAGATGAACTCGCTGGGGTCTTTTAAAAGACTTCTGGATGAGTATATGGGATTTAATGGGATTGGAAGTTACAGATAGTTCTAGGGCTTGGTAGGTATGGATGTGATCGGCGCAACTTGTGGGCCGAAGGGCCTGTTTGTGCTGTAGTGTTCTATGTTCCGTGCTCTTGGCTAATACTGCTGTAATTTGCCGTCCCCAAATTTAGTACTTACTCGCAAGGTCCTGACTTATCTTTGTTCATAACTTATCTTAAAACATAAGGAGTTGCGATCACTGTTTCCAAAATGCTCCCCCACCTGAAAGTCGTGTCACCTGACCAGGCTCATTTCTCAACACGAAGTCCAGTGTAGCCCCTCCTCGAGTTAGACTATCAAATACTGTTTCAAGAAACCCTCTTGAATGCATCTAACAAATTCTGTCCTGTCGAAACCTTTTGCTCAAGGTGGGTTCCAGTCAATATTGGGGAAGTTAATTTCAAACACTATGACAACCCCTTTCCATAATCTGCCTACATATTCATTCCTTGATGTCCCGGTGGCTGTTGAGGGGCATGCAATATTATTCCATCACAGTGATTGCACCTTATTTGTTGTGTTACTTCATAATTTTGTTGTAATTTTCAACTCCACTCTGAATTTAGTTTGTGCTTTTGCATAAATACAAGTATTGATGCAGCAAATTAGAAGCTGAAGTATAAATCCTATTTGCCAAACTGTGTAATGTAATCTTAGAGAACTGGAGCCTAACCATCTCATTTGGTAACCGGCAGAGTAAGTCAGGAAAAACGTACATACCACTCGTTCCCCGATAGGGTAAACATTACAATGATGGATTTTTTTCTGGTTCTGCATCTCTGGATGAGTTTGATTCTCTCTACCGTATTGGCCTGGGGGTCTCTGGTGGACTATGTTGGCAGCTATGATGTGTCTGACTGTTAAAACTTTGAACAGCATATTCAGGACAAATGGACACATAATGGACAAATGCAATTATTCTCCAGAGCAATGAAACACTAACACTTGTTACTATGCAAAACCAGAGGTCATTGCCAAGCCTATATGCAATTGTGTACACAAAGTACCAGAAAATGTGTTTGATATAGCTCAGCACATTCATTATTCCTATAAATATAGCTGTTGTTTTCTATTTGCAGTACCTGTCTTTCATCTTCTGGCAAGGAAATGGCTACATGTCAATCAGAGGCAAATAGGACAGTGAACCAGACTGAATAGTCTGCATAAATGAGGACACCTTGAATATTCCATAAAGGAATGGACTTAAAGAAATACAACACACAATAAACAATAGACTTATGCCTCAGAATCAGGTCAAGGGTAAGGATCAGTAAATCAGCCATAGCCACAGCCGCCACCAGGTTTTAACTGATTGTTTTGCAGAGTCCACAATTACTCAGAGACTGGATTACAATTGTCATAAAGTTGATTGTATGGACAAGGAAAAAATGTGAAAGTTCTGAGTCTGTGAGTAAAAACTTCAGGTTGAAATTTGAAACTTTGTGACTTAATTAATTGATAGATTTAATTATTATTATACTCTAGATAGACTCCACTGCAAAAAATTCGACAGTGGATTTCACAACTTCAATAAAAATTACAGGAATATAATAGTAGAGCGATAATTCGTAGGAAAAATAAAAATGGTTTCAACAGATTAAAATTATATTTCTTTTCCATTCTGGGGGGAACAGTATTGCGAAACCGGGCATGTAACCAAATGGAAAGGAAAATGGATAGAATGTCCCAGTGGCAGTTCTGGCCTTTGTTACTTAATGAAGAAGATGATGCAGTGAAATATGGGTTCCCAAGTAATAGAGAGGAATCAGCACATATTCCTGCTCCTGATTTCTATACAGTCATACCGGGTTGGGAGAGAGATCAGCAAAGGTTCCTGCTTTGATCTCCAAATAGTTACTCAGGGATAGAAAAAGAAATCAACACAGGTTCCTGTTCCTGGACTCAACATTGTAACCCTGGGTTAGAAAGAGGCAGTAAAAAGTCTGACAACACCAAGTTTTAGTCCAACCGATTTATTTGATAATAGACTCACAAGCTTTCGAGGCTTCCCTCTTCGTCAGGTGAATGGAGAGTTCTGACCAAGCTTGTGAGTCTATTATCAAATAAATCGGTTGGACTAAAACCTGGTGTTGTCAGACTTTTTACTGTGTTTACGCCAGTCCAACGCCGGCATACCCACATCATGACTACTTAGAAAGAGGTATCAGCACTGGTTCCTGCTCCTTATCTCTACACCATTAATCTGGATCAGAGGGAACAGGACTGAGGGGTATGGCATCTCTAAGTTAAAAAGGTTACAAGATTTTTGTGTAAACCAGCCAAGTATAGATCGATTTCATTTTACTTTCTTAGACAGGTTGCAGAGCTGGGCCGCGAGGTGGCGGATGGAGTTTAATGAGGAGAAGTGTGAGGTAATTCATTTCAGTAGGAGTAACAGATGTGTTCAGTATAGGGCTAACGGGAGGACTTTGAATAGTGTGGAGGAGCAGAGGGATCTAGGTGTATGTGTACATAGATCCCTGAAAGTTGGGAATCAAGTAGATAAGGTTGTTAAGAAGGCATACGGTGTCTTGGCGTTTATTGGTAGGGGGATTGAATTTAGGAGTCGCAGTGTCATGTTGCAACTGTACACAACTCTGGTGCGGCCGCACTTGGAGTACTGTGTGCAGTTCTGGTCCCCACATTACAGGAAGGACGTGGAGGCTTTGGAGAGGGTGCAGAGGAGGTTTACCAGGATGTTGCCTGGTATGGAGGGGAGGTCATATGAGGAGAGACTGAGGGATTTGGGGTTGTTTTCGCTGGAAAGAAGGAGGCTAAGAGGGGATCTTATTGAAACATATAAGATGATTAGAGGTTTAGTTAGGGTGGATAGTGATAGCATTTTTCCTCGGATGGAGAATGCTAGCATGAGGGGGCATGGCTTTAAATTAAGGGGTGGGTAGTTATAGGACGGATGTCAGGGGTAGGTTCTTTACCCAGAGGGTGGTGAGGGATTGGAATGCCCTGCCTGCTGCGGTTGTAAATGCGCCTAGTTTGGGGGCGTTTAAGAGATCTGTGGATAGGTTTATGGACGAAAAGGGATTGGTTTAGATTAGTGGGTCAGTGTTTTTTTTTTAAAAAAACTGGTCGGCGCAACATCGTGGGCCGAAGGGCCTGTTCTGCGCTGTAATGTTCTATGTTCTATTTTCTATGTTCATTGTAATAAGCTGGAAAGGTAAAAAGGCCGCTTTGTGTTAACTCTGAAGTAAGGAAGGATTTTTATGTTATTAAGCCTTTGCAATTCAACCACAGAATCATAGAATCCCACAGTGCAGAAGGAGGCCATTCATCCCATCAAGTCTGCACCGACTCTCCCAGAGAGCATCTTATCTAGGCCCCATCCCTGTGACTCCACATATTTATCCTGCTAATCACCCTAACCTACACATTTTGGGACATGAAGGGGCAATTTTAACATGGCCAATCCACCTAATCTGCACATCACTGGAGTGTGGGAGTACCCCAAAGAAACTGATGCAGACATGGGGTGAACATGCAAACTGCAAACAGACAGGTACCCAGGTTAAAATTCAACATGGGTTGCTGGCGCAGTGAGGCACCAGTGCTAATGTCTGTATCACTGCGTCGCTATGCCACAGTGTCTCCCTGCCAACTGCCAACCAAAAATACTGTTACAAAGCAATCATTGAACATCAACAGTTGGTTTTTTTAAAAGCAGTTGCCTCAGTTACTCTGGAAATTTAAAGAAATGTAAATAATAACCAGTGGTTAATTAGAAATCACTGATTTATTTCCCTGTTTAACCATTAGCTTTAAGAGAATTAAAGTCATCGCTGGAAAATAAATGGCATAAGTCTTGGACTCCTTCCCTATCAGGAGTACACATTGTCTTTGTCTTTCGAGGCTGTAGTAGTGAATGGAATTTCTGGAAAACATCAAGAAACAAAAACCCACCAAAGCGTTTATAGTTTTAATTTTGTGAAACCCCTAACTTAATTACCAGAATCAAATATTTAATGCCCTTTAGGGAAGGAAATCTATCGTCATTACCTTGTCTGGCCTATACATGACTCCAGATTACAGTGTTTGTGGTTGACTCTCAATTGCCCTCCAAGGGCAACTAGAGATGGGCAATAAAAACTGACCAGCCAGTGATGCCCATGTCCCATGGATGAATAAAAGAATAATATATATCATTTCCTCTTTGATTTAGCCTGAGTCACTGCATTGAAAAAGGTGTTTGTACCTGAACTCAAAGACTGAAGAATGTATCCAGTGAGTGGGTCATTTAAGTGCCAATTTAATAAACAATTTAATTTATTTTCCAAACGTCGCTGGATTCCGGGGAAGTGCCGGAAGATTGGAAAACGGCTAATGTTACGCCATTGTTTAAGAAGGGTGGCAGGCAAAAGGGGGGAATTATAGGCCGGTTAGTTTAACGTCTGTTGTAGGAAAAATGTCAGAATCCATGATCAAGGAGAAAATAGCGAGGCATCTTGAGGAGAATTGTTTGGTAGAGCAGACGCAGCACGGTTTCGTTAAGGGGAAGTCGTGTCTGACGAATTTATTGGAGTTCTATGAGGATGTGTCTAGGGCGGTGGATAGAGGAGAGCTGGTGGATGTGGTCTTTCTTGATTTTCAGAAGGCGTTTGACAAGGTGCCTCACAAGAGGTTATTGCAGAAGGTCAGAGGGCATGGAGTTGGGGATAGGGTGTTAGCATGGATAGAGGATTGGCTGTCAAATAGGAGGCAGAGAGTGGGGGTCAATGGGTGCTACTCGGATTGGCGGTTGGTGACTAGTGGAGTGCCCCAGGGGTTGGTGCTGGGGCCTCAGCTATTCACCATTTATATAGATGATCTGGAAGAGGGAACTGAGTGTATGGTGTCGAAATTTGCTGATGACACCAAGATTGGTGGAACGGCAAATTGTGCGGAGGGTGTGGAGAGTCTGCAGAAGGATCTAGATAGGCTGGGCGAATGGGCCAGGAACTGGCAAATGGAATTTAATGTTGGCAAATGTGAGGTTGTCCACTTTGGTAGGAATAATGGTAGGAAGGACTATTACTTACGTGGCGAAAAACTGCAGCATGCGACAGTGCAGAGGGACCTCGGGGTCCTTGTGCATGAGTCGCAAAAACCCAGCCTGCAGGTGCAGCAGGTGGTCAGGAAGGCAAATAGGATGCTGGCCTTCATAGCAAGGGGGATTGAATATAAAAGTAGGGAGGTCTTGCTGCAGCTGTATAGGGCATTGGTGAGGCCGCAGCTGGAGTACTGTGTGCAGTTTTGGTTGTCGCACTTACGCAAGGATATTTTGGCCTTGGAAGGATTGCAGAGGAGGTTTACTAGGCTGATTCCGGAGTTGAGGGGGTTGAGCTATGAGGAGAGGCTGAATAAACTAGGCTTGTACTCGTTAGAGTTTAGAAGAATGAGGGGAGATCTCATTGAGACGTATAAGATGTTGAATGGGATGGATAAGATAGAGGTGGAGAGGCTCTTCCCATTCAGAAAGGACAGTAGGACTAGAGGGCACAGCCTCAGGATAAAGGGGGGAGGCGGTTTAGAACGGAGTTGAGGAGGAACTCCTTCACTCAAAGGGTGGTGATTCTCTGGAATTCTCTGCCCGTTGAAGTGGTGGAGGCTGCCTCGCACAATATTTTTAAGACGCGGGTTGATAGGTTTTTGATAGGCAAGGGGATTAAGGGTTATGGGGAGAGGGCGGGAAAGTGGAACTGAGCCACGAAAGATCAGCCATGATCTTATTGAATGGCGGGGCAGGCTCGAGGGGCTAGATGGCCTACTCCTGCTCCTATTTCTTATGTTCTTATGTTACGTTCAATGATTTTATTATGATATGCAATGTCTGTTAAACCCCAGTTCAATGTAAAGTTATTACCCTTTGCTTTCATTATCAAGCTCAATTTTGACTTTAACTGCATCGCTTTCTAACTTGGTATTGGTCATAACGCTTAATGCAACATCCATCATTACTTATTTTTCTGTGCATTAATTATCATGCCAAATTTGTGAATTAATGCCTACTATCATTGTCATCGACTTCAGAAAGTGTAGTGGAGAACATTCCCCTCTCTACATCAATGGGGATGAAGTAGACATGGTCGAGAACTTCAAACTATTACAGATCACCAGCAACCTGTCCAAGCCGCACCCCCACCCTTTCCCACCCATGCTAACATTATTGTTGAGAAAGAATACCAACACCTTTAATTTCTCAAAGGCTAAGCATATTTGGCATGTCAGCTCCGACTCTCACCAAATTTTACAAATGTACCATAGAAAGCATTCTTTCTAAATCAGGCCCACTCAACCCACACCCATAAAGCCCCCGCCCTATCCCCATAATCCTGTGCATTTACCATGGCTAATCCAACTCTCTTACACACCTTTGGACACTAAGAGACAAGGTAGTATAGTCAATCCACCTGACCTGAAAATCTTGGGACCACTTAGAACATAAGAACATAAGAAATAGGAGCAGGAGTAGGCCATCTAGCCCTTCGAGCCTGCCCCGCCATCCAATAAGATCATGGCTGATCTGAAGTGGCTCAGTTCCACTTTCCCGCTTTCTCCCCATAACCCTTAATCCCCTTGCCTACCAAAAACCTATCTACCTGCATCTTAAATATATTTAGCGAGATAGCCTCCACCACTTCAATGGGCAGAGAATTCCAGAGATTCACCACCCTTTGAGTGAAGAAGTTCCTCCTCAACTCTGTTCTAAACTGCCCCCCCACTTATCTTGAGGCTGTGCCCTCTAGTCCTGCTGTCCTTTCTGAGCAGGAAGAACCTCTCCACCTCTACCCTATCCATCCCTTTCATCATCTTATATATTCAATGAGATCCCCCCTCATCCTTCTAAACTCTAACGAGTGCAAGCCCAGTCTATTCAGCCTCTCCTGTATAGATAACCTCTCCGGTATCTATACCGTTTATTTATTCATGATTGTAATTTTGGAAGAGAAATCTGCCTGGTCTAGCCTACATGTGGCTCCAGAGCCACAGCAATATGGTTGACTCTCAACTGCCCTCTGAAAGGGCCTAACAAGCCACTCAGTTGTATCAATGTCTACAAAGCCTCAACAAATAATGAAACTGGACAAACCACCTGGCATTGACCTCGGCACCAGAAAACACAATGGCAAAACAAACAGCTCTGTTGACCCTGAAAAGCTCTCTTTACTAACATCTGCAAGTTAGTGGCAAAGTTGGGCAAACTATCTCACAATCTAGTCAAGCAGCAGCCTGACCTAATCATTCTCACGGATCCATCCCTTACATATAACATTCCAGACACCCCCATTACCACCCCTAGATATGTACTGTCTCACTGATGAGCAGGCCCAGCAGGGGTGGTAGCACAGCATTATGCAGTCAGGAGGGAGTTGCCCTAGGAATACTTAACATTGACTCTGGTCCCATTAAAGCTTTAGGTTAACCTTGGGCAAGGAAACCTGTTACTGGTTGCCACATACCACCCTCCTTTGGCTAATGAATCAGTACTCCTCCATGTTGAACAACACTTGGAGGAAGCACTGAGGGTGGTAAGGGCACAAACTGTATTTCAGATAGGTGATTTAAATGTCCACCACAAAGAGTGGCACGGCAGAAGCACTACTAATCGAGCTGGTCGGGTTCCAAAGGATATAACTACTAGACTGGGTCTGCAGCAGGTGGTGAGGGAACAAACAAGAGAGAAAAACATATTGAACCTCATTCTTAGCAATCTGCCGGCTGCAGATACATATGTTCACAACAGTATCTAAGAGGGGATCTTATTGAAACATATAAGATGATTAGAGGTTTAGATAGGGTGGATAGTGATAGCCTTTTTCCTCGGATGGAGAAAGCTAGCACGAGGGGGCATGGCTTTAAATTAAGGGGGGGTAGCTACAGGACGGATGTCAGGGGTAGGTTCTTTACCCAGCGGGTGGTGAGGGATTGGAATGCCCTGCCTGCTGCAGTTGTAAATGCGTCTAGTTTGGGGGCGTTTAAGAGATCTCTGGATAGGTTTATGGACGAAAAGGGATTGGTATAGGCTAGTGGGTCATTGTTTTTGTAACTGGTCGGCGCAACATCGTGGGCCGAAGGGCCTGTTCTGCGCTGTAATGTTCTATGTTCTATGTTCTATGTTCTAATGCACAGTCATTGTGGAGACTAAGTCCTGCCTTCCAATTGACAATAAACTGCATCGTTTTGTATATCACTATCACCGTGCTAAATGGTACAGACTTTGAACAGAACAAGCAACTCAAGACGGCCACCCATGAGGCATTGTAGGTCATCAACAGCAACAGAACTCCAGCACAATCTGCATGGCATATCCCACATTCAACCATTACCATTAAGCTAACCCTAGTTCAATGGAGAATCCAGGAGGGCATGTCCGGCGGAACACCAGGCATACATAAAAATGAGGTGTTCACTGAGTCAAGCAGGACTGGTTGCATGCCAAACGGCATAAAATACCAATCCCATACCAACCAATCAGATCAATGCTCTACGGTCCTGCCACCGAGTTGTGGATGGTGGTGGAAAATTACACAATATACTGCAAGGGGAGGCTTCAAAACATCCCTTCTTCATGATGGAGGAGCCTAGCACATCAGTCCCAATGATAAGGCATTGGTATTGGTAGCAATCTTCAGCTAGAAGTGCCAAGTGGATTATCCATCTCGGCCTCCTCCAGTGGTTCCCAGCATCACAGATGTTAGTCTCCAGCCAAATAGATTAACTCCATATGATATCAAGAGATACCGGATACTGCAAAGGTAATGGGCCCTGACAGCATTCCCATAAAAGTACTGAAGAATTGTGCTCCAGAATTTGCTACCACCCTAGCCAAGCTCTTCCAGTACAGTTACAACACTCAAGATGGAGGAGCACTGGCATCTACCCAACAATGTGGAAAATTGTCCAGGTATGTCTTGTACACAAAATGCAGGATGACTCCAACCTGTCCAATTACCACTCCATCAGCCTACTCTGGACCATCAGTAAACTGAAGTAGGGGGTCATCAATTGTGCTATCTGGCAGCACCTGCTCAGCAATAACCTGCTGCCCAGTTTGGGTTTCAGCAGGATCGCTCAGCTCCTGATCTCATTACAGCCTTGGTTCAAACATGGGCAAAAGAAGTGAATTACAGTGGGGAGTGAGAGTGGCAGCTTTTGACATCAAGGCTGAATTCATGAAGGAGCCTTAGTGAAACTGGAATCAATGGATATTAGGGGGCAAACTGGCTGAAGTCATGGAGCCACATTTCCAGTCTGAATGAAGGTCACACCAGAAACATTGGCTTTATTCTTTCTCCACAGATGCCATCAGATTTGATGAGTTTTCCCAGCATTTTCTGTTTCTGTTTCAGATACCAGCATCTATAACATTTGCCTTTATCTGGTTTGAGTTATACCTGGCACATAGGAAGATAGTTGTGCTTGTAGAGGGGTGGGGCGGGGGTAGGGGGGGAGGGGGCAGGTATTGTGGTGATCAGTCATCTCAGTTCCAAGATATGTCTGCAGGAGTCCCTCAGGGTAGTGTCCTAGGCCTAACATCTTTGGATCTTTAACTGTTTCATCAATTACATTCCCTCCGTCATCAGGTCAGAAGTGGGGATGTTCACCCATGATTGCACAATGTTCAGCACTATTCATGACTCCTCAGATACTGAGGCAGCCCATGTTCAAATGCAGTAAGATCTCGAGCATATCCAGACAAGAGGCAAGTAAAATTTGTCCCAACAATGATCGTCACCAATCAGAGGCAATCTAACCAATGTCCCCTGACATAAAATGGTGTTAACATCACTGAATCCCTCAGTGTCAACATCCTTGGGATCACCATTCACCAGAAACTCAACTGTGTTCATCACATTAAGATCAGGTCAGAGTCTAGGAAAACTGCAGCGAGTAACTCACCTCCTGACCCCCCAAAGCTTGTCCACCATCTACAAGACGCATGTTAGGAGTGTAATGGAATAGTCCCCACTTGCCTGGATGGGTGCAGCTCCAACAATACTCAAGAAGCTTGACACCATCCAAGCGAAAGCAGCCCACTTGATTGGCAGCAAATTCACTCATCCACTCTCTCCATCATCTTCACTCGGTAGCACTGCAGCAATTCACCAAAGATCCTTAGGCAGCAACTTCCAAATCCATGACTAGTTCCATCTAGAAGGTCAAGGCAGTAGAAATATAGGGATGTCACCACTTGCAAGCTCTCCTCCAAACCACTTACCATCCTGCCTTGGAAATATATCGCCATTCCTTCATAATCACTGGATCATAATCTTGGAATTCCCCTCCTCACAGAATGGTCGGTCAACCCACATGCGGACTGCAGCATTTCAAGAAGGCAGCTCACTATTACTTTCTCAAGCGCAATTAGGGATGGGCAATAAATTTTGGGCCAGCCAGCGATGCCCATGTCCCACAAATGAATTAAAATGTCTGAGATCAAATTCACCATTGAATTATAATCTTACTAGAACAAAGAACAAAAACAGCCTGGGAAACAGGCCCTTCGGCCTAACAAGCCCGCGCTGCCAAAGTTAACTGTGTCTTTGAACACGAAGCACTAGCCACCAAGACAAAGTTTAAAATTATCCAACAATTATTGACTCTAACTTTATCCCCCTATATATATATCGCATACTAAGTCCTATTGAGAACTAACCAATCTGGTGGGTTTTTTTTAGTAAGAAGTCTGACAACACCAGGTTTAAGTCGAACCAATTTATTTGATGGTAAACTCACAAGCTGTTGAGGTTCCCCTCTTCGTCAGGTGAATGAAGAGTTCTGGCCTCAGACAGAGCATATAAAGCACAGACAGTTTACAGATTACTGATTAGAATGCGAATCTTTACACCTAACCTGCTATTCAAGTCTTAAAGTGGCTAACAATGTGAGTGGAAGGAGCACTGGGCACAGGTTAAAGAGATGTGTATTGTCTCCAGACAGTACAGTAAGTGAAGTTTTACAAACCCAGGCAAGTCGTGGGGGTTACAGATAGTGCGACATGAACCCAAGTATTTTTTTAGAGCACTAAGCTTAATGTGACGATTGATAGGATAGAAGCATTAACAGTAACATTTCCACCTGGGTACTAATTGTCAATTCAATTTTAGTCCCAAATAATGGCAATTTTATGACATATATTGCCTAATTACATCTACTAATGATGAAATCCAAGTTTCTACATTGCACATTCATTATAATTGTCAATGTAACAATTAATTGTGCCCCCTTGTGTATTATTCACTCTGTTAAATTTACCAATTAACGACAATAGCAATCTGCTACCTATAGATTAGCAGTTCCTTTTTTAAAGAAAGCACGCATAGCTGTGTTCCTGGGAGCCAATATCATGATTAATTGATAGATAGCAATTTTCGTTGGAGTATATATTGGCAAATTTGAATTAAAATTACTTCAAATTTATTCTCTTGTGTATTTCTTACTGGGAAGTATTAAAATCATTAAATCGGCCTTTATCTATGTTATGTTCTGAACCCAATAAATCCGTTAACTGCAGCATGATAACCTGTATTTTTGTTGTCAAATTTACAGTAAATTCTAACAATTTTACATTTTTAGTCCTCAACAATGTCTACTTGCCATCACTTGCAATGATGCATTTTGTCTTTCCACTACCATGTTCAATCTACTGACTAACTAACTTGGTTCACTTGTGAAATCGTCATTCACCTTAACTGTATACACCTAGGATTATTATGAAGCAAAAATATAACTTGAGAACATTGCCGTGCATCTGTTGTTAGGTCAATCTCAATTCACCTGCATATTGCTGTTGAGGCATATTTAGTAATTAACTGCATTGCTACTTAGAGTATATTGGTTGTCATATCCAATTTAGGACAGGGGTATGGAGAAGCCGAATGATCTTTAGGTGAGTAAAAATAAAGTCAAGGAAACAGGGGGTAAATTGTGTGAGCCAGGCTCATTCAAATTCCTCAAATTTGGAACGAGATTGGAGAGAATTTAGTAAAGCAGTTCTGCTCACGGCCTGTGCACAGGGAGCTGGGATATGTCTGATTTGGAAGCCAAAGGATGATGAATTTCCACAGAAACAGAGGAATGGGTGGTCTCAGTCCATCAACACAAAAAAGGTTGGTCAAGCTGAGCTGAAATGGCAGCACCTGTGAAGAGAGAAACAGAAATGATTTGATTCTATAGAAACCCTACAGTACAGGAGGAGGCTACTCAACCCATTGAGTCTGCACCGACCACAATCCCACCCAACCCTTCTCCTTGTAGCCTACTTACCCTGTTTGTCCCCCGGCACTAAGAATCAACTTAGCATGGCCAATCAAACTAACTCGCACATCTTTGGACTGTGGGAAGAAACCAGAGCATCTTGAGGAAAACCACACAGGCGTGAGGAGAATGTGCAAACTCCATACAGACAGTGACGCTGGAATCAAACCTAGGTCCCTGGTGCTGTGAATCAACAGTGCTAACCATTTTCCTACATGCCGCCCTTTTTTTAAGTCTGAGATCACAAACCAATCAATTTCGTATGCTTCTTCCGAAAAACTGAATAGGGATAGAAGTGTAATGAATGGTCTCAGTGCTGGTGGTAAAAGAAAAAGTTCCTGTGTTTGCACACTTGATGTTGGTAATGAGGAAGGAGGAGGAATTGAGAGAGATATAAATGGAATGTTGATAGTCAAGTTTAATTGTAAATTCAATGGTGAAAACCTGAATACTTGAGCACTAAAATAAGATCTGCTTCAGGTGATCCAGCATGATCCAGCTGTGCAACCCATATGCTCAAGTATCAGTGCCTTACATTTGTAACTAACTGAATATTTGCCTACCCTGAGATCCCATCGGGAACTGAGAGTATAAGGGTAACAAAGACAAAAAGATTTTTCTCCAATATTTGACAGCGCTTTAAACTCTTCTGTCAGAAAATATTTTCATGCAATTATACTTTTCTTAATGAGGTGATCTTGTTTTTTAATGCATTTATCCAAATGTGAATTTTACTGGTTTTTAGCAGAGCCTTGAATTAGCATGCAGAAAATAGCATTCAATGTAAACGATGTTTCAAGGGGCAATTAATTGATTTCATTGTGGTAATCTATGCTTATTCTAAGTTCATAAAAAGAGCAATCAGAAATAATGTTTGACTATTCTCCGTTGTACTTTTCTTGGATTTTGCCTTTATTTAAAATCACTGATATCCATTCATAATACTTTGTCAGTTTCACATAATCATATCAAATGCCACTGAGGATTACCAATTTATTATTTTCTCTGCTCTCTGTGGCATCAGAAATTTAGAAGGCAGTGATTTCTAAACATGAAGTTCCATCAAGTTGATGCTCTTTCTGTTTTGTTTACATATTTTTCCATTCAGTGTGAGCAGGTAGTTGATTCCATTTTTCAGCTCCACTCTGAATTTCCTTTGAGTCAGGCCATAGATGCAGGTGTTGGTGCAGGAACAAAGAAGCTGCAGCATAAATCCAACTTGTTGGGTTATGTATATCGAGTTACTGTAATATTTGTCTGTATAATTAAAATTCATCACTGGCCAATTTACCGAATGCACAACGTATGTCATCCAAAGCAGTATGAAATTTGTAGAAATAGTGAAAAGTAAAATCAAAGATTTTTTCCGATTCTTCATCTCTGGATCTTTGTGATTCTCATTGCTTTGCCGGAGATGCTTCCGAACTTTATTTGCTGCTACAATATGTTTTACAGTCAGAGCATTGAACAATAAAATTAAACAGAATGGCAATAGAGGCGTTATGATGCTATCAATCCACTCGTATGTTTTCCACAAAGGGGAAGTGAGATAGGCAGCTGTAGGAACACAATGCCACGGCAGGTTGTCAATAATATAGGCAGCTTCATCTGCAAAATAAAATGGAATGCTTCTCACACAACTTACCACAAAAATGGTGGCGATAACCACTGTTGCTCTTCTCTCCGTGCAAAACTTTGATTGCAGTTTCTGACAACAAATTGTTACAAAGCGATCAAAAGTGAAGGCAACAGTAAACCAGACAGAACAGTCAACAGCTACAATATATATGACAAAGTTTAAAATGCACACGGGAGTCAGAAACAAATAATTCAAGAGAAAATACATGTTATTGATCCGGTGTAACACCACATCAACAATGACCACCGTTAGATCCGCCACTGCCATGGCAATCAGGTATCGAGTGATACATTTGGACAGGCCACATTTCCCTCGAGCTAGTATCACAATCGCCACCAAATTGACTGTAAGTAACAGGAAACATAAAATTACCTGGAGATAATTCCAAAACTTTTGTTTCAAAGATGTATACAGCTGATTAAAACAGTATTGAACTATCCAAATACTAGTTATGAATTAAAGGAAAATGTTGCATCAAGGACCTCATTTGATGTGCAGAGGAGCCTGTAGTAAATGCGGAATGGAAATATGCACAATCGGTTGAAATTAGCATTGGGACATCTTGTTGAAGTTGTACAAGACATTGGTAAGGCCACACTTGGAATACTGTATGCAATTCTGGTCACTCTATTATAGAAAGGATATTATTAAACTAGAAAGAGGGCACAAAACATTTACTTGGATGCTGCCAGGACTTGATGGGTTGAGTTATAAGGAGAGGTTGGATAAACAGAGACTTTTATCTCTGGAGCATAGGAGGCTGAGGGGTGATCTGATAAAGGTCTATAAAATAATGAGGGGCACAGATCAGGTAGGTAGTCAATATCTTTTTGCAAAGGTAGGGGAGTGTAAAACTAGAGGGTATAGGTTTAAGATGAGAGGGGAGAGATACAAAAGTGTCCAGAGGGGCAATTTTTTCACACAGAGGGTGGTGAGTGTCTGGAACAAGTGCCAGAAGTAGTAGTAGAGGCTAGTCCAATTTTGTCTTTCAAAAAGCATTTAGATAGTTACATGGGTACGATGGGTATAGAGGAATATGGGCCAAATGCAGGCAATTGGGATTAGCTTAGAGATTTTTAAAAAATGGGTGGCGAGGACAAGTTGGGCTGAAGGGCCTGTTTCCACGCTGTAAACCTCTATGACTCTATGACAATGACTCTAAATGAAAAATAATTTCATTTCAGATTTAGTCCAAGTTTATAGTGTTGAAATAATATTCTGGCATATTGAAAGAATAGCATGTATGAAAGACACATAGGTCCCTTTGAAAGGAGTTAATGGCCCCAAAGTGAAGTACCCAGGAATCAGCTTCGCTCTGGTGTGTATTGGCTTGTGAACCATCAATGTGCACTCCCATCTCTTGGCTTATTTCTTTACTACCAAATATAGCGCTGACTCCAAGTTGGCAACTATTCTTGCATCACAATGGAAATTTCTTAACCAACATGGAGAGTGTACTTTAGCACAGTTGGACAATGGTCTCAATAGCATTGAGGCACTGGGCTATATTTCAACATTTTACTATTGTGTGAACCGGGTGAGATGTGATGCTAACTGTGGATCTGCTGTCACTGCTCGCTCTCTTTAACCCAAAGACAAAACATAAGGACATAAGAACATAAGAAATAGGAGCAGGAGTAGGCCATCTAGCCCTTTGAGCCTGCCCCGCCATTCAATAAGATCATGGCTGATCTGAAGTGGCTCAGTTCCACTTTCCTGCTTTCTCCCCATAACCCTTAATCCTCTTGCCTACCAAAAACCTATCTACCCGCATCTTAAATATATTTAGCGAGGTAGCCTCCACCACTTCAACAGGCAGAGAATTCCAGAGATTCACCAACGTTTGAGTGAAGAAGTTCCTCCTCAACTCCGTTGTAAACTGCCCCCCCCTTATCTTGAGGCTGTGCCCTCTAGTCCTGCTGTCCTTTCTGAGCAGGAAGAACCTCTCCACCTCTACCCTATCCATCCCTTCCATCATCTTATACATCTCAACAAGATCCCCCCTCATCCTTCTAAACTCTAACAAGTACAAGCCCAGTCTTTTCAGCCTCTCCTCATAGCTCAACCCCCTCAACTCCGGTATCAGCCTAGTGTACCTCCTCTGCACTCCCTCCAAGGCCAAAATATCCTTGCGTAAGTGCGGCGACCAAAACTGCACACAGTAATCCAGCTGCGGCCTCACCAGTGCCCTGTACACTTGCAGCAAGACCTCCCTACTTTTATATTCAATCCCCCTCGCTATGAAGGCCAGCATCCCATTAGCCTTCCTGACCACCTGCTGCACCTGTAGGCTGGGTTTTTGCAACTCATGCACAAGGACCCCCAGGTCCCTCTGCACCGTAGCATGCTGCAGCTTTTCGCCCTGTAAGTAGTAGTTCTTCCTACTATTATTCCTACCAAAGTGGATAACCTCACACTTGCCAACATTGTATTCCATCTGCCAGGTCCTCGCCCACTCACTCAGCCTATCTGGATCCCTCTGCAGACTTTCTACACCCTCTGCACAATTTGCTGTTCCACTTATCTTTGTGTCATCAGCAAATTTTGACACCTTACACTTGGCTCCCTCCTCCAGATCATCCATATAAATGGTAAATAGCTGAGGCCCCAGCACCGATCCCTGGGGCACTCCACTAGTCACCAACCACCAATCAGAGTAGCACCCATTGACACCCACTCTCTGCCTCCTATTTGACAGCCAATCCCCTATCCACGCTAACACCTTACCCCCAACTCCATGCCCCCAACCCTAAAAGTTTCCTCTTCATCTTTCAATTAACTGCTCGCTGCAGCCAGGCAGAACTGGCATGGCCATGCAACACAGAGCAAAGAACAAATAACAAAGAACAGTAAAGCACAGGAAACAGGCTCTTCGACCCTCCAAGCCTGTGCCACTCATTGGTCCAACTAGACCAGAGGGTAGCAGTACAGGGGGGCTTTTCTAAATGGAAGGCTGTGACTAGCAATGCTCCACAGGGATCAATTCTGGGATCTTTGTTGTTTGTAGTATATTCAAATGATTTGGAGAAAAATATACCTGGTCTGATTAGTAAGTTTGCAGATGGCGCAAAAATTTGTTGACTTGTGAATAGTGAAGGGGATTGTCAGAAGATACAGCAAGATATAGATCGGTTGGAGAATTGGGTGGAAAAATGGCAAATGAAGTTTAATCCCAGACAAGTGCGAGATATTGCATTTTGGAAGGTCCAATGCATGCAGGAATTATACATTAATTGGTAGAACCATAATAGAGGTCTACCTAATAGAGGTCTACAAGATCATGAGTGGCATGTACAGAGTGGATCGTCAGATGCTCTTTCCTAAAGTAGCAAAGTCAAGTACTAGGGGACATAGGTTTAAGGTGCATGGGGAAAAGTTTAGAGGAGGTGTGCAAGGCAAGTTTTTATACAGAGGGAGGTGAATGCCTGGAATGCACTACCTGGGGAGATGATGGGAGCATGTCTGATTGCGGCTTTTAAGGGGCAACTAGACATACACGTGAATAGGATGGGAATAGAGGGATACTGACTTCATAAGTGAATACGGTTTTAGTTTAGGCAGGCATCATGATGGGGCACAGGCTTGGAGGGCCTAAGAGCCTTTCCTGTGTTTTGCTCTTCCTTGTTCTTTGTTCTTTGATTTGTTAATGAGGGGCCAAATGATGTTCACATTACCTATGGAGAAAAGCACGTCTAAAAAAAAGCAAGACACACACAAAACGGAAAATCTTTTGAGTGGAATATCCGCCACGATATAAATGGCCGGACAAACACTTCCATTGAAACTTCCATTTAAAAAGACAGTCAAATAAACTCTGGAATGCAGTCCAAGTAACAAGAGAAAAGCCTATAGTGAAACACGAATTAATGAGGAAATAGTACTTAAAGTGCATAAACATTAAAATCGACTCGTTACTCTGGTAACGTCCTAAAAAAGTCTGATATTGAATAACAATGATGATTTATTTCAATGTTACTTTTCTGCCGGCGTTTCTACATTAAACACAAAAAAGTAGTGGCTGTTTCAAAGTTTTGGTGAAATTGTTAGGCCAGTTTTTATTCCAGATTAAAAATCACAGTGATAAAAAGAAATTCAAACTGAAACCAATTATTCGCGAATAAAGAACGTGAACAGCCACACCTCGGTTTTCAAATCGTCTCTCGCAATTCTCTTACCAGGAATACCGACTGCCGCAAGAACCGGGTAGAAAATTAGATCAATCTGATAAATTACAGGGTATCCCATTTCTCCATAGAAGCACCAACGTCTGACGTTGCGAATATGGAGAATTTAGCAAAGAACCCTCTATATACACCATGGAGAAATCTTCAGGGAGACTGATGTGCAGACAATTCGAGTCTAGGAATTAGTTACATCGCACTGAACAACATTTAACGAACACGTTTACCCCTAGGACCTGTGCAAAATGTAACACGTTAAAACGTGAATGTCGAACGAAAAATACATATATATATTTTTTAAAAGTTACAGTTACTATTGTTGAACTGGTTGAAGGAGTTCGTTTAAAATGACCCTGGTTTTAAATTGAATGAGTACGTTGCATTACAACATGCTTGATGACATGATTACTTAATGGATTATGTGTTTGTAGTAAGCATTATCCTGTATTCAGTATGATTTTGTACAAGGAAACCTACGAGGCGGGCAGCTAGATGCACATTGGTCTAAGAGGTTAATGTTGGTTACTGGACAATTCCTCAGATTTCTGTCGGACGTGTGGGAGGTTTTGGAGAGACAGAATTATTAAATATAAGTATTCTGAACATCAACCGTGGATGCAATGTTTTCACAAAGAACCAAAGAAGAGTACAGCTCAGAAGGAGGCCATTCGGCCTATCCTGTTCATGCCGGCCTAAAGACACCCATCTGCCCATTCCGTTCCAATCACATTTTCCTGCACTCGGCTCATAGCTCTGTAATTTACAGCACATAAGATGCAGGTTCAGGTGCTTTAACAAATAATAGAGATCTCAACCTCCACCTGCAACCCAGGCAGTGAATTCCAGACACCCATCATCACATGCGTAAAAAGTTCTCCCTCATTTCCCCTTTACACCTTCCGTCGGTTACTTTGAATCGATCTCCCCTATGTCTAGAATTCTCTGGCAAGGGAAGCATTTTGTAATGTCTGCTCTATCTCATCCCCTCATAATTTTGTAAACCTCTATCAAGTCACTCATTAGCTTCTTTGTTCCAAAGAAAATAACTCCAAACTATCCATCTCCCCTCATAGCTATACTTTTCAAGCTTTGATAATGTTCTTGTAATCCTTATCTGCACTCTGTTTGGAGAAATTACGCCCATCCTGTAACATGGTGACCAGAAATGCACATACTGCTCCAATTGTGGCCTCACCAGTGTTTTATACAATTCCACCATTATATTCTTTTTTTGTATATTATGTACCTCTGCCAATGAAAGAAAACATTCTATATACCTTCTTTACAACCTTGTCTACTTGAACTGCTGTATTTAGGGACCTCTGTACTTGCATGCCAAGAGACCTCACTTCATCTTCCCTTCTTAGTATATTCTCATTTATTGTGTATTTCCTACAGCTGCTTTACCTCCCTAAATACATTACCTCCCACTTCTCTATGTTAAACTCTATCTGCCACATCTCCGGGTAACTCTAACTACATATAGCCAGGTCAGTTTCTTATTAGTAAACTTACCATGCAGTAGAAGCATTTTGAATTGTTTGATTTTACAGACTAAGAAAGAAGTATCTTTTCGTTCATTATTTTTCTTTCCTGATTCAGATTAGGGATGGTTTTTTTGCTACTGCAAGCATAGTTAATTGGGACAAAATTTGCTCTCAGGATCCTGCTCAACATGCGATCAGAATAAATGCTATTGCCTCAAATTCTCTATTCAAACATCTCTGTGAGCTGACTCTGATACTGAATAGTTTGAACATATCTCTTGGCTGATTGCATGATTGCCACAGAGATGGGAAGACATTCATGTTAATTGCTGTTCACACTCTGTTGCAGTGTAGCGGTGAGATAGACTGTCTCCTTTGGCTCTTTGTGATCTTGAGGTTCAAGACTCAAAACCATTAGAAACATCAATCCACATGTCCATCACAGACACTATAGTCCCTTGTGCCCATGTCGCCTGTTTGAAACAAGTATCTCCGCTGAGCGCTGAGTCCTCTATATGTTCCATTTCAAAATATTTGCCCAATGCTGTGTCAAGAGCTGCTGGGTAATTCATTATCTTTTACATTTCAGGATCAAAGAAGCCCTGCAGCGCAGAAGGAGGCCATGTGATCCATCGAGTCTGCATCTACTCTCTGACAAAGCATCTTATCCAAGCCCTGTCCCTGTAACCCCACATGCTTTGTACCACCATTTTCATTCTAAGTGCTGAATCTGGGCGTAATACAGATCCAACTTAGAAATCTACTTTCAGATGCTCCCATACGCACTCAGCCTGAAAAAAACATCTCCAGTCCTATTTGCGCTGTGGGTGGGGCTTAGCAGGGCTGAAGCAATCAGAGTTCTGAATTGTGCATGCACAGTTGAAAAAAATTTGAAAAAACATGCCTGTGTCAGATTGCTCGCGGGCTGCAGAAAGCGGAGAAAGCACTCGGGAGCAAGAAGCGGGAGCATTGGCCCCACACACATCACTGTCCCCCTTATCCAAACCCCGCTATCCACATTCATCCCTGTCCCCCTTATCCACCACCACCCCCCACTATCCACACACATCACTGTCCCCTTATCCACACCCCCACTACCCACACAAATCATTGACCCCCTTCTCCACTCCCCCACTATCCAGACCGATCGCCACCGCTGCTCCCCTCCTCCCACCGATCACTGGCAGAGTGGCAGCAGGCTCCCCTGCCCCGCCCTCTCCCACCAGAGATTCATCTGACTGGACACCACTGGACATCCATCTGCCCCTCTCCCCACCAATGAGCCACTGGGCCTCCCTCCTCCCCCTTCCCCCGCAAGATGAGGATCTGGCCTCATTCGTCCACCCCCCCCCCCCCCCCCCCCCCAAGAGAATGGTCTGGCCTTACTCACCCCTGCCAGAGGAACATCTGGCCCACCTCTTCCTCCCTCCCCACCAGACAATGATCCTCCCCACCACCACATCTGACCCGCCTCCCGCCTCCCGCCTCCCCCCCCCCCCCAACTGCTGCCAACACTGATCTGAGCCAGGAGCGCCCCATTCAGACTTTTATTTAGCAGGTCAATTATGGCGTGGTTCAGGATTGGCAAATGCGGTGGTAAAGGGGGAAATGCTGATAAAGTTGGGCCAGCAGTTCATTAATTCAATTTAAATACATGCAAATGCATTTAAATCACCGTTGCACCCATTTTGGGCACAAATCAAATCACCACTTTTCCCGGATTTTGGTAAAGTGGCAATCTGCGTGGACGGGGCCACAGAATGTGTTAATGGCCTCACACTCAACTTTACCATGTTTTCATGTCTGAGAATGGCGCGATGCAATGGTAAAACTGGGCCCACTTTGTCACCCAGAAATGAGAAGTTACCAATGAGCAAAGGAGTTATGACAATATTTATGAATTGGAGCTTGGTCTTCTCTCGATTGTTGTCCTTTTCTGGGCACGTACTGTCAGCTGAAGGTGCAGACCTGGGAAATGATGCAGAGGAGGTTTTCCAGGATTGTACAAACAACAAGAGGAGTCGACTGGATTGACTAGAGAAGCTTGGTGCTTTCAGTTTAGCACATTGGAGACTCAGAGGAGACTTAAGAAGTCATAGAAACATAGAACAGTACAGCACAGTACAGGCTCTTCGGCCCTCAATGTTGTGCCGAGCTATTGCTAAACCCAAGATCAAGCTATCCCACTCCCTATAATTCTGGTGTGCTCCATGTGCCTATTCAATAACCAAAGATTGAACAGTCTCGAACTTTTCACTACAAAACAAAATGCTAGGTTTTCCCTGTTAGAATTCTTTTAGATTTGGAAGGGTCTTGATGCTTTAGACCGGGATACTTGTGTGGTGTTTGATACTAGAGGATTAAAGGATTGTAACTGTAACATTAACATTAGAGGATTAACTGTAACAATAGAGGATTGTAACTGTGAAGTAAATCACCAGAAAAGCTAGGTTATGAAGGGTACAGATAGACTAAACAGTGGTAAGCTTTTTCCTATGTTAGAAATGCACAGTACGAAGGGTCACAGGCTTAGGGTGAGGGGGGGCGAGGTATAAAATGGATGTTAGAGGGAGGTTTTTCACACAGAGGGTAGTGGGGGTATGGAATGCTCTGCCAAGCAAGGTGGTGGAGGCAGGTACACTGGAGTTGTTTAAGAGTTACTTAGACAGGCACATGAGTGGCTTGGAGATGGAGGGATATAGGAGATTGTTTTAAATAAGGTTCAGTAGCCTTGGGACGTCTAAGATGTGGAATGATACTAATGTTTTTCTCTTTTAATTCACAGGTTTTAAGTCGGTCCGCCTTGTTGTCCAACGAGAGGCATACACGCGATGGGTCATACAAGGGCTGCTCTTGGTTGTTCAAGAATGGCCTAGTACTTCATGTCGTTAGTGTATGCTTAAACTGGACCAGATGCTGGGCAACACGACAGCTCAGTGACAACCACTGATTGCTGTGCAGACACATGGATTTGGGCCAGTGTCTGTGGGAGTTTGCGCATTCTCCCCGTGCTTGCATGGGTTTTCTCTGGGTGCTCCGGTTTCCTCCCACACCCCAAAGATGTGCTATTAGGCTGATTGGTGGTAATAAATTGTCCCTAAATTTGTTTTCCCTCAATGTGGAATGCCATAAGTATAGATAAGGGTCATGGGTGGCGGGGGGACTCATAATGTTAAAATGGCGGTGCGGGCTCATTGGGCCGAAGGGCCTGTTTCCCGGGCTGTTTTTGTTCTTTGTTCTTTGAGGATGCAAATGGGGATTTTGCTATCGTAATTAGTGGTTAGGTGAAGGGTATAGATAATTTGATGGTGAGGTTAGAAAAATAAGCGAGGGAGAAAGAGATAGCGTTGATAGGGTTGTAGAAACCACGTGAAAGCGATAAACATCACACAGTTCTATTGAGACTAATATTTTCTGCACTAAATACAATATAAATAAGAAGGAAGTTTCCACTGGCAAATGTGTTAGTTTAGTAAGAAGTCTCACAACACCATCACACACCTGATGAAGGAACACCGTTTCCGAAAGCTTGTGGGATTACTATCAAATAAACTGGTTGGACTATAACCTGGTGTTGTGAGACTTCTTACTGTGTTCACCCCAGTCCAATGCCGGCATCTCTACAAACGTGTTAGTTATCAGAGGGCCAGACGTTTAATTTCATTGAGAAAAATGCAGAGTATGAGCGGAGAAAGACTGCAGTTTTTTGAGACGATCTGGAGTGAAAGGTCTGTTGATACAAAGTTTTGATAAAAAATTGAATACGAACATCAAAGGGAAAAGCACAGGGTTATGTGAAAGTCCTGCCAGATAAATTGGGTAATTGGATAGTGCTGTCAAAGAGGAGCACAAGCACAATGCCAAATTACCATCATTTGTACTTTAAGTTTCAATAACATTGTCCCTGCTTCAGCATTACCACTGCTGTATTCAATCCAAATATTCCAGAGTGTAGGAACTACAACAGCAGAAGGTGTGACTGGGGTTGTTATTCGATGATGGATCTTGTAGTCTATCATGCCAAAGGCTGCGGTTAAAGTCAGAACAATGAAGCAGTACTCTTCCCCACTGTCACAAAAAACAAGAATCTGACCTTGCTTTTAATGATTTCAGTAATGGTACGAGAACAGAAAAATAAATCATAGAAATCCTACAGCCCATCGAGTCTGCACCGGCCACAATCCCACCCAGGCTCTACCCCCATATCCGTACAGATTTTACCCACTAATCCTTTAACCTATGTATCTATGGTCAACCTAACCCGCACATCTTGGGACTGTGGGAGGAATCAGAGCACCCGGAGGAAATCCACACAGACACGAGGAGAATGTGCAAACTCCACACAGACAGTGACCCAAGCCAGGAATCGAACCCAGGTCCTTGGAGCTGTGAAGCGGCAGTGCTGACCACTGTGCAAAGAACAAATAACCATGCTGCTGCAAATAATGTGAGAGAAGATCACATTAAATGAATTTGGAATGCAATGGGATAGAGATAAAGAGAAACACTCTGCATGACCAGAAATGTTTCTTTTTAATCCATCACCAATTCAGAGTAATAGATCTTCAAAGCATTCTTTCTGGTTGCATTACAGCTTAATATGGCTCCTGTTCTATTCAGGACTGCAAGAAACTACAAAGGGGTCGTCAACGAAGCCCATTCCATGACTCAAACCAGCCTCCCACCCAAAAGCTATTGCTATTTTCTTCGATATCATGCCGGCTTCCTTCATCAGTCTTAACAATAACCATTCAATGTAACCTAATCTAATGGTGCTAAATACGTTCCATTAAACCTAGTCTGAAACTACAATAATGCCTGTAACTCTGAGTTCCAGGCAGCTCTTGTTGACCTCATGATTTGAAAGCCTCTCCTGTATATGTGGCTGGCCTGGCTGCAGTGTCCTTTAATCTAAGAGGTTGAATCCCTCCTAGGAGATCGCAAGGTTGGAGGATCCCTTACCTATCTCCATCTTAAGTAGGCCACAGTATCCCTACAGTGCAGAAGGAGGCCACAGGACTCTCCAACTTCGTTTCTCTGTTTGTTAAAGCCTGCACCCTAAATTATGGTGTTGCTGCTTACGGATTCACACCAGGGATTGTGGACTTCACCATACTGAATGCTTGCAAAGTTTGAAGCTCTAGATCGCCGTTTTCTGCGCTTTACATTGCTAGAGAAATCTTTGGCATTATCTTCGACTCTTCTAAGAGTTTCTTCTGTCTCACCATGTTATTCTTCAATCACTAGAGTCTCTCAACGTGCCATTAACGGCAGGCCCATATTAATAATGCCCTGCTATTGCCCTTAATCTGGCCGAAAAAAGTTGCTATCTCTTCACTGGAGGCTCTTGTGCCAAATTGAATTTATTTCTTTAAATAATTACCGAGGGCTTCGAATGGTAACGTCCTTTTTATTAACTCTGTGAAATTCTTGTATCACGGCATCTGGAGATCTCAAATTCCATTAAATTAGAAGTTTGCGCTCCACAGATTATAAGTAGCATGACATTTATACTACCTGGTAGTACCTGGCGGCACGGTAGCACAGTGGTTAGCACTGCTGCTTCACAGCTCCAGAGTCCTGCGTTCAATTCCTGGCTTGGCTCACTGTCTGTGTGGAGTTTGCACGTTCTCCTCGTGTCTGCGTGGGTTTCCTCCGGGTACTCCGGTTTCCTCCCACAGTCCAAAGATATGCGGGTTAGGTTGATTGGCCATGCTAAGAAATTGCCCCTTAGGGTCCAGGAATGCGTAGGTTAGAGGGATTAGTGGGTATAATATATAGGGATATGGGAGTAGGGCCTGTGTGGGATTGTGTTCGGTGCAGACTCGATGGGCCGAAGGGCTTCTTTCAGCACTGTAGGGTTCTATGATTTCTCTTCGTCTCTCCGTGCATCGCTCCCTAACACATCTTCCCCACTTCATATTTCCTTTGTCCCTGCGAACTGCGAAAAAACTGCGGACGTTCAATTTATTGAAACGAATCTTCGGAGTTCGGATCAAATGGCTCTAATTTGCTGAGTAAGCATTTTAGTAACTCATTGGTTGCAGAATTGCTTGACCTGAATTATTTGACCAGTAAGTTTGTTTGCTCTTTTCCCCGCGGCGATTCGAAGGCGCTTCTAGTGATCCATGAGGCCAATGTAGTATCTGAGTGATGAGCGATCACCATCTTTGGACCACAACAAACTGCTTATTAGAATAATTATAACAACAAAGGATGTGCCGATTCTGCCCGAATAAGCGCGCACTTAGCCCCGGATTCTCGCTGTTCGGCTTGATTTGCTGATCGGATCACATCACCTTCCAGAAACTCGTCATTTAAAGGCTCTCGTTACTACACTGTCAGTGGGAATTTCAGCAGCCGCTAAACTGTGAGAGGGGTGAAGTCCGGCGATGTTACACAGGAGGAAAGAGGTAGTCTTAGTGATCTCAAAAATCAGGGTTAGAGGCTTATCTGCATATCATTCGTGAAGATAAGTTTATATGGAGGGACTGGTTTAAGATCAGGTTGCTGCCTGGGAGAAGGATGAAGTCGGTAAGAAAGGAATAAAAATTGCAGCGGGGCCTAAAATCAGTGACTTCAGTTTCCCAAATCATTAGTTGGAAGAAATACCTGCTTATCCAGTACTCAGCGGCAAGGAGGAGTCGGGAGAAATGGTAATAAGTGTTTTCAGGGTAAACTGAGATGATGTTACGTCTTAAAGTTGCAAGCATGTATATAAAATTAGGATAGGGACAGGAATAGAGACAGCCGAGGCCGCAATGGAATGAAACCAAGTAACTGGGGCATCTCAATGGTAAAGGCACACTTTGCACTTCTGAGGCTCCAGATTGAAACTCGGCATTTCATTAAATATTGGTTGAAGTTTTCCTTACACTTTGCTTACCATTAAAGAGCAAGAAACATAACAATTAACTTATAATATCAATTCCTACAGCTAGGTAATGAAGGGAACAAAGTGGAAAGCTCAAGCGCAACTTCAATGTCATGGACCTCTAGAATATTTTGGTAAGGTGATTTTTACATTAAAAGCCTAACCACATAGATGGCCTGTGCCCATCCTCCGTGAAATTATACACGATCATTGCTGGACTGGAAATATCCAATATGCTGAAGTGAGAATTGATGCTGAGCTGATCTTTGTATGACATTAGGATGGCTGCTGTTCTGAAAGGGAAGTGAACTGAGTCCGAGGCAAGGGGCTTTAGAATGTCAGCTCTTATGGTGGAAGGAAGGGAAATTGAGTTGTCTGAATTTTTGTTTGAGCAGAGTGAAGACAGCAGTTGATAGGTCCAAAATAATAAGCCACTATATCGTAAAGGGCATAAGGAACGATATACCGAAATTGGAAAATGGCCGTTTAGTCAGAGCCAGAGCAAAAAGGTGGGAAACAGGTTTCCTTTCATGGGCAAGTGAAACAGACGATGTGCCAAATTCACCTTAATGGGCAATCCGAACCTAAAAGGAAGGAAACAGAAAATAGGAGACAGTAGGTCAGTTAGGTTAACATCTAATATGGAAAACTACTGGAATCATGCATGAAGGGAGTAGCGGTGGGAGATATATCACATTACACAATCATCCAGAATCCATTAAAGTGGAATTGTGCCTGACAGATATATTAGTAATTTGGAGGATGTAATGAGCAACCTGGGAATAAAGAGAACAAGTAAATGTGATCTACTTGGATTTGCAAAAGGTATTTGTAAGGGTCACTTCGAAAGTACTACCTAATATAAGTCCATGCGTTGGGGGATGGGTGGGGAGTGGTGGTAGATGATTGGTTAATGGAAAGCCAACAGCAATTCGAGTTAAATTGACCACTTTCTGACCGGCAAACTGTAACTTGTGGGCAGCCACAGGGGTCAGTTCTGGAAACTCAATCATCAACAATCAACATTAATGATTGGGGTGAAGGGGCCAGACATTCTGACGATATGGAAAGTTAAAACTCACGGAGTGAAGAGGGCTCAAAGTGAAATGGATAGGTTGAACGAGTGGGGAAAAGGTAGTTAGACAATTTGGTAGGGAGCATGGGATCTCAAAGTTTGATTTAATGGCGAGAGAATGGTGAGAAGCAGAGTACTGGAGGCCTCGTACATAGTCAGAAAGAGCTCGCACGCAAATGCAGCATGTTATTAGGAGTGCAAATTGAAAGCTTACCGTCATTGCAGGACAGGATGGGGAAAGGTGAGGATTAAAAATAATAAAGCCTTCCTCACAATGCAAGAGGCGTTATGGACAACACGCAGAGTCCTCTAACAGTTTGAGCCAACCTATTTCGTGGTCTTTGCATTGGTTTGCAGTTCACGCCAGGCTCAGTCCTTTGATTCCTGTGATAATGCGTGCTCTTGTGTGAAAAGTCGAGCGGTTTTGGACCTATACTCATTTTCAAGATTGAAAGCCGATCTTATTGAAACATATGAAATCTGAGGATGTTTCAGAAGTTTGACACTTAGTTATGTCCACTCGCATGGGCATCTTTTCAGAATGCGGGTTTGTCCCGTTTCAGAGGCGGCTAAGGACTAATCCCTCTCAGAGGGTGGTCAGCTTTACAATTGTGCCACTCCGGGGACCAGTGGAGGCTATCTTATTGAACACAGATAAAGATACGCCGATCATCTTGCCGAAAACAAGGGGAAACAGTGGTAATGGGGAACGAACATTGAAGTGATGTGAAAACCAATTATCAAATCAGGCAGGATCACATTTAATGGTCACAATCGTCTCGCCCATTTTTTAAAACATTATTATGTTGATGCTGTTTCTTTGAAAATGTCTACAATATCAATTTCGATATAATGGGTGCAATACAAACATTACATTGAAGGAAGCTGTCTGTCTAAATGACTGGAAGTAATGTTACTTCTCCTGCTTCTTTCTGATCCCACGGGAAGTGCCTCAGTAATAAATACGGGATTTTTAAAATCTCTCGTCTCTCAGTCCTTTGGATTTCCGTGTGCAGCTGCAAGAGTCACAAACATCCTCAGGCAGAATGAGAGTTCCATACAGCTCTTATCCATTTACCGTCTTACCGCCACTTTTACAGGCTGTAATGATATATTATCCGATAATAGCAGCCTTTGGAATTCCTGGTAAGTGATTATATTCAGTTGCTAAATGTACAAATCTGTTACCGTTACCTCGGTAACCATACTTCGATATTCTCCTGAACTACCCAAAATGCATTTTCCGTCCTGTCCTGCTCATCTTTGTTGATCTTAAAAGTTTATTTCACATTTCCATAAAAATCTAAAGTCAATTTTCTTTTTTATTATTGTTCATTTTTCTTCGGAAATACATGAAAGATATATTGCAATGAGGCTTTTGCAATTCCACCATTTCGTACTCCAATCGTGTAACTTAGTTTGTTCGGGGTTGCGGGTTTTAAACTAAAAGAAATAATGCATAGGAAATCCATGATTCATGCCAGTCGATCCCAATTGACCCGCTAGTTCTCTTGCAGACACTTTTCTCGAGCCTGCTGATAGTTGAGCTGTGAGGACCCGCAATTTTTTTTTACGTTGGATCTTTTTTCGATGTTCTGAATGAAACAAAATCCCAATCTCATCGCCAATTTTATTTTCTCTAATATCTTAACTGTGCTAGGTGTCGTAGGTTTTGAACAAATATAAAAGATGATGTTTGCATACGTAGACTCAAGGTAACATATAACACATTTATTCCAGGAACTGCTACCTGTACAGAATAGAAACTGAAACTAATAGTAGGAGCTTCTGGAACACCCCAGTGACATCACTATTAAACTGTATGACTATCTCGTAAAGAAGTAATGCAACAGCTTAAACATACATCAATGTGTCATTAGAATTCATTTCTTTCAGTAACAGTCTAGAGTGCCTGACAAGAAATATCAATTACTATGTCTCCACTACTTCATACAACGCTCAAATCTCAAGATGATAAGACAAACTTTGTTTTACGAGAATCTCAAACTGAATGGATCACAAATCAGCATATGTTAATTCAGAACCACTAGGTGTGACGATTTTCGTTTCGCATTATTTCCAGCAACTTGTTTTCGAATAAACACGACAACAGGTTATTATCTTGAACATTTTTTCTGTGTGCAAAATGAAATTTAGTTACATCATTAGACATGCCTAACTACCGTCTGTTGACAGACGAAAATAGTCATATTAACTGCACTTTTGAATGCTACCTGTATTATGTTCTATTGTACTTCCGGGAAATTAAGGAATTTTGTATTGATATCAATGTTCATAGCGTTTTTCAAAAATGTATTTCTGAAATGGTGCTGCCCATTTGTTTTATTCAGAACTCCAATCGTGCCACAAGTACAGGTATGGCATATATTTGGAATTATCTGGGATTAGAATTTCGCAGTCATTTGTAAAACACATTTAAATGTTTGTATATTGGATATTACACTGGCGGTGAAATGTTAATCAAATTGTTAAATCAGATAATGATTTAAGAACTAATGAATATCGGGTTATGATTTTAACAATATTGACTGCTGACTATTTGACACGAATGAATAGTTGACAGATATTGATTAATTAAAACATAAGCTATCAGGAGAGTGGGAGCAGCGCCGCCACAGAGCGCTTCAACTTCATGGTTCAACTGGAATGCGCACCCCAACTCTGAACTCAGCGTCAGCGTTACCTGAAGTGTACTTCCCATACGTTAACTAAGATCCTGTATTCGAGATAACCACTCGCACAAACACTTAACAAAATCAACCTTCTACACTCAAAAGTTACGCCCGGACGTTTATTGACAAAAAAAGCTGGTTCTAAAGAACTATATATTACGTTGTTAATTGTTTGTTAATGAACCTATATTATTCCCGCATAAAAGCGGATGCTGGAATCTGAAACCAAAACAGAAAACGCTGGAAAATCAGATTTTCCAGCCTTTTCTCTTTTGCTAATTTATTCCCGCACATTCTTTGAGACGGAATTTAATATAGCTTTTCATTCGCCACATGGTTGATGTGTCAGGTTAAGGAACGTAACCTTCCTCCTAATTGTCTTTCTGAACCTCAGTGTCAGAAGATACCATGGCCTCTTCTGTAAGGGGGGGGCGGTTTAGAACGGAGTTGAGGAGGAACTTCTTCACTCAAAGGGTGGTGAATCTCTGGAATTCTCTGCCCGTTGAAGTGGTGGAGGCTGCCTCGCTCAATATTTTTAAGACGCGGGTTGATGGGTTTTTGATAAGAGAGGGGATTAAGGGTTATGGGGAGAGGGCGGGAAAGTGGAGCTGAGCAGCGACAGATCAGCCATGATCTTATTGAATGGCGGGGCAGGCTCGAAGGGCTAGATGGCCTACTCCTATTTCTTATGTTCTTATGTAACATCAGAGGTCGGCTTTGCTTGTCCTTGCAAGGACTTTCACAATCACGGAGGTGACAAAAGCAGGGTCGGCATTTCCCCCAAGGTTCCAGTATTAGAGTAGGAAAACTTCTACCACCACCGCCATCCCCGCCTTCCCCATCCGCACCAACTATGCTTCACCTCCATGCCCAGATTCCACAAAAGTAGTTCTATGGTCTGTTGCTGCTTACATCACAATTTTCCTATGTTGAGTTTGAGATCATCGTTGTTTTTAGTTACAGAATCGTTAGATAGTCAATGACCAAGTCTGGTTGTGGTGAATTCTAGTAGTAATCCAATCCCCAGATAACGTGGGGTGGAACGGTGGCATGCTGGTTAGCAGTATTGCCTTATAGCGCCAGGGAACCGGGTTCAATTGATTGTGTGGAGTTTGCACGTTTCCCCCGGTTTCCGAAGGTTTTCTTCGGTGCTACAGTTTCTTCTCACGGTGCAAAGGAATAGGTTGATCAGGATAGGTTTATTGGCCATGCCGAATTGCCTTAGCGTCAGGGGATAAATAGGGTAAATACGTGGGGTTACATCATCGAATGACCTCCTTCTGCTCCATCGGGATTCTATGATTCTATGCTTATTTGAATCTCCACCTCCATTATAGCCCCATTCTCCCGAAATTCTATGGTAACACGTTATGTTGAAAAGTTTTCAACCACACAAGTCTCGTTGAGATGCATTGTAGTTGTAGTCCTTACATCATATCATTAAGAAATCACAATAAACACTGAAACTCAGTATTTTTTCTAACCAGATACCTGTTTCCTTTGTTCTGTCTTTTCTCCACCCCTGCAGCGAACGTGATAACAATTGTGATTCTTTCCCGGGGAAATTGTGGCCTCTCTAAACGTATTACTTACTACCTGGTGGCTATGGCCGTAGCAGATCTTCTGGTTATTATTTTGGACGTGATTCTTTTCCGGATTAATGGCTATTATTTTCCGAATAACTTCCTATTCATCACGCCTGTTTGCTCCTTCCACAACGTACTGGTTCGTGCAGTAACAGATATTTCTGTCTGGTTAACAGTTGCCTTCACTTTTGATCGTTTTATTACTATCTGTTACCAGAATGTGAAAACTAAATATTCCACAGACAAGACGACAGCTTTGACTATCGGAGCAATCTGCATGTTCTTCTTTTTCAAAAATATTCCCTGGTATTTTATATTTGAACCTTACCTTACAATCGAGAACACACCGTGGGGCTGTCATCAAAAGCTGGAGTATTATACTGAAGCTGCCTGGAAAGCATTTAGCTGGATTGACCGCAGTTGCACTCCACTGCTCCCAACATTCCTGATCTTGCTGCTCAATGCCCTGACTGTGGGACACGTTTTAGCGGCCAGTAGAATCCGTAAGAGGCTGAGAGGGAGTAAAAATGATGCGAATGTAAATGATCAGGAAATTCAGAACCGAAAAAAATCCATCATCTTACTCTTTGCCATATCTGGAAACTTCGTGTTGCTATGGATGTCGTATGTGATATTTTTCTTACTAATACAAATCACAAAACATTATTATTTAAACAGTTTCAATGATCCGATGACTATCGCAGACTACACCAGCTTTATGCTCCTACTTTTGAGCTGTTGTACAAACACGTGCATTTATGCAGTGACCCAGACTAAATACAGAGAGGAGCTAAAGAGAATGGTGAAATATCCATTTAATGTAATATTTAAATATATAAAGAAATAAAATAATCTAGAATCCCCGTCGTTGAATCTACATTGTATCTTATCTGATTCTACATTCTTTGCAACTCAGGCTGAACAAAGCATCCTCCATCATTACCCACTCTGCTCCAACTTTCAGCCTGGCACATATAGGATGAATCTTTCGATAATTACAGAAGTTTTCAAAAACCTCAAGAGTAACAGGTAAAGTGTAACCATAATGACAGTTTTTGACCAAATATTTTTCTCTTATGAATCTACGACAAAATAATTATAATCCTCAGGATGTTAATTGCAGAACACGGATCTGAGTCCCATTGCGTTCAGTCATATATCTAAACCAAAAGCAATACAAGACATGGCACGGATGTTGTTGCTGGTGTGGGAATGGATCTTGAGTGTTTAATTAGCGTCAGAAAATATGGGGAACAAAAGGAAACTGCAAAGTTAGGACGAACCAGTCTCCAATTAATATCTGAAGAAGACAAGGAAAATATTGGTGTGAATACCTTGCAGAATATTCGAAAAATGTAATTAGAGTAAACGACACGTGGCTTTTGACTTTTCCTTGTTCCACTTCATCCATAGATACTTCGGCAGAATTAACACGACAAATATCCATTCAATGGATTTCCAAGAGGAACTTCACTGGACATGTCTCGATGTTCAAAATGATTTTACGTACGACTCTCCCGGACTTAAGTTCATCACCTGATTTTAGCTATACAAGTCCCCAAGACTTGTATTTGTGAACTACGCTGCTTCTACCGTCTGTCCCTTCCAAATTTGCTTATAAAGCAGTGTTGTATCTTGTGCAGATAACAATTGTGTTTCGAATCGCGCATCCACGGACCTGTGTCTCTGGACAGCATGGCCGGAATTCACCGGCCGTTCACGCAGGTAAGATTCTCCGCTCCAGCCCGTATCTTACCTTGCCGCGGGTTTCCCGCCGGTGTGGTGTAGGAATTCCCATTGACAGCGACAGAATCAGAGAATCCCGCCACTGGCAAATAAAGCCCAATCTCCAACCGGCGGGAAAGAAGAGGCTGCATGGCCGGAGAATTCAGCCCCATATTTTTCTGTAGTAACTCCTATAATGCTCCGTCTATGAGCAGTAATGCTTGCGTCCTAGTGATTTTGAATGTATCTATTGATTTTTCCTCAATCATGTTTATATTGTGTTGAATGCTACTAAAGCAGATTCTACAAATCTATTGAACTTTTAGAATGTGTGTCGTTTTATAGTGTGTTTAATGAGAATGTTTAAAATTAAGCTTTCTGCTACAGGCAATCAGGATGTCTGAGAAGAATGCAGCTCAGGTACTGGGAGAGCAGGATAAATACTCATTTTATCCATGTACTGTTTACATAGATTTGGGCCAATGGACTTTCGTTCATAATAAATAGGTTCCCTGCGGGTTTCAATTGTGAAACGAAATGTGGCTTTAGGGAAGCAGGGACACGTGATGATGTGTTAGTGAGAGGTGCTAAATCTGTAGGTGTTTTGGGCTGGTTCAGTTGTTTTTGGACGTTTGCTAAAGTCATGCTAAAGGCATTTGCAGGCTGTTCCAGATAACTCACTCTCTCTCTCTCCACAAAATTAATCTATAAACATAATATGTAGTAAGTATGTATGATTTTGATAACTGTATTTGAAAGTCGTTTTGATCCATGCATAAACAAGGCTTATTTGCAACTACAGCAGCCATGAGGTAGAAAGTACATTTGCTTCCTCTCCTTCTAAAAAATACTGTTCCACTCTTAATGGTTAAGCTGCCTCATTTGTTATTTAAATTGTGTTATTAAATAAAGTATGCTTTGCTGGGAAAGATACATACTTTGTCACTGGAATTGCTCTTGGAGTAAAACATCCTACTTGCATACGCATACACGCACACAGACAGACACACGCACAGATGTGTGCACACTCACACACATATGTAAACACATACAGATGCACACACACGCACACATACACAGACACACAAAAACACATGCATACACGGGCATGATATTCATACATATGTGCACACATACATCAGATGTACACAAATGCCCACAGATGCGCACACACACACACACACACACACACATGCAGAAGCACATGCGCACACAGGAATGGACAAACACACAAACGTGTGTGTGTGCACACACACAGACACAAACAAACACATCCATTTGTACTCCGGAGCCTGTCTGTATCCATCCCCATTCACACTGGTAATCTGATTTGTTGACCATGCCCTTGGTGGTCAACAAATCAGTTTCCCTTAAATAAACAAAATTCTGCGGGTGCTGGGATCTGAATCAATATGTGGAGATGCCGGCGTTGGACTGGGGTAAACACAGTAAGAAGTATCACAACACCAGGTTAAAGACCAACATGTTTATTTGGTAGCACAAGCCACTAGCTTTTGGAGCACTGCCCCTTCATCAGGTGAGTGGGAGTTCAGTTCACAAACAGGTCATGTAAAAACACAAACTCAAAATAACGGTTGGAATGCGAGTCTTTACAAGTAATCAAGTTTTAAAGACAATGTGAGTGGAGAGAGGGTTAAGCACAGGTTAAAGAGTTGTGTATTGTCTCCAGCCAGACAGTTAGTGAGATTTTGCTAGCCCAGGCAAGTCGTGGGGGTTACAGATAGTGGGACATGAACCCAAGATCCCAGTTGAGGCCGTCCTCAAGTGTGCGGAACTTGGCTATCAGTCTCTGCTCAGTGACTCTGTGCTGTTGTTGTCATGAAAGCCACTTTGGAGAACACTTACATGAAGATCAGAAGCTGAATGCCCATGACCACTGTGTGCTCCCCAATAGGTAGAGAACACTCTTGCCTGGTGATTGTTGAGTGGTGTTCATTCATTTGTTGTCGTAGTGTCTGCATGGTCTCTCCAATGTACCATGCTTTAGGACATCCTTTCCTGCAGCGTAGACAACGTTGGCCGAGTTGCAAGAGTATTTACTGTGTACCTGGTGGATGGTGTTCTCACGTGAGATGATGGCATCCATGTCAATGATCTGGCATGTCTTGCAGAGGTTGCTGTGGCAGGGTTGTGGTGTTGTGGTCACTGTTCTCCTGAAGGCTGGGTAGTTGGCTGCAGACAATTGTCTGTTTGAGGTTGTGCGGTTGTTTGAAGGTAAGATGTGGGGGTGTGGGGATGACCTTGGCGAGATGTTTGTCTTCACCTATGACAGATTGAAGGTTCCGGACAAGATATCATAGCTTCTCTGGTCCGGGGAAGTACTAGGTGACGAAAGGTACTCTATCCATCGTGTCCCATGTTTGTCTTCTGAGGAGGTCAGTGTGGTTTTTCGCTGTGGTGCAACAGAACTGTTGATCGATGAGTCAAACACCATATCCTGTTCTTATGAAGGCATCTTTCAGCATCTGGAGGTGTCTGTAGCAATCCTCGCCATCTGAGCAGATCCTGTGTATATGAAGGGCTTGTCCGTAGCTGAGCAGAGACTGATAGTCAAGTTCTGCACACGAGGACGGCCTCAACCGGGATCTCGGGTTCATGTCACACTATCTGTAACCCCCATGACTTACCTGGGCTTGCAAAATCTCACTAACTGTTCCTGTCTGGAGACAATACACATCTCCCTAACCTGTGCTTAACCCTCTCTCCACTCACATTGTCTGTACCTTAAAGACTTGATTACCTGTAAAGACTCACATTCTAACCATTATTTTGTGAATTGAGTTTGTATCTTTATAGGCCCTGCTTGTGAACTGAACTCCCACTCACCTGATGAAGGAGCAGTGCTCCAAAGGCTAGTGGCTTTTGCTACCAAATAAACCTGTTGGACTTTAACCTGATGTTGTGAGACTTCTTACTGTATTTACCCCAGTGCAACGCTGGCATCTCCACATCTTTCTTGAATACAATATTGAAGTTTCTTCAGTTTTAGTGGTAACATTAGAATTAAAACAAAGCACTTTCCAACTCAAAAAGCTTGTATAAGCTTTTTCATATCATTAATTACATAGATTCAACTAACTAACATTAATTACATTAACTCACGTTAAACGAATAAAACATGTTTCATTTCACTGGCATGTTATAAATTAATTTAATTAGAAACATTATTAATATGTTACCTAAATATTTTGTATTATTCTCAAAGTACATATTCATACATTAGCTGCTAACTATCCTCATGTTGGGTATTTAGAATTAATCAGAATTCTCAACTACAGTCAGGCATTAATGTGGTTCCCCCTCAGTAATTAATCCTTCAGCAGGGTTAAAGCTTGTGTCACTGATAATGTTGATGAATATATCTTGGGGAAGGAGTACTGCCTCCCATGTAGCTCATCAAGCATCGGATACTGTTTTCAGTCTTCCAATATTCAGCATTTCCACAATGGTGTGCTTAGTGTGTAGGAGCAACGGGTTTGACATAGTGACAGGTTCACAGACTCGTACGGCTCAGGTTGCATCCAGGGCAGCGATGCATTGGTGCAGTCCTATAACCACTGGGGACTCTTGGGTCGAGTAGTAAGCTACTGGCCTCGTGACCCTACGCGCCCCCCCCTCCCCCTCCCAACCCCCTTACACCCGACCCCTGTTTGTCCTGGGTAACCGTTCTACTGTAAAAACTTTTCTGGTAGTTTCAGGGCTGGGGCTTCAAGCAGCCTTTAATCTGTCAAATGCGATTTCCTGTTCTGGCCCTGAGTCCACTACTTCCGATCCTGGTTTTTTTCCCCTTTCACTAAGCACTGGGTTGGTTCTGCCAAGGTAGTGAACTGGGGAATAATGTTCCTCCAGTAGTTAAACAAACGCATCACCCACCATGTTCCCTGATTGTCAAGTCATGTCGGCAATGATGGATTTGCCGTCTGTGGAGAGGATCTTGCTTCCTGACTTATGTCATGACCTAAGTATCCTACTGTAGTTGGCCGATTGGAGCTTTCTTGGGTTGGCCTTGACTCCCACCCTCTCCAGTGTGTGCAATGCGATAACCAGAACTCCAAATGTTCTCAGTCGTTTCCAAGGCTATCAAGGGATCATCAATCAGATAGTGCTATTGTACAGGGCAAGATCACATTCCTCAAAGGCCCTATTCATGACTTGGTGGAAGATACTTGCCTGTGATGAAACACTTGTGATAAACGGATCCATGTACATTGTTTTCCCTTTGAAGTAAAATTAAATTTCTCCTGCGATTCTTGTTATAAAGGGATGGACCATAACCAATTTGCTACATCCAGAACCGTGAAAATTCTGAAGATGGTCACTGAACTGACCACTATAGGGTGTTCCCTCGGGGCCACCGTATTTAGAGTGGTGTGAATGGTAGCTCCCGTCCGATTTCCGGACTGGCCACAATGGTGAGTTAGTGACTGATACCACTGGTCACAGGATATCCTGCTGGACTAATTCATGTAGTATCTGTTAGGTGGCCTGCAGAACCTCTGGCTTGACAGGATATTGTCAGTGTGATGGGTGTATTGCCCAGCAATCTTTTCTGGGTCGTATGGATAAGACCATAATATTGTTTCCTGGTTGCCACATACCCCCGGAATGGCCAGGCATAACTTCCCCAATACTCCATCCTTTTATCAGTCTCGGGTCAGGGGCTCTGTCCTTGTGCTGCCTGTCACGGCAACATTCCACATAAGACACATTCCCCGACCGTTCCGTCTTTGTGCTCCTTTTTGGCGAGCCAGATCAGCTGTCTATTTCAGGCATCTACAATTACCCCTAGTTCCTCGAGGATGTCTGTTTCCAAGATAGAGACCTCAGGGTTGGGAAATACCCAGAACTGAGCAGGCAGCATTATTTCACCCAGTTCCCACAATATTGGTTCACTTTTACTTTTATATACAGTAATTTTCTTTCCCCCAATTCAATTCTGTGATGTGGTGTCAGGCAATTGGAATGTCCAAATTAGTCAAAGACACCAAAGCCCCATATCAATTAACATATCACATTGCTGGGGCCCGAATGATGCATTAACCCACATGCGGGTGTCTGGTCCTTATCCGGAGGCCGATACTATTCATTCCAATCAGTTCCGGGCTTAGTGTTGGATAATATTGAGCTACTGTTGACAGATCATCTTGTTGACATTTCAGTCTTTTCCCCATGATTGTTTGGGACCCTTTCCTTCCTGTCCATCCTTTTTGCCCCACACTCATAAGAACATAAGAAATAGGAGCAGGAGTAGGCCATCCAGCCCTTCGAGCCTGCCCCGCCATTCAATAAGATCATGGCTGATCTGTCGTGTCTCAGTTCCACATTCCCGCCCTCTCCCCATAACCCTTAATCCCCTCGCTTATCAAAAACCCATCAAACTGCGTCTTAAAAATATTTAGCGAGGCAGCCTCCACCACCTCAACGGGCAGAGAATTCCAGAGATTCACCACCCTTTGAGTGAAGAAGTTCCGCCTCAACTCCGTTCTAAACCGCCCCCCCCCCCCTTTATCTTGAAGCTGTGCCCCCTAGTCCTACTGTCCTTTCTGAGCGGGAAGAGCCTCTCCACCTCTATCCTATCCATCCCATTCATCATCTTATACGTCTCAATGAGATCTCCCCTCATTCTTCTAAACTCTAACGAGTACAAGCCTACTTTATTCAGCCTCTCCTCATAGCTCAACCCCCTCAACTCCGGTATCAGCCTAGTAAACCTCCTCTGCACTCCTTCCAAGGCCAAAATATCCTTGCGTAAGTACGGCGCCCAAAACTGCACACAGTACTCCAGCTGCGGCCTCACCAATGCCCTATACAGCTGCAGCAACACCTCCCTACTTTTATATTCAATCCCCCTCGCTATGAAGGCCAGCATCCCATGAGCCTTCCTGACCACCTGCTGCACCTGCAGGCTGGGTTTTTGTGACTCATGCACAAGGACCCCGAGGTCCCTCTGCACCGTCGCCTGCTGCAGTTCTTCGCCCCGTAAGTAATAGTCCTTCCTACCATTATTCCTGCCAAAGTGAACCACCTTGCACTTGCCAACATTAAATTCCATTTGCCATTTCCTGGCCCATTCGCCCAGCCTATCTTGATCCTTCTGCAGACTCTCCACAACCTCCGCGCAATTTGCCGTTCCCCCAGTCTTGCTGTCATCAGCAAATTTCAACGCCATACACTCAGTTCCCTCCTCCAGATCATCTATATAAATGGTAAATAGCTGAGGCCCCAGCACCGACCCCTGGGGCACTCCACTAGTCACCGACCGCCAATCCGAATAACACCCATTGACCCCCACTCTCTGCCTCCTATTTGACAGCCAATCCTCTATCCACGCTAACACCCCACCCCCAACTATGAGGAGAGGCTGAATAAACTAGGCTTGTACTCGTTAGAGTTTAGAAGAATGAGGGGAGATCTCATTGAGATGTATAAGATGATGAATGGGATGGATAGGATAGAGGTGGAGAGACTCTTCCCGCTCAGAAAGGACAGTAGGACTAGGGGGCACAGCCTCAAGATAAAGGGGGGTCAGTTTAGAACGGAGTTGAGGAGGAACTTCTTCACTCAAAGGGTGGTGAATCTCTGGAATTCTCTGCCCATTGAAGTGGTGGAGGCTGCCTCGCTAAATATTTTTAAGACGCGGGTTGATAGGTTTTTGCTAGGCGAGGGGATTAAGGGTTATGGGGAGAGGGCGGGAATGTGGAACTGAGACACGACAGATCAGCCATGATCTTATTGAATGGCGGGGCAGGCTAGATGGCCTACTTCTGCTCCTATTTCTTATGTTCTTATGTTCTTAAGTGTTTGGAGAGTCCATGTGAGTGCACTTACTCCCCTGCCCTTCTGCTGAAACAAGCAGAGAATTAACCCATTCTGTCCCAGACAGGATGGATCTTAGTGTTATAAGACTTGCAGTAATTTTTGGACATGAAAAGTAAAAAAACGAACAGAAAAGGAAGTTACATAAGGTAGAGTAGGAGCACGTGTCTAAAACATGTACAAGTAGTGAGTCAACCACAAACCTGGAGTAGAGCTGATCACAAAGCACACTATGTTGTAATCTTAGTTTTTGTATTTCAGTGTTTTGTGTGGTCTGGTTACTTGTCAAATGAAGGCGATTGTTGTTGCATTAGATTGAGAGATGGCGTTGTTAAAGCCTGTTTGTTTTTGTGGAGTATTTATTGTGGGCAAAAAATGCAACGCTTTACATTTCGGTTTAACTTCAAAGGGGCTGAGGAAGTGATAAAACTGTTAAAGTGTACGATTTCTTGAATTTACTTCTGTTTTTGAGTTTAATTACAGTTTGGAAGAAAGATGAATGACGATGACTTAATCCATTTTGGAATGCATGTTGGAAGATTCCATATGTATGTTAAATAAGGTGGTTGTGTGGATGTTTCCTCGTTATTTGCTTTAATGTTCTTCCCCTAATTGTGATTTTATAACCGTGAGTTTGATACAGAGTTTAAATAAAAATTGGCAAGTAAATTGATGTTTAAGAAAGGATGTAGACCTTGGAGGGAACCATACGCTCTTTCCTTTGTCTTGGACTTGAAATTATGTGAGAGTTAATTGAGAAGTTAAGAGAAGGGAATAAGTAACTTTGTGGAGAGGCAGAAAAGTAGGAACAAAAGAATGATTTTGTAATAATAAATAATAATGATAATGAAACAATAAATATACTGTCTATGAGTCAGTTTAAAGTATATCAAGTCAGTGAAGTCCGCAGCATATTGCAATTTACAAATGTCTGACAATTATGTACTGCCATTGGAATTTCATGTGCCATCTATTAAGAACATAAGAACATAAGAAATAGGAGCAGGAGTAGGCCATCTGGCCCTTCGAGCCGTAATGTCATTAAGACCCTCCAGTCCTACCACCTTTCCATCGCTAACACCCGGCAAATTATTCACGTCCTCCTCCGTGAAGACAGAAACAAAAAAGTTATTCAAGACCTTAGCCATATCCCCATCCCCTACCACTAGGTCCCCTTTCTCATCCGCTAAGGGACCAACGTTCACCCTAGCCAGCCTCTTCCTTTTTATATATTTATAAAAACTCTTGCTATCCTTTTTTATACTAAGTGCTAGCCCAGCTTCATAGCTTCTTCTACCCTCCTTTATCAACTTTTTTGTCAATCTTTGTTGACATTTAAACCTTTCCCAATCCTCTTCTCGCCCACTGCTCTTAGCTACTCTAAATTCCTCCGCTTTTAATTTAACACTTTCCTTCACCTCCTTCGTTATCCACGGCTTATTACCTCTCTTCCTACTGTCCTTTTTAACCATCGGAATAAATTTCTGCTGAGCACCAAGAAAGATCTCCTTAAAGATCCTCCACTGCTCCTCAGCAGACCTACCTTCCAACGCGCTCCCCCAGTCCACATTCGCCAATTCTTCTCTCATCCTACCATACTCCCCTCTATTCAAACAAAGGACACGTGTCCGGGAACCCACTTTCTCCTCCTCCATCTGCAACAGAAACTCCACCATACAATGATCACTCTCTCCAAGAGGATCCTTCACCTCAAGGTCCCTAATTCTACCCGCCTCATTACATAGCACCAGATCCAAGATAGCTCGCTCCCTCGTCGGCTCCAACACACACTGTTCCAGGAAACTATCCCGGCAGCATTCCAAGAACTCCTCCTCGAGCCCACCGCGTCCAACATGGGTCGACCAATCAATATGCAGATTGAAATCCCCCATAACTACTGCCGTCCCATTCCTGCACGCCGCACTTATTTGCGCGTTAACAGCCCGCCCCACCTCCAGATCATTATTCGGGGGCCTATAGACGACACCCACCAGCGTCTTCCTCCCTTTGCTGTTCCTAATCTCCACCCACAACGATTCCACTTTCTGCTCTTTGGCTCCGATATCATCCCTTGCTACCACCTTGATGCTGTCCTTAATCAGCAGAGCTACGCCACCCCCTCTTTCCTCCTGCCTATCCTTCCTAAACACTTGATAGCCCTGTACATTCATCTCCCAGTCCCTGTCACCTTGCAGCCACGTCTCTGTAATGGCCACCAGATCGTATCCATTTGTGTCGATCTGCGCCACCAGCTCATCCACTTTATTCCGAATGCTTCGTGCATTCAGATAAAGCGCTTTCATCCCAGCCTTCTTCTGGACCCTATTTGCCGTAACGCCACCACTTGGGACATCCTCAGCCTCTTCCCTTACCTGTACCCTATCCTTAACTGTAGACCTCCTAACATCACCTACCCTCGCACCCTCCCCCCCCCTAATTAGTTTAAAGCCCTGTCTACAGTTCTCTTTACTCGATTCGCCAGCACTCTGGTCCCAGCACGATTCAGACCAACCCCATCCCGCCCGAACAAGTCCCACCTACCCCAATACTGGTGCCAATGCCCCATAAATTCGAACCCATTCCTCCCACACCAATCTCTGAGCCACCCATTCACTTCCTTTATCCTGTCAACCCTACGCCCGTCTGCACTCGGTTCAGGCAGTAGCCCAGAGAAGACCACCTTGTCGGTTCTACTTTTTAATTCCATTCCCAGCTTCTCATACTCCCTCCCCAGATCCTCAGTCCGCACTTTGCCTACGTCGCTGGCACCCACATGTACCACCACAACTGGGTTCTCACCCTCCCACTCCAGATTCCTCTGCAGCCCAGCTGCGACATCCTGTACCCGAGCACCAGGCAGACAACACACCCTTCTGTGCACTTTGTCATTGTGACAAAGGACAGTGTCAATACCCTTCACCCCACTATCTCCAATCACTACTACGTTCCTTTTCCCCTTCTCTTTGCCTATGTCCTGCTGCATCACTGTACCGTGTGCAGTTTGCTCACCAACCTCACCTGCCTCGTCCTCTTCCAGACTGGAAGCAAGAACCTCAAACCTGTTATGCAGATTAAGAGGCTGAGGCCTCCGCTCCTCACCCCCTTTCCTCCTCCCAGCAGCCCCCTTTTGTTCCTGACCCTTAGATTTAGACAGTCTAGGGGGGGTGGATGTCACTTGCACCCCATTGACAATGACACCCTCTCTCCCCCTGATGAGCCTCAGTGTCTGTAGCTCAGAGGCCAGCTCATCCACCTTGAGCTGGAGCTCCTCCAGCAACCTGCACTTACTGCAGACATGGCCACTGGGAAGGACCCTGGGGTCCACCAGTTCCCACATCATACAGGAACCGCACATCACATGCCCCTCCATTATTCAATATAATTTGTTGTGGGAAAAAAATATTTTCCTTGTTTTTTGCTGTAGTAGTTTTGAAAAAAAAAATTTTTTTTTTTCCTTGTTCTTTCCACCTGGCCTTTTTACCTTCAAGCCCTTTTTGATATTAAGCCCTAATAGCTCACTCTGCTTCCCTCTCACTCCGCTGCCCGCTCCGACGCTGCCCGCTATCTACACCAGGCCTCCTTTTAAACTTGGCGCTGATTTAAAGCTGATGGGCCACAACTGCCTGATAATCACTCCCTCACAATTCTTAAAGCAGTAAATACAATAAGTAAATGCTTTAAACAGTTCTACAAAGAACAAAGTGCTTTAAACTTATTTTAAACAGGTTTTTAACAGGTAAAGTCTTAGCTTTCTCTCTGATGCTCCTTCCTCGTCTGCTCCAGCAAACAATGTAAGGCTTCACCGTGTGGACACTTGATAATTAAAGCTGATGGGCCACAACTGCCTGATAATCACTCCCTCACAATTCTTAAAGCAGTAAATACAATAAGTAAATGCTTTAAACAGTTCTACAAAGAACAAAGTGCTTTAAACTTATTTTAAACAGGTTTTTAACAGGTAAAGTCTTAGCTTTCTCTCTGATGCTCCTTCCTCGTCTGCTCCAGCAAACAATGTAAGGCTTCACCGTGTGGACACTTGATAATTAAAGCTGATGGGCCACAACTGCCTGATAATCACTCCCTCACAATTCTTAAAGCAGTAAATACAATAAGTAAATGCTTTAAACAGTTCTACAAAGAACAAAGTGCTTTAAACTTATTTTAAACAGGTTTTTAACAGGTAAAGTCTTAGCTTTCTCTCTGATGCTCCTTCCTCGTCTGCTCCAGCAAACAATGTAAGGCTTCACCGTGTGGACACTTGATAATTAAAGCTGATGGGCCACAACTGCCTGATAATCACTCCCTCACAATTCTTAAAGCAGTAAATACAATAAGTAAATGCTTTAAACAGTTCTACAAAGAACAAAGTGCTTTAAACTTATTTTAAACAGGTTTTTAACAGGTAAAGTCTTAGCTTTCTCTCTGATGCTCCTTCCTCGTCTGCTCCAGCAAACAATGTCTTGTTCAAGGTTTGCCTTGAACTGCAAAACTTAACTCAGTTTAAAAATAGAAACAACTCAAATTAAAAGGGTTTGGATATCAGGGTTTTGCTATGTAAAGTGGTATGATACAACTGTCATGTGATTATTTTTATTATACAGTATCACACTGCCATATAGACCCAAGAATAAAATCAAATCCTGAAATGCCTTAACCAATTTCATTCACATGACAGGAAGTGAAATTGGATTACTTAAGAGAGAGAGAGATAGAGAAAGAGTTGGCGACTGACTATGCAGCCAGAACACCTGCTGATCCATGCCTCTACCACCCACACCTCAAACACCCACCCTTCAATATCTAAACCAGTGGCTGCCCACCCTCAACCAGCCACCTTCTGGATTATGCACCCCCTAACAAACTAACATTATAAGATTAAACTGGATTATGCACCCCCTAACTCCCACACCCTTAGTTCAGTCAGGCAGCACAGTCGGTGCAGGTTTGGTGGGCCGAAGTCTGGATGTTCCTATTCAGTGCAGACTGTGGGTGCTTCAGAATGCAGCTCAGCACTACCCTCACAAGGGCAATTAGAACATAGAACATAGAACACTACAGCACAAACAGGCCCTTCGGCCCACAAGTTGCGCCGACCACATCACCTACCAACCTACAGACCTATCTATAACCCTCAATCTCATTAAACCCCATATACTCATCCAGAAGTCTTTTAAAAGACCCCAGCGAGTTCGCCTCCACCACCACTGACGGCAGCCGATTCCATTCACTCACCACCCTCTGAGTGAAAAACTTACCCCTAACATCACTTCTGAACCTCCCTCCCCGCACCTTAAATCTGTGTCCTCTCGAAGCGACCATTTCAAACCGGGGAAATAGCCTCTGAGAGTCCACCCTATCTATTCCTCTCAACAGTTTGTAAACTTCTATCAGGTCGCCTCTCAACCTTCGTCTCTCCAGGGAAAAGAGTCCCAGCTCCCTCAACCTAACTTCATAAGGCATGCCTCCCAGTCCAGGCAACATCCTTGTAAATCTCCTCTGCACCCTTTCAATAGCTTCTACATCTTTCCTATAGTGAGGCGACCAGAACTGCGCACAATACTCCAAATGAGGCCTGACAAGGGTCTTATAAAGTTCCAGCATTACCTCCCGACTCCTAAACTCAATCCCTCGATTAATGAAGGCCAGTACACCATACGCCTTCTTGACCACCTCCTCCACCTGCGAGGCCGATTTAAGAGTCCTGTGGACCCGGACCCCAAGATCCTTCTGCTCCTCAACACTACTCAGACTTCTGCCCTTAATAGTGTACTCGTTCATCCCGTTGGTTCTGCCAAAATGGACGACAACACATTTATCCGCGTTGAAGTCCATCTGCCACTTCTCCGCCCAGTCCTGCATCCTATCTATGTCCTGCTGCAACTTTTGCCATCCTTCCAGAATGAGATGGGCAATAAATGCTGCATTGGACACCACATTCAAATGGGTGGAATTGTGTTAGCCACCATCAACATGCCTGACATTTAGCTCAAATGAAGTCACTGGAACTCAATAATGGGATGAGTGTATCATGGGTGCTCGATGCAGTGCTGCCTATACTGTGGAGCTGCCCATGATCCCCTACGCAGAAAAAAACTATTCTTCTTTCCCCATTTACTGCTGTTCCATTTTAAATTAAACGAGACCTGTTCAGACCAGAGTTTTATTTCCTTGTCTTCCTTCTATCTTCCTGAGAGAAAGCAACTTTCTAATCCTATTATATCACTCACCCTGCTGTGGCACCATGTCTTAATTCTCTCAGTGAGCTGCCACAGATTTATAACACAAGTGAAGTCATTTCTAACTGATTAAACAATGCAGAGCAGAGAGTGGAATCCCAGTCCCATGTCACAACACCAGGAACATGTCTGAGAGATGTACCAATTGATCAACTCACAGTTCCTCCTAATGGTTTCAAATGGAAGAACTGAAATTGTGTTGAAGAGGTATGGTCCAACTAATAACTCAGAGAGTGAGGTAACACAGGCATAGAAATATAGGAGCAGGAGGAGACCATTCAGCCATTCAAGCCTGCTCTGCCAGACATTATGGTCATGGTGCCTATTCAGCCTGTTCCCACTTCCCTTCTGTAACCTTTGATCCCTTTAGTCCCTAGAGCTTCATCTAAATGCTTCTTGAAAACATGCAATATTTTGGCCACAACTGCTTTCTGTTGTACCGAATTCCACAGGCTCACCACTCTCTGGGTGAAGAAATTTCTTCTCACCTCCGTCCTAAATGGTTTGCCCTGTATCCTTAGACTGTGACCCCGAGTTTTGGACTCCCTCACCAGTGGGAACATCTTTCCTGCATCCAACCTGTCTAGTCTAGAATTTTATATGTTTCTGAGATCTCCCCTCATTTTTCTAAACTCCAGCGAATACAATCCCATCCGACTCAATCTTTCCTTGTACATAGGTCCTGCCATCCCAAAAATCATCTGATAAACCTTCTCTGCACTCCTTCTGAAGCAAGAACATCCTTCCTCAGATAGGGAGAACAAAACTGCACACTATATTCCAGGCGTGGCCTCACCAAGGCCCTGTATAACTGCAGCAAGACATAACAGCAGTGAGGATAAGAAAGTAAATAATAGGAAAGCAGGACCTTTTCAAGGGCTGATAAACTGTGAGTCATAAGGAACCGCAAAATGCGAGGCAGTGCATGTCAGAAACCGCAACATGGTTATTAAACTTTTCACACAGAAATAGAGCTGGGTATAGAGACTCAATGGAACACCAATAACAGCCAACAGGGGATAGTAGACAAGCTGTATGTCCCAAAGCACTTCTAGAAATTTAAACTCATCTCAAAAACAAAAATGTCCAATCTTGCTTGTAACATTTGCAGCCACTTTTCTCAGATTCAGATCCATTTGTTTGCTGTGCCCAAGGTGATACTTGCTCCAATACTGGAGACTACATTGACAGAAATCCATTCTAATTGCCAAGAGAAAGTCCTGAGTGATACAATTAGCACCCATGGAGACAGAAA